>NW_022589719.1:25503624-25808055 GCF_004348235.1 Phoca vitulina | reverse complement strand
ATTTATTTGAGAGAGAGAGAGAGCATGAGGGGGGAGGGTCAGAGGGAGAAGCAGACTCCTCGCTGAGCAAGGAGCCCGATGCGGGACTCGATCCTGGGACTCCAGGATCATGACCTGAGCCAAAGGCAGTCGCTTAACCAACTGAGCCACCCAGGCGCCCTGTGCTGCTTTTTGAGTATTGCTAGCACTTGGGGACCCCTCCCCAATGTGAGTTCACTCCCCAAGATCTAGCTCTCCAAGTTGGGACCCATCAAAATGGGAAATGAAGTGTTTCTCTTCTGTTCTCACTTGAGCACTTCCCCACTGTTCTTCCTCCTTTTGGGCAGGACTGATGGCTTTTTGCTGGGGTGGCGTGGGAAAGCCAGGATCTGCAGCTCCTGATGTCACAGGCCTTCAAAACACCAAGAAGCAAGTTTCCAGTCTGTGAGCTGTAAGGCCAGGGGGCCTGCGGTGTTCGGTGGGAGTGCTGGGGGGCCACGAGGGTGTGGCCACAGCTCTAGGAGGCCCCTAGAAGGGTTTTTAACATGCTAGGAATATGCTAGGAATGGACAGTTGTTCTAAGCGCAGGGTCATCTTACAGGGGGATGTGTTTTCTTGGTGGACTGAGCCCAGCTGTACTGGTGGAGGTGGGGCTGGTGAGTATGTGTGTGTGTGTGTGTGTGTATTTGAGTGTTTTTATGTGTGTGTCTGAACATATATATTACATATGTGTGTATGTGTGTGAGTGTATGTATTATGTATGTGTGTGATTGTGTTTGTGTGTGTGTGTCTGAGCACATGTACTACATATGTGTGTATGTGTGTATGTGTGTGAGTGCGCGAGTGTGCGTGTGTTCCTTTAGGGATGCGAGGCTGGGTTTGGACTTAGCCCAGCAAAGCCCTTTGAAGCAGAAAGCAGAAACAAAGCTCAGTGCCTCCTTCCTCCCTGACCAGAGCTTGCGTGGCTGCATGGTGGGGAAGGCATTTATAAGCTATTTTCTCACTTTCACACTGTCTCTTCCATCCCAAATGGTGGCACAAACAGTACTCATGTGAGAGACCCCTGGCCGCTAGGGCACTCTGGTTTCCATGGAAACCATAAAGCCCACTGGAAGGGAGGGGGTTAGAGGGACGAGGGGCAGAGCAGGCTGGGACGCTCCCTCTCCAGACAAAGGGGAGGGACAAAGGCTGGGGGCGGGGGGAGCAGGGGTGTCACTAAAGACAATTTATTGTCCTTGTCTGACGGCTTTCCAAATTGCTTACGGGATAATGGAGCCACAGGGCCTGGGGGAGAAAGATGAAAGGCGCTGTGCGCAGTGTGCAGGGTGGGGCCTGAGCAAGATGCCAAGACGGAGACAAAGGGCCTGGAGGAAGAGCCCTCTGCCCACCCACTGGCTTTGAGATCAACCCCCCAATTCCCTGGACCACCAGTCAAGGCTTTCAGTATCTAACTCCACCAGAGCTGTCCACTTTCCTTGATTTCCTCCCTGACAGTCCCTTAGAACAAGCGCTGGCCTTGCTGCTGGAAAGACCTCTGGGGAAGTGACCTTGTCTTTTTTATTCGTGCATCGCCCGTGCCTGGTAGCTCAACTGTAGGAACTGATACAACGTGCACGCTTCCTCCAGAACCGGGAGCCTTTGCCCTGATAGAGCTCCCTGCCTGGACAGCCCTCATTCTTCCCCCTCCCCATGCAAGGTCTAGCCCTTTCTTCACACCCCACTCAAGCCCCGCCCTCTCTGTGAAGTCTTCTCAGCCACCATTCACAACCAAGGTCTTCAAAACACACACATAGCCCCTTGGCTTGCAGGCACAGGTAAATATCTGGTTTCTCTGAACACCTGCATCTTTGCTTAATTCCAGCCTCTGTTCTCTTTTTAAAATACAAGCTCTTTCCCTCTGGTGGGAAAGGGCATGGAATCTGGAGGACAACAATGCTAATCAATAATTCAGTTTCTATCATGAGTGCTTTGTATGCAAAGTATCCTTTGAAGTAAAAACCAATCTGAGTGTGAGTCTTGGCTCTGCATCCACGATCTGTGAATGTGAGCAAGACATGCCCACTCTCTGATCCTCATTTTCCTCATCTGGAATCTAGGTATTATAAATAACAATTTCCATGTTCTCTTCAGAGGGTTATTTCAAAGCTCATAAGAATTATTAGTCAGGACAACGCTTTGAAACCTGGCAGGTGCCTGGTGCTGTGTGTTACTGTCGTTGTTTGGGGTTCTGAATGCAGGGAGCATGTCTTACTGATTTCATGCCATCCCCCTGTGCCAGTCCATGTACAAGTGCTCAGCTTCCATCCTGGGGAAACACACAACAAATGTTTGCTGAGTTGAGCTAAAGATTTACAGAGAAAATAGCCCTGGGAGGGTTGACTGAGTCTGGGTGGGGAATCCCATAGTGTGGCGCCCTGGGGCTTGGGTATTGTTAGGGTTTGGGGGGACATTTTCTTAGGGTACCAAATCTGCAGGGGTCAAAGGTCACAGCCTAGGGCACTGCAGTTATTAAGAGAAAATTTAGGTTAGGGTAAGGTAAGGTGAAGATTAAGAAATCCTAAGGAATGGGGGTTAGGGAAGCTCAGATTTTTTTTATTTTAATTTTTCTAAAATTTAAATTTTAGTTAACATACAGTGCAATATTAGTTTCCGGAGTAGAATTCAGTGACTCATCACTTACATACAACACCCAGTGCTTATCATAACAAATGCCCTCCTTAATACCTGTCACCCATCTAGCCCATCCCCCACCCACCCCCTTTATCAACCCTCAGTTTGTTCTCTATCATTAAGAGTCACTTATGGCTTGTTTCCCTATCTTCTTTTTTTCTTTTCCCTCTTCCCATGTGTTCATCTGTTTTCTTTCTTAAATTCCACATATGGGTGAAATCGTATGGTATTTGTCTTTTGCTGACTGACTTACTTCACTTAGCATAATACTCTCTTAACTCCATCCACATCATTGCAAATGACAAGATTTTATTCTTTTTGATGGCTGAGTAATATTCCACTGTAGATAGATAGAGAGATAGATAGATAGATACATAGATATCTCA
Organism: Phoca vitulina; assembly: GCF_004348235.1. Lineage (NCBI taxonomy): Eukaryota > Metazoa > Chordata > Mammalia > Carnivora > Phocidae > Phoca > Phoca vitulina. The sequence continues at coordinate 25,805,020 of NW_022589719.1, read as the reverse complement.
CATCTTTATCCAGTCATCAGATCTGGGCTCTCTTCATAGTTTGACTATTGTTGTAATGCTGCTATAAACATCGGGGTGCATGTACCCCCTTTGAATCTGTATTTTTGTATCCTTTGGGTAAATACCAAGTAGTGTAATTGCTGAATCATAGGTTAAAAAGTTCTATTTCTCACTTTTTGAAGAGCCTCCATACTGTTCTCGAGAGTGGCTGCACCAGTTTGCATTCCCGCCAACAGGACAAGAGGGTAGGGAAGCTCAGATTTTAAAAATACCTGGGCACCTGCTGCCACTTACATTTCAAAACAAATCATCATCTGGCTTTGTTTTTCCAACCACCTTGTAAAGTAGATGTTTTTGTTCCCATTTTAAAGGTGAAGAGACTTGCTCAGACCCGGCACTTCCTCCAGCCCTCCATATTACCTCCCTGACCCTAGACTGAGGTCTTGAGGTCCCTCGCCCTAATGGAGCTGGAGTAAGATGACCCTCTTGAAAGACCCACTGAATAGTCTCGGGGGAGAGAAAACCAATAGGTGTGGTGACTGTAAGAAAACATTTGGTTGGAACTCACAGCTTGTCATTCAGGAGTGAGCTCACACCAGGGAAGAGAAGCCCAATGGAACTTCCTGAGTTGTTGCCCGTGGGGTGGGGGTGGGGGGGCCTGAGGTCTGGTCCCTGTATCTCCTGCCTGTATATCCATTCAACTCCCAAACATCCATCACAGCAGGGCACGGGGAGAGGTGACATGGAGGGCCAGGGAGTCTGCAGGGGGCTGGGGAAGTCAGCTGGTGACGGCCAGCAGCTGGCCTCCCCTGCCCCCTGGCCCCTGAGCCTCAAGCTTCCCAGGGGCAGGGGTGAGTCTGATTAAAAACCGTTTGTCAGGACGTGCCCACCAGCTGCCGGCTGACCTCAGAGGCTGTTTAATGTCCAGCAACACAATGTCTGTCACAACCTTTGCCCTGTCGGCACCATTGGAGGATGGAGCTTATTCCAAAAAGGAAAACGTCTTTAAAATAGAAGCTAGCCTCCTCAGCCCACCCCCTGGCTTTTCCTGCAACTTCAAGGCTCTCGTTGGAAGCCTGGAGGTGGCTGTTTTCCTTCTCCAGTCGAGCCAAGAAAGGGGCCAGGTGGGAGATTTACCAAGTGGAACAGACCACTGGGACCAATTATTATCTTGGATCCCGTGAAAACATTTTGATTTTCAAGGAAATGTCTCAGAGAGCCCCCCCACCCCTTGCACAAAGTGGGGAGGATGCTCCTTACTGTCCTGCCCCAGCCCCTGCCTGTTACCCAGAGGGCAGTGTGCACTTCCGGAGCCAGAGCCGTGTGCGGCCGTAAGGTGCCCAGGAGGCACACGTGGCCGTGTAAATGTAAATTTATATTATTTGAAATTAAGTAAAATTAATATTTCCGTTCTTCAGCTGCACTAGCCACATTGCGAGTTCTTAACAGCCACATGTGACTGGTCCCTATCAGATTGGACAGGGCAGACAGGGGACATTTCCATCACTGCAGAATGTTCTTTTGGAGAGCGCTGGGCTAGAGTGGTGGTTCTCTACTCTGGCTGCCCACTGGAGTCCCCTGGGAGCTTATAAAAAGTCCTGATGTCTGGCTGGGGCTCAACCTGAGACTCAAAGTGAATAGTCTGGGATGGGATTTGGCATTGGGATTTTTCAAATGTTCCTTAAGTGATTCTTTTTTTTTTGTTTTTTAAAGATTTTATTTATTTGACAGAGAGAGAGAGAGAGAGACAGTGAGAGAGGGAACACAAGCAGGGGGAGTGGGAGAGGGAGAAGCAGTCTCCTGCAAAGCAGGGAGCCCGATGTGGGGCTCGATCCCAGGACCCTAGGATCATGACTTGAGCCGAAGGCAGACCCTTGATAGACCGAGCCACCCAGGCGCCCCTCCTTAAGTGATTCTAATGTGTGGTTAGCACTGGTCTACCGAGTACCAGACTTTACTCTTTATAAGGATCACGTGGAGCTTTTTATTTTTTTATTTTTATTTTTATTTTTTGTTTTTTTTTACGTGGAGCTTTTTAAAAGAAGTGCAGATTCCTAGGACACTTCCCTAAGGCTTCTGATTCAGCAGGTCTGGCGCAGGTCTCAGGAATCTGTGTTTTTATTAAGCATGTCGAGTAATTCTTATAGTCAAGTGGGTCTGCAAAAAATGGCTACAGGCTAGAGACAGGAAGGCTGTCATGCACCAGGCACCTGTCAGGTCAGGCACTGTGCTGCGTTTTGAGCCACAGGCCACACAGTCCATCAAAGTGGGCCTTATGTGTGTCTATGCTCCAGGTAAGGAAAATGAAAGTTCAGTAAAGGTGAAGTCCTTTCCCGAAGTCACTAGCCAGTAAGTGGTGGCACTGGCCTTTAGACGTGGTCCGAGCGTTAAAGAAAGTGGGCTCTGGAGTCTTTTTGGGGTTTAAGTGCCACTAAATGAGTGACCTTGGACAAATCACCAAACCTCTTGAAGTCAATTTTTCCTTCTTTGTAAATTGGCATCACAACAGTAGGTGCCTCCTAGGGACGTGGCAGTGGTTAAATGAGATAACGCAGGTGAAGGGCTTTGTACGGTACTGTAGGCATCGGAGCATCTGATTCGTGTCCAAGAGACTTCTGCCCCTCCCCCCGCTTGTGGGTGCACGCTCTCTCTCTAAAATAAATAAACAAAATTAAAGAAAAAAAAAAAAGAAGTCTCCTTGCTGTTGAGCAGGTGGGCCCAGGCTGCCTCCGTGCCCCACGTCCGCTGTGTTGCAGGACTGCAAATACAACTTCCGCACAGTAATCAAAAACAGTAATAGGAACAATAACAATGATCTGTGAGCAAGCAGCAGCTGCCAATCACCGAAAGCTTGACCTCCAGGCACTGGGCTAAGTGCTTTATTCGGCAATATGTTTAATCCTTTCTGCAAACCTGTGAGGCAGGTATTATTATAGCTCTCTTTTTTCATACCAGGAAACAGAGGTATAGAGTCTCTAAAACACTCATCTGTGGTCACATAAGCAGTAACTAGCAGACCTGAGATTTGAACCCAGGTTCAGCCCCAAAGCTCCTCTAAGTTGTCACCCAAACAGAAAAAAGAAAGAAAACAATGGAAACAGAGTTTGGGTTTCCCTGTATAAGGCGCTTCCATGTGCATGGAATCACTGGATTCTTATGATGTGCCCTGTGTGGCGGGGCTAGCTATCATAATTCCCAGATCAGGAAAATGTGGCCCCTGCAAGGTGTGATGTGTGAGGGTCACCCAGTTAGCGGTAGTAAGGCACGGAAGACCATGGCCGCCACAATCCTGCTCTTTCCAACACACCGTCACTCAAGAGAAATTATACTCATTATTCCCCACCTGTGATCATTCTCATCCCTCTTCTGCCTTGTCCATGAAAGATGAGGAGCCTTTCTCCTCCAGGGGTGGAAGTGCTTGGATTTGGTTAAGGCCTGAGAAAACACAAGATGGGAGTTATCTTGTTATCCATCTTAGTTCCAGTTCTTTCCCAAGGATGAGGGAAGATCCTGTGACCTCCAGATTCCCTGTAGGGAAATGCTGGCCCCTGGGAAGGTCTTTCCCCCTTCCTTCACTGAGTTCTTCACTTCCAACAAAAACTAGCTGAGTAGGCAGCAAGGGCATGGAGCAAGAAGATGGGTGCTGGAGTCAGGCAGATCTGGATCTGTTTTCTTCTTGCTGTGTGACCTTGGGCACATCATGTAACCTCTCTGAGCCCCAGCTCACTCTACTGTAACGCTGAGAATAATGTCTGTTTTACATCATTGTTGCAAGGGTTGAATTAGACAAGGGCTGTCAATGCCTGATGCACAGGGCATCCCAATGGCAACCTTCACCATCTGTGATCACACTGACCAGCCAGCCAAGCAGAGAAGCATAGGGAGGGGCAGCCGCTACACTCCACCTGCAGTTGCCCCCGGGGCCCCTTTCTCTCAGTGTTGATGCGGACAGAGGAAAGGGGGGGTTGGTCCCGGAGAAAGGACAGAGGCCCTTTAATGAGCTCAGGAAAGCCCATCTCCTGACAATAACAGCCTAGGACTCTGCAATAACATCCTGCCAGAAGAGGCAGTGACAGGATGCGTGCTGGGAGTGGAAGCGTGTGGCTGCCCCACGGCCTGCCTGCCCGCCCGCCTGTCCCTCAGCCCTGAAGAGGCTCAGGAAGTAGCAGCCAGGGATCAGAGAGAGATGAAGACTTCCCCCTCCACATGCATCCTGGACTGATACAGAGACAGGAATATCAGCTGTCTTGGATGGAGACTCCTGGTGGGCAGATTGTTAGCGCTTTCTCTGTGACCTGCTCCCATCCCACTGCTGTCCTTGCTTCAGCTGGAGCTGTTCCCTGGGTCCATGCTCAGTGGCCTCCCACAGTTACACTGAATCAAGGAGCAGGACCAGTGAAGGGGAGTGGTTGGTCCCCACCGGCCAATCAAAGCACCCATATCTGTTGAAGGCCTTCTTGATGTTGAGGACAGAGCTTGTCTGTGGAAATGCAATGATGATAGAGAGAGAGAGACCATCTCAGCCCCCTGGGGGGGTTTATAGTTGGGTGGAGTACAGAGAGGATGAGCAAATACAGTGAACTCAATGAAGTTTCAAAAGTCCGGGGAGCTTGGGGGAGTTAATGGGGGACAGGCGAGCATGGGACCTGCTCTGTGGTGGAGAAGGTGGGCCCACAGCTGAGGGATGGGTGGAGAAGGTGGGCCCACAGCTGAGGGATGGGCAGTAGTTGGCCAGGCAAAGAGGTATGGGAACTGCCGAGGAGGGTTGAGTTGGGACTGCAGCTCTGAGTACCAAGGGCCTGTGGCTGGAGAGAAGGCCAGGGCCAACAGCTTTGTGGGGCGGTCACATCAAGAAAGATGCCCTTCATCTGAAGGGTAGTGGGAAACCCATGGAAGCCTTTTATTTTTTTTTAAAGATTTTATTTATTTGACAGAGAGAGACACAGCGAGAGAGGGAACATAAGCAGGGGGAGTGGGAGAGGGAGAAGCAGGCTTCCCGAGGAGCGGGTAGCGCGGGGCTCGATCCCAGGATCTTGGGATCATGACCTGAGACGAAGGCAGACGCTTAACGACTGAGCCACCCAGTCGCCCCCCCCACGGAAGCCTTTTAGGCAGGGAATTGATGAAATCAGATTTGCGGTTTGAATCTTGACATGTCCCCGCCCATCAGGGAGTGAAATTTCACAGGGTCCCTCTCTGCTTTCAAGCCTGGAGGAGATTCAAGAAAGTTGCTCGTCAGAGCCACAGTCCTGCAAAGTGGAGGACAGAGACCTGCTGGGACACAGGGGGCAGGCTCGGGGGCAGGCTCAGAGCCTGGCTCTGTTGGCTGGTCATTCGCACGGTGACCGTGGCAAGTCACTGTCGCCCTCTTAACCCCATTTCCTAGGAATACAGGTATATATATATGGTGGAACCGGATGGATCCAAAAGGCCCTTTCAGATAAAATATTCTATGATCTAAACCTCAAAGAAGTTTCCCTGCCCTACAATCTGGGGATGCTTGGTAAATGCTAGCTGATTCTTAGAAAGCACTTGATCAAGGATAGGGGGTGGAGGGAGAACCAGAGGTCTCTGTGTCCTGGAAAGTGGATGTTGTGCATGCAGAGAAGGGAGGGATTGCCAGTGTGTTCACAGCCTGCTGGAACTGAGGTTGGATTTTCCATTACTCTCAGTCCTGAGTGGGGTCAGCCTCTCCAGCTGGTGGGCAGGGGACACAACAGGCTACAGCGGCTCTCCCCATGGGAAAGTCCAGGGATCTTGCTTTCAGGATGCTCCCATCCTGAGTTTTTGGAGGCCCTAGTCCCAAGAATCATAAATAGGGTTCATCCTTATGAAATCAGGGAGGTAACAGGGAAAGATGTCAAATTGAAGTAGGAGATCCGGCTCGTATTCCTGGCTCTGCTAGTGAGTGACACGTTGTGTGATCTTGGAGTCACGTCACTGTTCCTCTCAGGGTCTAGTTTCCTCATTGATGCAATGACAGAGTTTTTCGAAGTGATAGCTGTCTTCTGGGGTAGTGATCAAAGATGAAAAAGACTAGGTCCCTTCCCTCAGGCAGCCTTCAGAAACCCATACTTCCCATGCAGTGTACCAAGTACAAAGCTAAAGGATGCTCAGACATAGGGCCCTTAGTCCAGTGGGGAGTTGTAGGAGGGCTTCCTGGAGGAGGAGGCTGCATTCCTATTTGAATGGTCAGTGTGAGATAGTTGGTGGAAGGAGGCGGGGGAGGGGTGAAGTACTTTAGACATTTCCAAAGAACAAGGAATCTCTCTAGTCATCTTGCCTTTGGCAGCAGAAACTCTGGCTCCCCCTCTTCCCTGCCTCCCCTGAGTCTGACTGATGCTCTGGAGCCGCTCCTCTGTCTGCCTACTGGCTGGGGGGCAGCCAGCACCAGAGGTCTCCGGGGTCGACTTCTGAGCACCCTCTACTGGGATGAGCTCTGAGCACAGCCCACAGTTGACTTGAAGTCACAAGCTTGCCTTGGGCAAAGTTTTCCTCCAGTCAGCAGGATGTCTCCTTGGGAGCCTCAGAGACTTAGATCAGAGCCAGCATAGCCTTGTCTCTGCCAGGGTTTGCTGGAGGAGATGCCATCCGCCACCCGGGGTGCTTCCTAAGGGCAGAACACCCAGCTCCATCCGCCCATCTTGGGAATATTTATTGAGTGTAAATCAACACTGGGCGAGTAGGGGTGAGAGAAAACAAACAACCTCATCAAGTAACACACACTTGGGACTGGGTAGGAAAGCTGTGGAGGAGAGGGTGTGGTCTGCTGGGAGAATCTAGTAGGGATTCCGGGCTAGCCTCCATTCCTGGAGGACTCCTGTGCGGGGGTGCTTAAGGTGGGCTCTAAGGGAGGAGAAGAAACTTGATAGTTGAAGAATAAGGTGAGAGAGAGGAAGCAGACCAGCATTCTGGGCAAAGGAACAGCATGAACAAAGGCTCTGGGGCTGGGAGCCTTGTTCATGAAGGAGGTAAAAGGCCAGGTGGCTGGTGTGCAGGAGGAGTGGTGGTGACATGAGGCGATGCTGAGGGGTTGGTTGTTGGGGCTAGCTCCGCAGGTCCTGCAGGCTGCACTGGGGCTTTTGTTCTTTACCCTAAAATTAATGGGGGTGTCTGGGGGGGGGATCCACATCAGCAGGGGGCTAATAGGATCAGACTTGTGTTTTGAAAAGAAACACCCTGGATGCCTCAGAGGATGGATGGGGAGGAGGCAGTGGATGTGGCTACTGCACTGGTCAGGGTGGGAGATCAGGGTGACCTGAACTAGCAGTGGCCGTGGTGGTGCTGAGGTGGTGTTGGTTTTGGAAGTGCGATTGACATCTTCTGGTTTCTTAAGTGTCAGAGCTGGGGAGCATTGCACGGTCATCTCGTCTACCTCCTCGTCGGCCAACTTAAGGCAACCGAGGCTCAGAGATAGGGAAGACTTGCGCTCGTCAGCGGCACAACAGAGCCAGGACCAGAACCACCCCTGTGCTCTTCCCATACCTTACAGTACCGACATAAGGCAACCGAGGCTCAGAGACAGGGAGAGCAGAGCCCGCACCACAACCACACCCTCCTGTGCGCTTACAGTAGAATTGTAAGAAAACAGTTGGAGCAGGAAGAAGCTTTAGAAATCAACTAGTCTAATTCTTACATTTTTATAGATAAAGAAACTGAGGCCCCAAGGGGTGAGGTCTTTAGGGACCAAAGGCCACCCAGGGAGTTAATTAATTAATCAGTGGAATGGCCTATGCATATATAAACATGGCTCTGTTGACCTCCAGATAGTGGGACTTGTGTTTGTTCAGGAGGGAGATAACTTGGCAGAAGTCCCTCCAAATGCTTTCCCAAGCCTCCTTGCGCCCGCTGGCTCCTCTCTCAGTGGGCCTGGGGTTAGGGAATCCAGATGTCTGGGGCCACAAAACCAGCTGGATTTTCCCACATCATGGGTTCCCAGTGTTTGGACTCAATAGGCTCAGCAGCCATGCTGGTGGCAGGGAGGGAAAGCCAAACTGTTCTCTCAGTGAGTTTCCTAGTGTCTGAGTTTAGAGAGAGGGTTAATTTCCTTGGGGGCTTTGGAGGTGGCCCCTCCAGTCTGGCCTGAGCCCCGCAGCTAAAGCCAGAACTGCAAGGTCGCCACCTTGTGCCTACAGGGACCTGGCTCTTTAGAATCAAGCGTTGTGACAGGGTCCGACAGATGTTAACAAACATTGTGCTGCTTCCAGATGTAAGAAATCATTTGGAAGATGTGTTAATGTGGAAGCAAAAATGTTGGAATTTTCATTTTTTGGGGGGGGGGAGTAGAAAAACAGGCTGAATATTCGAAATTGGGATTGCTTTAGGAAATTCCAGAATTTTATTTTTTGGCAGCTGAGTAGTTCCTTGTCAGAGAGACCTGGCTTTGTCTCCGAAGAATCCTTGGGGCCCTGGAAGGACTGGCTCAGTTCTCTGCAGCTGCTCCCTCAAGCCCTCGGGAACGTTCAGGCAATGGGGATAGCGGCACCAGCTTTTGTTAGAAGCTTGGATGGCTGGGAAGATGGAAGCGTGTGGAAAAGCATGCAGCCTTTGGAATCATACAACACTGGGGGTGTGAGTGGGGAGCACACTTGTGTCCTGGCTTCGCTATGACCACCTCTGTGACATTGGTACTCACGTCTGTGAGCCTCAGTTTCCTGGTCTGCTAAGTGGGGATGAGGATACTTATTTCACAGTGCCGTTGTATGAACCCAGCTAGCTGATGAAAAGCACCTAACGCGGCGTCCAGTATTGAGAAAGCGCTCAATTTACACGGTTCTTATTTGTCACTCTGGGACCCTGAAATCAACCAAGATTGAGTCAGATTGATTCAGAAGAACAGAACCTTCCTCTTCGATTCTGGCCACTCCTAGTTGTCTCTTGGGTTTCACTGCCATGGCAACGGGCCGGTGCGGTGATGAGGAAGGCAATGGGGGCAGCTAAGCAGCCAGAATGCTGCCTGGCCTGCCGGCGCCATGTCCAGCGAGGGCAGCAGTCTGATTAATGGCTGCCTGATCCACTGGCCTCATGTCAGGCCACCCTGGGGGAGGCTTCTTGCCCAGGGAGGGGCACAGCTTCACTTGCTGGGATGTGCCAGGCCTCTGGTCAGTGGGAACGATTATAGGTGCCGCAGAGTCTTAGAATTGCTGAAGCACAATAGTAGAGCTAAAAGGGACCCTGGAGATGAGTTATTCCAGTGTCCTTTCTTTATGGCTGAATACAGAGCAAATGGGTAATGAATGCCTACAGTGTGCCCGACACAGTATGAATTTCTTCCCCCATAGGTTAATTTCTACAACAACTGGGTGCAATAGGTATAATTATCCCCACCAGGGAGGTAGAAACCAGGGGTGTGAAGTCTGTCATTCACAGTGCGCAGCTAGGATTTGCACCCAAGACTTCTCTGGTTTCAGGTCCTATGTTCTTTCTAGTATCTTGTGTTATTTACTGTTTGTCTGGCTTTTGGGAACTCATCTGACCTAGCTTTCTCTGGCATTTCCAGTGCCTCGGATAGTGATTCATGCATATTAGGGGTTCAGTAAAAAATTGTTGAATCGCCGTGAATGATCTCAGTGCTTTTTGCAGGTATGATCCTAAACACGGGCCAAGAAAGCGTGTGTGTATCTGGGACCTCTATCAGACCCTAGGACAGGAAGGGCCCTAAAGATGAAAGTCCTTGGTTGGTATCCTGGCACCCCTCACCAGGCTGTTCCAGTCGCACTGAATTCCATGCCGAACATGTACTTTCCTTCCCCTCTGTGCCTTCTCTCCCACTTTTCCCTACCCAGAATACCCTCGTTTCCACCTTTACTGGAGGAGCCCGTACCCATCTTTCAGATGTTCCCTTCTCCATGAAGTTTTCCTTGGTGCCTTTCAGGGAATCTGATCGCTTGCTGCTCTAAATTTCTGGACTCCTTGCGGGTCTCCTGCGTATGTCCTTGATTGCATTTTGCATTGCATTCAGTCTTCTCCTGAGTGCATCGTTCCCCGCCCCCGCAATGGACTGTAAGCTCCTAGAGGGCCTTGACCTCGTATCTTGGCATCATCTGGACCATCTACCACATTGGCACACACAACAGCTGTCATGACTGTGGAATTGAATGTAGTTGACCTGGTGCAGAGCTCCCCCCACCACCCTGTCCCAGGTCCCCTGTTACCCTGATACTCTGGTGTTAAGCCAGATTTATCAGGGAGTAGGACTAGAACCAGACAGGGCTGGACGTGGGCCTTGGTCTGCCTCCTCTCCCCCAAGTGTGGGCTGAAAGCAGTCCCTCTCCAGGGACCTCTCTGACCTCGGCTGACCTTCACTAGGGTTGTTTTCTCATTCTCTTGGACCGGGCTGAGAAAAACAGGAAGAATCATTAAGAGACAGTGCCTTCTGAGCCAGCAAAATTATCACCGATTCTTTTTACAGACACCAAAAGCTTTGTGTATTGTGACAAAAGAGCGGGCTTTTCCTGAAGGCCCTGGGGAGAAGCCTCTACTCACCTCCTGGATCCACCCCAGGCTCCACTCTCAGCCCCCTTCGCCTTTCTTCCTCTTCCTTCCACACTTAGGATTGCTAGTGTTTTCCATACTTAAAAAACGTAGAGTCGGAGGACCTCTCAGTTGTTTCTAGAATCTTTCCCTGAGAGATCATCTGACTCCTTGCCATTCAGAGTGTGGTCCGTGGACCGGGAAAATGCAATTCCCGGGCTCTTCAAGCCTACCGATACAGAATCTGCACATTAACAAGATCCCCAGGGAATTGTAATGCACACTGAAGATTGAGAAGTGCTGCTCTAACCCACTTTTATTTATTTATTTTTAATTTTTTTCAACAAGAGGTAGCATCTGAGCTCTGGCAAGGGAAATGGACTTGTGAGTTAGTAGCAAGATTAATTTGGTTTAACAAACATTTGTGGAACAGCTGCTATCCACCCAGCCCTGTGCTAGGCTCTGCAAGATAAAATTTGAAGGGCGGATCGCGGTCTCTTTGGTCTTCTTGTTCTTTCATGTCCTTAGCATTGCCTTGCCCACACCAGGGCCTCAGCAAGTGTTTGCTGAATTCCAGCCTGGGGTTGTTTCTGCTTTCCTGCAGCTGCCTTCTGTAATTACCAGCCTCCCTGGGTAACTCATAGGACTTTCAGACAGAAATAAATAAGGTCTTTAAGGAGGAATTCAGAGAGCGGACTGTATCCTTCTTTTTAGCAGCTCTGGAGAGTAGGATCCCAAGAGTCGAATAATGAGATAGCGTGCTTGCAGTCCAGAAATCCGTATATCACAGGTGACAGAAGGGGAGCATCTGCACTGGCGCAAGGAGTGATTTTAAGTTGGTGAAACGTCTTTGGTGGTGAAGCCATAGGGGATATCCAAGAGGCCCCGAATATCAGTGCTCGGCCCCACTTCACCAAAGTGAAGATCTCTTGAGATCTGATCTCTGTTGGAGTGTCTAGTTCTTCCTTTAGGGGCTTTCTTCTTGATGTAACATTTGCTTAAAGTAACCGCCAGAAACTGCCTTTATTTGTAAGGCAGGCATCACAACGCCCTTATCTGTTCATCAGAATTGAGACTGTGTAGTGCAACTGCTCTCGCTGATTCACAGGCCCAGCGTCTGCATCTGCACTTCCTTTGGCTGCCGTATTACTTCTGGGAGCTCCATATTCTTCCACTATTGTGCACTAGAAACAGGGTTTTAAAATTTTTGCACGGAAGGAGTCACATGACACTTTGCATCCGAGTTGTAAATGACTTTTCCTTTGGGGAAGAAACATGCTGCCATGATGTGTTTCTCAAAGACATTTTACAATAGTAGCTTGGGATGTCGGTACCCTTCAAGACCAGTAGGAGATGGAGATGGGTTGTACTCTTCTCTTTATTAATTTCTCTTGTCCTTGCCGGACTCTGTTCATAGATCATTACAGTATTGTGCACTAGCATTTCCTAAAGCAGAGAAAGTGAGACAGACTTCCAGTGGTGTTATTCTTGGAAAAGTTAGAAACTAGGACTGAGGGTATCACGGGTTCCTTGCATTGGCCAAATGAATCACGTCCAATATAATTATAATATTTTTAATATTAAAAAATAGCAGTAGCTAATTTTTTGTTGATTTCTTACAAGGTGCCAGGCACTGCTCTAAGCTCATTAACAGGGATTAGATCACTGAATCACTACTGCAGTTCTGGGAGACAGGTGGCATCCCCATTATACAGAGAACAGAATGAGTCGGCGAAATGCTGAGAATCTTATCCAGTACTTTTGCACTTGGGTGGTTGGACCCAGAAGCATGTGCTGCTATCCTCTCTAGGGTGTGCTTTTGGGGTGGAATGGCCATTCTGGATTTCAGGCTTACGTTGCTGACACAACTTTGTCCTCAGTAGGTCTTTTCCTTACAGGGCGGTGTTTCAATTGCGGAGAGCTGCACAACAAATAGCCCTGAACAGAGAGGCTTAAAACAATAAATTAGTTGATCACAGGGGGAGATGAACCATGAGAGACTGTGGACTCTGAGAAACGAACTGAGGGTTCTAGAGGGGAGAGGGGTGGGGGGATGGGTTAGCCTGGTGATGGGTATTAAAGAGGGCACGCTCTGCATGGAGCACTGGGTGTTATACGCAAACAATGAATCATGGAACACTACATCAAAAGCTAATGATGTAATGTATGGTGATTAACATAACATAATTAAAAAAAAACTAATGATGTAATGTATGGTGATTAACATAAAATAATAAAAAAACAAAACAAAACAATAAATTAGTTGGGTTAAAAGATAAACTGTGGCATGTCAAAAAATTGAAGAGGTTATTTGAGCAAAAGTCAGTTTGAATAGGGCAGCGCCAACTTGGAAGTAGTGAGGAGAAGGCATAGAAGCAAAGCAATTATTTGAGGGACTATAGCTTCAGTGGTTGCCTTATTTGGGAAAGACTAGTTGGCTGTTTGCGATTGGCTGTCCTTAGGTTTTCATTTTTTAACCTTGAGGCATTGCAGGCTTAGTTTTTGGTTTGCTCTTGCAGGTGACTAAGGCATTAAAGCCACCTCAATCTAATGGCCTTCTTGTTTAATTAATTCGACAGTGGTCGCCCCTGAAGCTTAGCTGGGCAGTTCTTTGGCTTGTCCTGCTTGGGGCTCTGGTCAGAGGGTGGCTGGGGCTGGAATGTTCAAGAAAGATTTACTAAAATGTCTGGTGCCTGGAAGGATTGGCTAGAAAGCTGGGCTCAGCAAGCACACTGGAATGCCTGAGCCTCCTTTCTCTCCACGTGGTCTCTCCATGTGGACTCTCCAACCGTCTCCATGGATCAGAGTTAATCCATGGAAGCTCAGGGCTCCCAAGAGCACACAAGCGGAAGCTGCCAGGTCCTTTTAAGGATTAGGTCTGGAACAGGCTCAGCATCTGCTACCTTCTGTTACCTTCCCTTGGTTAAATTGAGTCACAGAGCCAGCCCGGATTCAGCATGGGAATGGACTACTAAAGAGAGTGAATATTGGAGGTATGGTTCACTGAGTCTCACGTTTGGAGACTAGTTGTTACAGCTGACCACTGTGACCTCTCTGGTATATGACACTGGGCTGGGAGGGCAGATGTGGAATTTATACTTTGTTGCATTTCACCTGTGTGATTTATACAAGTTACATAAACATCTCTCAGTTTCTAGTTCTTTCTCTGTAAAAGAGGGAAGCTAGCAGGAGTCACTATTACTAACTGATATCACTATGTGCCAAGCCTTTGACATACAGGAACTCATTTAATCCTTCCAGAGACCCTATGAAGAGGTTACCATTTTCCCTTTAAATTAACAGAGAAATTCAGACACAAAGAAGTGATGTCACCTGCCCACAGTCACATGACTACCAAGTGGCAGCCTTGGGATTTGAACTTAGGCAGTGTGGCTCCCTAGTCCATGCTCTTTATTTTGTTCTCCATTTCTCAGTAGCAGCTCTATCCCAGGGAGACGCCAACGTGATCTTGCAGGTAATGTGCTTGGGGCATGTGTGGTACAATGTAAATGCACAAAAGTCGGCAGTGGTTATGAATGTTCACAGTATTAGCATCACCCTGAGAAGCCCCGCTCATCACCATCACCATTTCATTCCTTGGCTAAGATGAATCTGAACTGTTTGTTCCCATTTTTCCTTATATGATTCTATGTAATATTCCCATTTCAAGCATATCTGGGCCCATCTCAAATATAATTTGTTTCCTGGATTTGCTTCTTTGTCTGCAGCTGAGGGAGTCTTATATATTCCTTCTAGGAAATCATTTTAGACTGATGTTCTGCCTCTAGCCCTTTACTGCAGATGCAAATCTATCTGTACTCTGAAAATGCTGCTGATCATCTAGACTTGAACTCAGTCCCTGAAGCTCCAGTGCTCTGTTTAACATCCGCTGGGACCCTGGGAATGATACAGAGCATTTAAACCAATGCTGTCTGTTCAGATATTTTTTACCTTGTGTCTGGGCTCTTAGGTTTGGACTGTTTCCTGACATTATGAATCTGTTTGTATATCTGCTTCCCTCTTCCTCCTTCCAAATTACTCATCAGGGTTTTCTGACTTACTGGTTGTTGGCTGTTTGTATTCTTTTTTTTCATAGAATTAAGACAGCCTTTCTGCTACTTGGGTCTTGCTGAGCATAGCTATAGCTGAAGTAAAAAAAAAAAAAAAGATGAGGAGTTATTCTTGATTGCTCTTTTGTTCTCTCTCCTCATATCCATTATATCAGCAAGTCCCATTGGCTCTGTCTCTAAAATCTATCCTCAGCTTGTCTCCTTATCCACCAAAAACACTGGTTCCTGTTAGAACATCTTTCAACCAGACTCACGCAGGAGGCCCCTTCCTGGTTCCTAGCTTACATTCCTTCCCAACTGTTGAGAATTACCCAGATAGCATCTAGAATGGCCTTTGAAAGTGTAATCAGAGCATGTCATTCCCTTGCTTAAAACCCTCCAGTGGTTCACCACGGCATTTACATTAAATGTGAAGTCTGACCAGGCTCCATGAGGACCTACATGATCTGGGCCTACTTATTCAACCTCATCCCCGAACCCTCTTCCTGTTCTATTCTCTTTGCAGCACTTGTCACCATCTGGAATTATTTATTTTTCTTGTTTATCATTGAATCTACCTCCCCCAACCCCCACCCCACCCCCATATAGAGAGTAGGCACCAAGGGACAGGGACTTTATCTTGTTCATTGCCATATACCCAGCACGTGAAACATATGCCTAGCACATGGAGGTGTGTGATCAATATTTTTGAATGAATGAAGGCATAAACACTCCTTTATATGGGAATCTAACTCTTGACCAGCTAAGAGTCCTATATCACCACTTCCATAGCTTTGGCTTTTCATTTATGTACACAGGGATCTCTTTTGAGTCCTGGCTCAGCTATAGGAATAGAACTCTCTGTTTTGTAAAAATCAGCCACATTATTAGCATTTTCTAGAACTCCATGCTGTGTACTCCCAAATGATTCCATGAGCTAAGTGTAAAGCTGGGGGGAATACATTTGATAATATTCTTTTTTTCTATAACCCTTTTGTAGTGGCTTTTTAAATCTGTGATCTCTGCCTTCCATGATGAGTGGGTTGGGAATAATGGCCAGTGACACAAAGTAGCCAACATTTTCTCCACCGGTAACCTCTTAACCACCATCTATGGGCAGTAGCTCTTTCCCATCACTCCCTGTTATCCCTCTAATGATGAATCTATCTTGCAGCAGTGATTTCTGATAGACATTCTGAGCTCTGAATGCTTAGGACAACTTTTTAGCTTGGTCATATTTTTTCTCAGTTTCCTTACCTCTCATCACAAGGATCATTTCAATGAGGAGGCTCATTCATTCCTTTCATGGGTTCATTATTGTGCGTGTGTTTCAAACACTTCTGGTCTCCGCCCAAATTGATCCAAGTCCGGTTTCTAATGTTTTAATTAATTTTAAAGCAGGTTGTAAGTAGAAATGAAAAGGAAGAGAGAGAATACAAAATTTGGAACATTAAAAAATTGGAAAAGCTAACTATTTCTCGGCTTAAATGATAAGAGATAAAATTGGGAAAGGCTTTGAGTAACAGGCCCACAAAAATTTTTCAGTTAAAGTAATTTGGCCAGGGAGAAACAATTAGGAATATGAATGTTCTTATCTATTGTTTCAGATAATTGCAAGGTTACCATTAAGAGAGAAGTCACTGGGGAAGAGGAAGCAAGAAATCAAGGTCTGCTTGAAAACACCTTTTAGGAAAGAACTTTATGTGTGTACTGAAACTTGGAACTTAGTGGAAGGAAACAGAATAAAAGTCTACCAATGTAAGAGGTAAATTACTAAGAAACCAGGAACCTGGATTCAAAAATTTGACCATATTTGACCGTTGAGACCTAAAACA
Source organism: Phoca vitulina (assembly GCF_004348235.1). NCBI lineage: Eukaryota > Metazoa > Chordata > Mammalia > Carnivora > Phocidae > Phoca > Phoca vitulina. Next base: position 25,788,663 of record NW_022589719.1, on the reverse strand, counting down.
AAGTCCAGGCCGGCATGTTTGCCCCAGCAGGAGGCTGGTTAAAGGAGATGGGCAACTCCCAAAGAGTGCATGCTCCCCAGTGCCCACTTTAGATATAGCCATGGTGGATAATGGGAAAGGGAGACCCTCCAAGAGGGAAGAGTCAGAAGTTACAGAGAATGACTGACAAAGGAGTTCTTACCAGAAAGCAGAATCTGCCACTAATAAAGCAACTTGATCTGCGGTCTTCATAATGCTCTCCCACCAAGATTTCAGAAGTGCTATGGACCATGACTGCTGTGTGTTTTTGCTTCCCACTTTCCAAACAAGGGTCTTAGTTTGCTGCTACGCTGTCCTTGGGACAACATTGTATATTGGGTAGGTGTAAGTGGGTGGGTGGTAAATTTCCTTTTTAGTTCATGGGACACTGGATCACAAGGAGGCCCAGTGGAGAGTACCACACCACTGGTGATCCTGAGCTTTGAGCTGGATGTGGTGACAGGGTAAGATATGTGTGGGAGGAAGACTGAATGACAGGTACTTGGTGACCAGCAGAGCAGATGGTGTTACAGACTGGTGGGGTTTCTCTAACCCTGTTTCCTTTGCATTCTAGGTAGATACTAGTCTACTCCCTTGAAGTTAAATGGAGCCATGGGACTCAGTTCAGGCCAATGAAACATGGCTGGGATTGATGTACTTCCAGCTTAGGCCCTCCAAAATCTCCCTTGAGATCAGCCTCACTACAGAGGATCCAGTGGAGGGCTGTGTGGCCTCAGGGATGGCAGAGCCACTACATGGAAGGAATAACTCATGTGGGGCAGAGTCTTTGACATGCATTGGTATATAACATGAACAGGAAATAAGGCTTCATTAAGTTAAATAACCCAGGAAATAAACCTTTTTTTCTGTTGAGATTCTGGGATCACCTGTTAGCACAATTAGCCTTGACCAATGCAGTAATCAAAGCTATATGCAATGAAACATATAGGATATGTGTTGGTGTTACCTATTACCCTCTAAGTTTCTTTCACCAGATGACTGTAGGGGACCTCTGTGGCTAAAACTTCTGATTGAGAATGGATTTTCTCTATGTCTTATGGGGTTCTTGTCCCCTGAAGTCAGTTAGTCCCCAGGTATTATTGAATGCCTAAACCCAGATCTACTATTTACTAGGTGTGTGATCTTGGACGTGTATTAATGTGTTTGAGCCTCAGTTTCCTTATCTGTAAGTGGGTATAATAATACTACTTATCTTGGATTGCTGTGAGAGTTAAGTGAGTCAATCCATGTATAGTGATCAGCATAGCATCTGGCACATAGAACATGCTCAATAAACTTATGTCATCATTATTGTTGACATCATAAATTGCTAGGTATATGCTTGGCACTAGGGACAACATTGAAGAAAATATACAAGGTCTGGACATCTGTGAGATATCTGCTTATTCCATGACCCTTATGTTTGATTTTGCACTTGTTCAGTATAGTCTATATTAAGTAATTAATTTTAAGAGAAAGGTTTTGCATCTCTCCATTCTACTTCAGAAAACATTGGTTATGGTTGGGCATGTTCTTTGTCTTTCTGTCTGAGTGTTTTGAGTCAGTATCTGTGTTCCTGTTAGTGGCTTTATTCTCTGAGTGCAGTATTTGTCCATACCCTGTGGCAATTGGAGTGGGAGGCACATAGGAAGGTGAAAATCCCTATTGGTGGAAGGAACCACTTCCTGTTTAGAGCCATTTCCTGCTCAGATCTACTTCCTGCTCAGATCCACTTCCTGCTTAGATCAACTTCCTGCTCAGAGCCACTTCCTCTTTAGAGTATTGAGTAAAAAACGTCTGCGATCATATTTATAGAAGTAAAATTTGCTCCTTTTTTTCGTCCCTTTTCCCAGGGTACATTGCCCAACCATCTCGTTTCCAATGGTGTGTAAGTAACATTTGCAAGACCCAAGATGTTGAAAATCCCTTCCTTTCTTTATTAACCTATGAGAACAGAGACTGAATCTATACCAGTGAATGGCATCATCTAGCCCCTACACCATGCATTTAGATGCCTGGTTTACCTGTATGCCTAAGCTAGGGTCCTTATGCCCACACAGCTGGTGTGGGCCATCTCCCTGGCACATGCTTCTTAGAGATGCTAACTAGGCAGGCACACCCACTTTCCTTGGCATGTTTTATAGATGACCCAAGCTGCAAACACCAACATGTATAAGACATATGCTCTCTTCTTTGTGTAATTTCAGGCACCAAAATATGCCTACACATAGGGGTGTGTGCATACAGACACATGCGTATTCTTTTTTGCCTGGTAGAAATATGCTTCTGTGATGTTCCTTCTACTCCCACACATGCCCCTCCATGGCTGGCACATCTCCTAATTATTCCCATCTACTCCCTCCCCATAGACCTTTTGTGTGTATATTTTGGCACATATTCTCTTGATTCTGCCGAGTTCCTCTCTCTTTCTTTTTCTTTCCCTGCTCCCTCCCTCTCCCTCCTCTTCACAACTCCTTAGAAAATTTGTTAAACTATACACTCTTTATTATTAATGTACATTTATGAAAAATTCTTCACAGTTACAAAAGTGCATGGTTATAAAATCATCTCCATACAAAGGTTGGCATCTTCCCTTTCCCCGCCCCTCCCTAACCCTCCCACCCCCAGACATCAGCATTCCATAGGACAATGCTTAGAAAAACTGAGAGCTCAGTGGATCCAGAGCTCTCCACCCAGTGTTATGGCAAACATGGTGGTGATTTACACAGGACCTTGCAACTTGCCTCCTTCACTTTCCTTTTGCCTCCTTCTGAGGTGGGTAGAGCAGACAAGTTTCTCTAGCTTTGGGAAATTGTTCTTCTGAGGAATGGGTAAAGATGTCTCCTTACACTCTTCTAGAGCTGAAAAGGATGTCAGAGCACTATCAGTAAAGACATCTATAAGGAAAATGAAGGTTTTAGGTCTTTCTTGATGGTTGAAGAGAAATGCCTTTCTTGGTATATTCAAATTACATATACCATCTTCCTTGAAAGGAGCTAGTAAACTCTATATAGCAACTCTGGGGACTTATTTCTGCAGGATTTCCTGGTAATCCCTATGGGAATGGAGAAACAGATGAGGGTTTGTCTGAGGGTTATCAGAAGCAACTGATCTAGAGTGGTGTGGTGCAGATTGGGGTCTTTTCTAAAGAACAATTTTCTTGGTCCAGACTTTGACCATCATAGCCCTGTTGGTTAGCTAAACTTTGATATCTTCAGGCCCAGCATGAAGGAAGCTTCTGTGATAGGACAAATCTGTGAGGGATAGAGAATGGAGGGAAGCAGTCAGGCTGTTGCTAGGTTGCCTCAGCCACATAGTTCTGTTTTTATATTTTTCTGAGCAGCTATCCCTAAACCCAACCTTAGTGGGATTCCATCTTAGTGTATCAAGTGATGCAATAAACAGATGGCTGAGTGTACTGTGTCAGAGAACTGAACTCAAGTTCCAGAGAGGTTGGCCCCGTATCAGTAGATACCCAATGTACATGGTACCTCATGAACAGACACATGGACTCAGAGATACCCCAACAGTTACATGTTAACTGGTCTGGAAACAACTTATTCAAGGTTTGTAGGAATACCATCATGGTTTCTTGGTTAGCAGGGTTGTGTGAACATTTACAACTAGAGCAGTTATATTACCTCTAGAAAAGTGTGCTTCTAGAAGCTTGCTTCTGATAGCCTGCACAAGATGGTGGTGGTAGTGGTAGGAGACATGGAATTCCTTGGCAGGCAAGGAGTTTTATAATTGTGCTTTAGTTAACTGGGGACCTTCTAGCAGCTGGAGAATGATCTGTTCTTTAAATGAACAGATTTACTCAGAAATGTTTGCCATTAATGGGAACTAAATAGTCTCATTAGAGAGGACATTTGAATTCAAGGGGCATTTGGTGTCTTGTTTGGTTCTAGTTCTATGCAAAAAGGTACATATCTTAAAATATATTAACTATATTTCAGCAAATAAGAGTCTCTAGGAGATTATAATAGATGTATATGGTGTCCCTCTATGGGAGAATTAGCTATTTGTGTCAAGACTATTATTTCTAAAAGTTCCTTTCCAAATACATTAGGTTGTTAGCTTGACTGGTGAAGAGCAGCCTGGATATAATGGAAGAAGAGAGCAGGTACAGTTCTGCTCCAAATGTCATAGGAGCAGGCTCTTGCCCAAATGTTGTTAGTGAGATTCAGGGGATACAAGGTTCAAGTACCCCAGGTCTAGCAAAGTTTCTAGGTGCTCTTTTGGTTGACTAGCTCAGGGAAGCATGAGTAAGGGAAGACTTCTTGGAAGTTGACATGTTATTTTCCTTCATTCCTTCTCCAGGAGGATGGGATGATGCAAACTTGTTGGAGCTGGAGGACAAGGTAGAAAACCCCTGTTTTAATCTTTATCCTGGCCAGCCTTACCAACATGTTGGACTGTGCCTTAATGTCTTCCCCTATCCTGCTGAGTTCTCACCGCACAGCATTCCTGCACTCTGTATCTCTTGCAACACAGCACAGCAGGGCTTGAGTAGGAGGGGTTAGCACAGCTTCCTCTCTTGTTTCCCAAAGAACTTCTTTTTAGCATGACTGCCACCATAGCCACTAGTTCTAATGTGTTATTTACACTTTGCAAGGCAGATGACTCCTATTCAGGTGTTATTTGTCCTGCTTCTGTGTTTCAGAGGCTGTGATTTGCTCTACTGTGAGCACATCTCAATTTGTGCAGTGGCTGGTTTACTGCCTTTTATTTAGCTGATCTACTGGACATTCATGGCTGTTGAATCCAAGAGCCCCACTACCCAGCCATCCTGGGCATTCTCTTCCCCAAGCACCCAGGAAAGCTGGAGAGAGAACCGAGTTGAAGTTGAGTCCCAACCTTACTGCTTTGGCAAGTCATGCATGCTCTTGAGTCTCTATTTTCCAATCTGTAAAATAGGAGTAATTATGTTTGGTTTGCCTCCCACACAGGGTTGTGAAAAGTCAAGAATGATGCTAACAGCATGTTAGGAGCTGTCCAGTGCTGAACAAATACAGGGAAGGAGCTGATGAGGCTGATGATGAGGATGGACACGACAGCAGCAATGATGATAATAGTGCTTTGCACATGAAGTTGCTTAATTTTTGATGGACTGATTAGACAAGTTTCTCTAACTGGAGCTGACTTTCACCTTCCTTCTAGAGTTTACCCAGATAACCTTGGGTAAGATACTCAGCTCTCTACAATTAATTCATCTGTAAAATGGGAATAATAAAGACCACTAGGCAGTGTTGCTGTGAGAATTGAAATAAGTGAGTCAGTAGATTTAAAAGTGCCCAAAGAGTGCCTGGGTATTATTGGGAGCACTTATTCATCAGAACTACTTGAACTCGAACTTATATAACTTTAGAGAGAACTGTGATGTTTCCCAGCTTGGATAGGGTAGAAAGAGCACAGACTTCATTTTGCTTGTTAAGCAACATGTGACTTTAAACTCTTTTTGAGCCTTCATTTCCTTATCTATACAATGGGAACAACAATGCTTACCTCACGAGATTGATGTGTGCATTAAAGGGAATTGTCTGTGGAGAGAGCTTATCACAGTGCCTGATACTGGCAAGTGCTTGGTAATTAATAGCTCTCATACCCTGATGCTTAAATGGGTGAATTGCTTGGGAGAAAGAGAAAATCTACAGTCATAAATGTGGTGCCCTTCTCTTCCTTCAATCTTGGCTACCCTCATACTACAGCATACTTTCCTGGTGAGATCCTTTGGCATGAGCACCATGGCAAGAACCGTCACAAAATTAGGAGTTCCAAGGCGCCAGGACTCTTGCTGCCCCATTGTTGGACCTCTTGCTTCCCTCTTCTGAAGCCAAAGCTTGAGTGAGAGGCAGGAGACAAGGTAGGTACCTCAGCTTGATACCTGGGACCTCACTGGCAGGCTGCAATTGGTGGATGTAGTATGGGGAGCAGTCCTTAGGAAGTGGTCTCACCTGGTAGCTCCTGGCAGGAGGAGGCTTAGGGGACTGGCACAGAGGTGTTCTCTTCCTCTGGAGGCAGTGGTGGGCAACTCCAAGAGCTGAAAGATTGGGTGTCAGAGGGAAGTTTTGGTCCTCTGCCACACCTGCTCCATACACTTAAGTCACAAGGATTGGTCACTGTTTTCAACACACCATGCATATTTTGGCCTCTGTCATTTGCTCGTGTCTACCCTTCTTTGTCTACTTGACAAAGCAGACATTTTTTGATGATTCAGCCCACAAATTTCCTCCATTCTTGTAATTCTTTTGGACTTTTCTAGGCAAAATTGATGATCCCTCCTCTGGGATTTCATAACTATGTGCTGAGAGTGCTGACAAATTGTCTTAAGGGAATAGTTTTTGAATCTCTCTCTTCCATTAGAGGTAAGAGCCTTGGGGGCAAGGACTAGGTCAGAGTCATCGGACATTTCCAGTTCTGGCACAGTGTCTGGCCCACAGTTGAAGATCACACAAAGGTAGTTTCCTGACCTTGGTTGGGTCATGACAAAGATGGCCAGAGCACCAAGAGCCAGAGTGAGCAGTGTCTGGTGGTCAGCAGCAGTGGTGGCCAGCAGCATGGAGGGATGCCAGGCTCCCACATCAAATCTCTTCCTCTTCACTGGCCTTGCTCCAACGGTGGCAGCAGTTGGCTGTGATGCCCAGGAGGAAGTTGGTGGCCACGGAGGCAATGGAGACCACGAAGCCCACGAACGCAATGAAGAGGTAATCATCCAGGGTCAGGGTCAGGTGGCAGGCCTTGAAGCTCTCCTCAGTGAGGGAGAAGAGTGGAGCGCCCTCGACTTCAGGGGGGCCCCGGCACTCAGCCAGCTGAGAATCTGCAACATAGAACCCAGGAATGGTGAGGGGCTGGAGGAGAGAGTGGAACAGATAGTCCCCCACACCTCCCAAGAGAAGTTGAGATTCTTTTTTATTGAGTTTCTTCTATGTGTCAAAAATTTTACTTACCTTCTTTACTCTCCTCAACAACGCTTGAATCAAATGTTTTTATACCAGCTTTTATAGTCGTGGAGATGGCTGCTCAGAGAGTTTAGTAACTTGCCTCAAGTCCAATAGTCACTGCTGATGGTAGGTCTGGGGCTTTCATGGGACATCATCATCTCTTACAATAGCCTCCTAACTGGTTTCTGGCTTCTGCCTTTAAACCATCTTGAAGCAGTTCACTCAGTATCTTTCATACCTGAAGTCCTGTCATATACTCTGTGTGAAGCCCTCCCCTGACTTCTTACCTTCCCATGGAATGAAAGCCAAGGTCCTCACTGTGGGCTACAAGGACTCTTCTCATCTCTTTCCCTCTGCTCCCTGTTCCACTCTGCTCCATCCTTACACACTTTTGATCATTCTTTCATCACCCTGAGCACGTTCCTTTTCAGGGTGGAGAGGGGGAGCTATTGTATTTGTCTCATTTATCCCCTGAATCTCAGCACAGCTTCATCCCTTGCTTCCTTGGGGACTTTGCTCAAATATCACTTTATTAATGGGGTCTTTCTATATGATTCTATATAACATAGTAACTCCACATGACCTTTCTCTGGGCATTCTCTATTTCCCTACTCTGCTTAATTTTTCTCCATTGTATTTATCATGTCTTACAATTTCTTTATTATCAGTCTCCTCCCCCTTAAATATAAGTTTTTCCTATGGTGTCCCTAGTCTCTGAACAGTCTCCTATCTGTGAAAGTGAATGAAACTTTGTTAAGTGAATGTGTGGATGGATGACTCTGTCCAACTTCGAAGTGTTGGGTCTTTCTACTGGCTTTTCCAGGTATGTAGAATATAGGGTTATGAGTATGGGCTGTGAAGATATTGGTCTCGGTTCAAATCCCCTTTCTACCCCACACTGGTTGTGGGATTGTGGGCGAGTTACTTAACCCCTCTGTGTCTTGCTTTCTTCATCTGTAAAACGAGGATAATAATAGTATCTACTTCATTGGGTTGTAGTGAGGACTCAATGAGTTAACATATATAAATAATATATTCTTGGCGGATAATAAGTACTATGGAAGTGTGTGCTTTTGTTATTATCCTCGGCTTGTCTCCTGGACAGGCCAGTGAGAGTCATATTCTGCACATAGACTTCTGTAGGAGGGGCGTCTCCTTCAGTGGGATTACTTTTCTCTCCATCATTGATGGTCCCACCTTACCCTTCCAGGGTCACTTGTACAAATGCATGATGGTAGTCAGTGGTTTCATCTTACTCTGCCTTGGAGGTGAGTGTGGCGTGCAGGTAGCAGTTTTGCCATTCAGTACCAAGCACTGGCTTTCCAGCAGGCAGCCATTCCTTTGCTCAGTGGATATAAACATTCACCAGACCCTCACCTTGGGCAAGCCTTTTTTACCTTTCTGACTCTCATGCTCTCCCTCCATAAGAGGGGGATAATTCAACCTAAATTGTCTAAGAGAGTCAACATGAAGACATTTTCTAAATTAGGTGGTGTGTAAATGCTATTTATTCATCCTGTAGTTTTGGGGGAAAAGAATAAAATAATGGATTTTGATTGACCCTTTTGACAAATGGATGAACATCATTCTCCTTAGAAATGAAGAGTCAGGAGAGACTATGGACTCTGAGAAACAAACAGGATTTTAGAGGGGAGGGGGAGGGGGGATTGGTTAGCCTGGTGATGGGTATTAAGGAGGGCACGTACTGCATGGAGCACTGGGTGTTATATGAAAACAATGGATGGTGGATCACCACATCAAAAACCAATGATGTATTGTATGGTGACTAACATAACATAATCAAATTAAAAAAAAAAGGATAAAAAAAAAGAAATGAAGAGTCAGTTTTGGGAAGAAGATGCAATCTGCTCCAAACTTCAGGTGGAGGGGTCCCTGTAGGCCACAAGCACAGCACTCCAGACCCTGCTCAGGACAAGATCATGTCTGGAGTTGACCATCAAGGGCTCTCCTCTTGGAACTGAAGACGCTGAACTCCAAAGTCTATTGTATGCGTGACTGGGGTGGTGGTGCGACCATGTGATGCTGGGGAATGTGGGGAAACTGAGGGCAATTGGTATGGACCCAGCAGAGGAGGCTCTGAGGGCAGTTGGCAGGGCCCTGAGGGAATTCAGAATCAGAGCCCGAGGGATGACAAAGCCCTCTGGTAAGTCAAGGGACCAGTCTTGAGGTTGAGTTATATCCCAAGGACACCCTTATGTCCCTCTTTGTTGGGATTTGTCCAAAAACCATGGATAATAGTGGGAGAAGAAAAAGAAGATGACAAAGGGAAAGGGATTGCCTGGTCCTACGCACACTGGCAAGTTCTTTGCACCCAAGAGGAAATACCCTGGAGAGTGGGATGTAGTAAAAAGTACATTCTGTGGAGAACAGGGGACCTAGGTTTCTAGTCGTGGCCACTGGACAGTTACTTTCCCTCTCTGGAACACAAGTTCCTCATCTGCACTGTCGTGAGGCTGCACAGATGGGATCTCAAGCCCCTGTCCTGCTCGGTGGGAGGCTCTGCTTCTTCTGAAGGGCAGCCGGGGCCTCAGAGATCACAGAACAGAGGGAGCCCCTGGGTGTGGTGGAAGCTGTGCTCCAGAGTGCCCTTTCTGTCCTTAGTGCACAGGAGAGAGGGAAAGACATGCAGCCTGCAAAGGGGGAGCAGGTGGGGAGACTGCTCCAGGCAGCCTCCCCCTCATGCCCCCTAACATTGCCCCATCTCCATCCCCAGCTATTTTGGTCCCAGAGAACTTCCTCCCACAGCTGTGTAGAAACAGTGGAATCGTGACCCACAGCCCCCCCCAAACTATTTTGGTCCTGGGCTCCCCACTCAGTCCTCCTCTCCCTCCTACCTCACTCAGCATCGCTTCTTTGAACATACTCTGAGCCAGGCTCTGGGGAATCCCCTGAGATGGAGCCCCCAGTTATTTCCTGTTGTTCTGCTGGAGGCTGGTGCCAAGGCTGAGTGCTGCCACAGGAGAGAGCTGGTGACGGGGGGCCACAACTGGACATTGCCTGCCTCCGGGAGAGGCCAGGGCCCATGAAGCCTGTGTGACTCAGGCTCCTTCAGTCCCCAGTGCACCCCCACTTGGGCTTGGTTGGTTAAATTGCCACATCCATTTCTCTTCTCAGCTCCCCACCCCATGTCCAAACCTTGCAGAGCTCTGCTGAGGCCCTTTGGCCAGTCAGAACTCTACCCTGACTCTTTCTGTTAGCTTTGGACCCGACTCTTCAAGACATAGCCAGAAGGCGGCCAGACTGCCCGGGTGTGAATCCCGACTCCAACACTTAGCAGCTGTGTGGCTTTGGGCAAGTTACTGAACCTCTCTGTGCCTTGGTTTCCTTCTCTATAGAGTAGTGTGTGTGTGTGTGTGTGTGTGTCTCATCATGGTTCTTATGAGGATGAGATGAGTTAAATATGAAATATGCTTAGAATAAAGCAGATAGTAAGTACTAAAATAAAGGGTGTTAGCCATTTCTATTTCTTTGAGTTTTCCCAGCACTTAGAACACTTAAAAAGCAGAGAGTAGAGTAGAGAAGAATGGGGCTTACAAGTCAAATAAACTTGGGTTTTATCCACGGCCCTGCTACTTTCTAAATGAGTGACTCTGGGCAAGCCTTTTCATTGTTCTAGATCTCAGTTTCTTCCCCTGCAAAATGGGGGTCATAACAGTGGGGTAGCCACTTGGCACATGCCAAGTTCTTAGGTCAGGGTGAAAGCTCAGCACACACTGTATTATTAGCTACTCTTGTTTACTATCTGTCTGCCTCTTTAGGTCATAAGTGCCACAGAGGCAAGGGCTGGGTGTGTCTCATTAATGAATGGGTCCCTGGCGCCCAATATGCACGGCAAGCGCCTCAGGGATAATACTGGTGGAGTGAAAGGGCTGGTGCACCCAGCGGCCAGCACAGACCGGGGCACGTGCTGGCTGCCAAGAGCTCTCAGTCCCTCCCTGTTTTTTGGAGACTTTGCTTGCAGTGAGGCAAGACCCTCTGTCCCCACAGCTGCCCAGTCCTGGCCACCTGCCTTACCCGCCGTGCAGCGCTGGATCCGGTTCCGCAGCCACTTCAGCAGCGGCTCCATGGTGCAGCCGCACACCCAGGGGTTGCCGCCGATTTGCAGGGTCACCAGCCCCGGCAGGCCCTCGAGGGCCTCGAGGCTGAGGAAGGCCAGGCCCCCATAGCTGAGGTCCAGGTCTCGGAGCTGCACCAGGCCCTGGAAGGCCTGGGGATGCACCCTGCGCAGCCACGGGTTGTGGCTCAGGTCGATGTGCACCAGGCCGTGGGCTTGCTGGAACATATCGGCTGGCACGTGGCTGAGGTTGTTGTAGCTCAGATCCAGGTGTGCCAAGCGCTTGGCGTGGAGAAAGAGGCCCGGGGGCAGCTCCATCAAGGAGTTGTTGCGCAGATCCAGCACGCGGAGCTCCATGTAGCACGTGAGGTAGCCGGGCGGCACGGCTGTGATTCTGTTGTGAGCCAGGCTGAGGTTTCGGGTGTCCATTGGCAGGTCGGGGGGCACGGAGAAGAGCCTCTGGCTGCTGCAGTCCACCACCTGGTTATGGCACGTACAAAGCACGGGGCAGCTGGTGCCGGCGTCCGAGCGCATCACCCCGGCTGCCAAGAGGAGGCAGACCAGCAGCATGGCTGGGTGGGGGGGCCCAGGCCAGGGCAGCTGGGACCAGGTGTCACCCATCTTGGACAGCTAGCAACAACAGTACTGTAGGGAACCCACTGGAGCTGAGGCTATGTCCATGAATCAAGAGTCAGTGGCTCAGAAAGCCAGCTACATCAGGGCCAGAGTCCTGGAAGGTGGGGCGTCTGGGCACGTGGTATCATGGCTCAAGCCTTTCCCCAGAGCCTCTAAGCACCAGAGGGCTCCTTAGGTGAGATCCCCAGGAAGCCCCTTTGGAGCGCAGGGGACAATAAATCTAGCTGAGGTCCCTCAGGGTCTGAGAAGATGATCAAAACTTGGGAGAGGAAGGAGCTGAGGATGGGGCTGGACCAGCTGCTAGCCGGTCATATAAGGGTCCCTGGAGATCTGTGCTCCTCTCACCCATGACTGCTGGGTGCTTCCTCTCTGTATTATGTTGGAGAGGTGCTGGTGGTGGGTCGGGGACGGGGGGGAGGACATGAAAGGTTCTGGTAAGTCTAAAAACCCTGAGCCCTGTCCCACGTGGGGGACCTATTAGGAGGCCAGGGCTGCATCTGGGTCTCCAGCATTGGAGGTCTCAGAAGCCATTCCTCCTGATGGCCCAGGGGGCTCGAGTCCAAGGGGGTCCTGGGGTGGGTGTTTTGGGAAGGGAGCCTGGCGGGGAGTGGGTCTCCATGGGCCTCCTGAAAGCCCGAGTCCTCAGCCTCAGCATCTACTGAAATCCCCAAGAAGGCTCTTCTTTCCCCAGGTTGGGGAGGACCCCGAGTGACACCCACTGTTGCCTGCCAAGGCTGGAAAGAGCCATGTGTCCTGGAGGTGCAGGATGGGGGTCAGCTAGGACAGCTTTGGCGACTTCTCCTGAGCCAGTGTCTCTCTCCCAGCCCAGCTCTGTGTTCAGCAGGCGGGGGCAGAATTCCCTCTGTCAATAAGGAAAGCACTCAGGCAGAGATCTCCAGTGCCCTCTCCACCCCGTTGTCCTCTCCTAGATTCCCTGCCCCCCTTCTTCTCTGCCACTAGCCACAGAGTTCTCTGTGAACTGTGGGTCAGGTGTGGGCAGCAGTGGGCTTGGACCCCACCCTCATGTTGTGGTCGCCCGTCCTCCTCCGGGGTTCTGTCCTGGGTGAGATGCATTTGCTTCTCCTCCTAGCCTCGCCCCTTAGCACCAAACACCCCACCCTTGAACAACTCTCTAAGAAAACATGCACACACACGCTGGTGCTGGTCGTTTGCATACCCCTTTCAGACAAGGTTAGCACTCCCCTCTCCCTCCCTTGCCCTCTCCCTCGTCTCTCTCTTTCACACACACACACACACACACACACACACACACGCACAAATGCACACATTGTTCTCCTGTGATCCCCCACATTTTGCTCTGCCCTGCACTCACACCTCCCAATTTTCTGTCCAGCTTTCTTCTCTACACGCCCTCCTGCAGAGCCCCCTTTCCAGTCTGTCCCCCCTTCCCCCCATGCACACCCCTAATCCTAGCGCCCTTTCTACAAGCACCCCACTCTGCCCCCCCAGTGTGAGCCCACGCCCACATTTGGTCAGGCAGAGAGACCACACGATGACACACCAGTGTCTCAGCCCCGCCGTTCACCCGCATCCCTTGTGGCCCCCGCATCCTCTGTGGCCCCTGGTTGTCCTCACTTGTCCTCCCTCACCCCCTTGGTCTAGCACTGCCTCCCTTCCCAGCATTTCCAGCCTCAATCCCGCCCACTGGGAAATCACCCAGCTCCTTTATCCAGACCCATTTTTCTGAACCCCAGGGTCTCGCCTTGCACTCCCACAGGCCCTCAGGAGCCCACTTACTCTGTTCCAAGGACACAGCCATCAATCTGCAGCAGACACGGGTCTCCCTCCCTCATCCTGGAATCCCGCTTGCTGCTTCAGGAGAACAGATTGCCTCGCCGGCACTTCCCCTCCCCCGGCCTCTCCTCCTCCATGGCTCCTGGATCCCGGGGCAGCATCCTCTGTGGTTTCCTGTCCTGTGCTCCCAGGGACTGGCCGGTTCCCCTTCTTTTACTCAAAAAAGGGAATCAGAGAGAGGATGCTTAGAAGAAAGTTCACAGAATCCGAATGCTTCTTCCCGAAACTCAGCTGGTGCTGAGGCTGCTGGGGTTTGTGGCTTCCGCCAGGTCTTCCCCTCCCTCCGCCTTCCTTTCCTCTCTCCCCCTCCTCTCTCCCTTTTTCGCTCCCTTTTTTTCCTCGAGGGCCAGGTACTGACGTTTCACTGTCTCTTAGCAACTGCCTCCACATCTCTGAGCAACAGGAGAGCTGGCTATGGACCCCACCAAGATGAGAGAGACGAGAAGGAAGCAGTTGCAGAATCCACAGCCACCTGCGGGGGTCCTAGTGATGGGGCAAGGGGGGCTTAGGGGGAGGGGGCAGGGGGCAAGCAGGGGCGAAGGCAGAGGAGCTGGTAGGGGGAGAGGGCAAAAGGGCCCAGTGGGAGAGGTTGGAGTGGGGGCAAAGCAAGGATCTGGAAACTGAGATGGAGGAGGGCCCAGAAGGGAAAATAGAGATGGGTTGGAAAGGGGAAAGGAACTTCTCGAGGGGCAGGGGGAGAAATTGGGGAAGGCAATGAAGACATGAAAAAAGGTGGAAGGAAAGAGGAGAAGTGCTTGTGACAAGTTTGCTCACTTGACGGGATATATGTATTCAGTCCACATGTAGCATCTGTTTCCCTGGGTCTGAATGTATTTTGGTCACCAGGTACCAGGTGGCTGGACTGGCTCAGGGCTTGTCAGGGACAATTATGGAAGGTGAGACCTTTCTGTGGTCCTTAATTGTCCCTAAGTCCTGACCCCACAAGCTCGGAGAGTTTTGGGATGCAAAGGGCCAAGTGCAGGTCCAGGTGGGATACAGGTCAGCTCTATTTCTAGGAGAGTGGAAGCTTCCAGAAAACCTCGTAGGCTTGATCTCTTTCTCCAGGTCCCAAGGACTCTGTCTGCCATCCCGTTTCCATTTCTCCAAGCTCCCTGTCCCTCCCCCCACAGACTGACCTCACCTGAAGATAAAGTCTTTGCAACATTTCCTTTCTTGGTGACCCATCGAACAAATTTCTAGCCACCCTGCCTTTGAAAAACCAGCTTGATGGGTTGGTTTGGTCAAAGAGCTGGCTCATTTCTTCATTTTAATAAAATTGTTCATTGAGCACTCACTGTGAGTCTGGTGCTTGACTACACGATAAGCATATAGCTGCCAGTAAGATGGATGAAGACTTCGCCCTTACAGAGGTCATGTTAGTCCTGTGTGTTCACCTAGTTTATCTGGGATCTCTTCTGTTTAAGTAATGTCTTAAGTCTTTGGGGAAAACCAAAATCGAGGAGCAGAAAACACCTGTTAAGTTGTACAGATTCTAGGCACATATAAAGTCCTCAAAATTATTGTCTTCTCTAACACGATTCTTTTTCCTTTATGGTCTTAGAAGTTCTGCCGCTAAGCATTATCCTCATATTATGCTCATTTTGAATCTTTCATGTTCTACAGTGTCTGGTAGAGAGTAACATGGTAACTACTTCATTAATATTGATATATTGAATTGGCTGAGGTAAATATGATTTGTATCTCCCCCTCCCTTACAGAATTGAATGGTTCTTCAACTCATTTATGAGCTTAGAAATAAAATGTTAATCTTAATGCACAAAACAAAGCAACACATGGGAACAAGTAATCCACCATAAACAAGGACTATTGGGCCTCAGTAAAGCAAAGCTAGCATGATACGTTATTAACATTCACTGAAAAATGATAGAAAACATACTTCAATAGAACATTTCAATATTTAATGTTGACTAAAGACACTTTAAAAAACAAGTGACAGAGAATGGAAGTTTTCTTCCTTTACATAATATGAAATTTATGTTTACCATAAGACCAATAATACGAGTAAAGGAAACTACTTGTGACAGTTTTCTTAAAAAATCAGATCTAGGCAAGAACGCCTTGTTACCATTTGAAACTACAGTTTTCTGGCCTGTACAATTGGGATAATGATGATGGTATCTAACTCGTGGAGTTATTTTAGGTTGTATGAGTTGTTATTAATAAAGTACTTAGACACAGTGAGCACTACAGATGTGTTTGTTAAATGAGCAAATAAAATAAAATACAAGACAGAGTATAAAATTACTGAAATCATTATGCAGAAGGGAAAACAAATTGTGCAGAAGTGGGAAAATAAAGGAAAATATCCCACTTGCACGTGATTTGAATGTATTCTGGGGCAGGATAAGCCTCAAAACCTTCAGAAAACCCCCACCGACCACTGCATATAAGACCATAGTATATAATGTCTTCTGTAAAAAAAAAAAGTAAGGATAAATGGAGCAGAAATCTTTTAAATGATCTTTTACTCAGAATCATTCTGTAAGTTAAGTATTAAAGCACTGTTTCCCAAACTGGTGTCTCATGGTACACTGTGTGCCATAAGAAAAATGTTTGTTCTCAAATAATTTGAGAAATATTGAGTTATGGGGCACCTGGGTGGCTCAGTAGGTTAAGCGTCTGCCTTCAGCTTGGGTCATGATCCCAGGGTCCTGGGATCGAGCCCCGCATCGGGCTCTCTGCTCAGTGGGGAGCCTGCTTCTCCCTCTCCCTCTGCCTACTTGGGCTCTCTCTCTCTCCATCAAATAAATAAATAAAATCGTCAAAAAAAAGAAATATTGAGTTAAATAAAATGAAACAGATTATTTATTGCCAGATTTCTCAGGACCTTTAATATGCAAATGGTCATGTGACCTACCAAGGCAAAGGATTGGGGAAGGGTGAAGGATGGATAATATCCAGCATTGCTCTTATGCAGTGTTCCTGGCTACTTCCCTTAGCAAAGTGACTTCCTCCTACCTAGCAGCCTTACAGTGGGAGTGATTCAATTTTGAGCCTGAGCAAAATGATAAATTATTACATACCACTGCTTTCGTGGTCTCTTGCAAGTTATTAAAACTGTGACTATTCAATCATGAAAGTCAAGGATTTACTCTACTGGGAAAATACACAAAAATTAATCTTAGAGTTGTAGATACAAATGAATTAAAAAATCATTTTCCTTATTAAGATTTCTTGACACACACGCCAAATGAATTGAGATAATGACAGAAAACCTTTAAATAGATGAGAATAAATGCAATCTACCACATGAAAAATGTGTTGAGGGACAATTATGAAACCTCCATAGAATGAGGATACAGGAAGAAATGGAAAGTTAAACTCCCTAGTTGCGGGGAAAGCTTAGAAATAGGGAAGATGACTTTGCATTTTACAGTATAATAATTTAGTGAAGTATTTAGCAGAATCTGGTGAACTGGTAGTGGAAGCCATCTGGGGAAACATGGACAAGGATGAACAGAGGATGTTAATGAAGACGATGATGATGGGGGAATGCTGGTAGCAGTGGTGGTGGACTTTCCTAACTAAAAGATTAAAACATGTGTTGCAAACTGAAAATCAGTCCATGGCATTACCCAGTGTTTGTGCTTTGGAAAATGACCATGGGATACATCATATGTCAAGGAAGTGATTCTCACTATCAGAATAGAGAAAATGAAAAATGGGAAATGAAACCACAATGTTGAAAGTCACCTCCAAGTAAGAAGGTTATTGAGACATTGATGCCATACTTCATTTTTATACATTGAAGAAGTTCCAAATGGTCCAAAGAATTAAAGAGAGAAATGAACAATAACAAAATACAAATCAGGGAGTGAACAGAATAGCACATTTGTCCTAGCTGTGGAGAGAAGATGTCTTGTCTTTCTGTGTGTCAAGGAAATATGGAGAATGATATTTGTGATAAGATGGCTTCTGACAAATGCATAACATTGAAAGACAATAAGGTTTCCTTTAGCAAAAAATGACAAAACAAAATTAGAGAGAAAGGAAACTCAATGGAGAAACAGATTTTAGACATAGGTGATTTGAAATAATCCATACAAAATATGTTAAGAAATGCTACAGATATCATTTTATTTATTTTATTTTTTAATTTTTTAAGAGATTTATTTATTTATTTTAGAGAGAGAGAAAGCGAGAGTGCACTAGCCAGGGGAGGGCCATAGGGAGAGGGAGAGAGAGAAATTCGAGCAGACTCTTTGCTGAGCACAGAGCCCGTCAGGGGTGGTGGGGGGTGCTCGATCTCATGACCCTGAGATCATTACCTGAGCCGAAATCAAGAGTTAGATGCTTAACCGACTGAGCCACCCAGGCGCCCCACAGATATCATTTTAAAATTGATAGAATACATAAATTCTTCTGACGCAAATATAGAAAATAAAGTGTTATATATGCTAATTACATCTCAATAAAAAACAAAACAAAACAAAACCCAAAACACCATGGTAGACAAGATCCTAAAATGGCCCTTGTGGTAGGTCAAATAATGGTCCCCAAAGAAGTTTTTATTCTAATCTCTGAAACCTGTAAATATGTCACTTTCTATGGCAAAAAGGACTTTGTAGACGTGATTAAATTAAGGATCTTGAGACAAGATCCACCTGGTGGGTCTAATGTAGTAATAAGGATCCCTCCAAGGGAAAGAGGGGTAGGACAGTCCGAGAAGGAGATCTGATGGTGGAAGCAGGGGTTGAAGATGCTACTTGCTGACCCTGGAGATGAGGAAGGGGCCAAGAGTCAAGGAATACAGCCTCTAAAAGCTAGAAAAAGCAAGGAAACAGATTCTCTCCCAGAGCCTCCGAAGGAATATAGCCCTGGTGACCGATGTTAGGCTTGTGACGTCCAGAACTGTAAGATAACACAGCTGTTTTAAGCGACTAAATTTGTGGTAATTTGTTATAGCAAGAGGTAACTAAAATAGCCCTCAAAATTTCCATCTCCTGTGCACACCTCATATACTCCCTTCCCATTGAGTTTCATCCGAATCTGTGAATATGATGGGATATCACTCCCGTGATTATCCCCATCGTCAGTTGACTTTGTGTTATCAAAAGGGAGATTACCCAGGTTGCTGTTACCTACAGGTTAACCCTTAAAAGGGATACTGTCCATTGCCAGCTCTGAGAATGGGGTGGGGGGGCATGTGGAAAGGGCCTGAGAACTTTCTGGTTGCTGAGACCGACCCCCGGCCGACAGCCTGCGAGGAATCTGCAAGGACTTGGATCTGCCAGTGAGTTTAGAAGATGGCCTGGAGATCCGGATGACAGCGTAGCTTGCCAACGCGTGGACTTCAGTCTCACGAAATACCCTGGGTAGAGAGCCCAGCCGTCTGTGCCAGGACTACGCCAGGACTACAGAGCCATTGGCTAATACATGAGTGTTGTTTTAAGCCACTGAGTTTGTGGCAATTTGTTATGCAGCAGTTGAAAACGGATACAAACGTCGTGTAGAGGAATATTTGGAGGAATATTCTCTTTCACTAGAGAGTAAGTGCAGAACAATGAAAAGCATTTTGTGATAATAGTTAAACCAGTAATGAGAGGGGCGCCTGGGTGGTGGCTCAGTGGGTTAAGCATCTGACTCTTGGTCTTGGCTCAGGTCATGATCTCAGCGTCGTGAGATGGAACCCCTTGTTGGGCTCCATGCTGTGCATGGAGCCTGCTTAAGATTCTCTCTCTCCTTCTGCCCCTCCCCCCCACCCAAAAATAACCCCCGCCCCAGTAATGATAAAAATATCTGTAAAATTCCTTGTGCCAGGTACGGAGGAGCTAGATACATGTGCACTTAACTGCAGCCACTGGGAACTGGCTCAGGCCCGCTTAGGAAGTTGCTCATCCCTTTGACCTGGTAATTAGTAAGACATTAGTTCATACCAAAATATTCAGAGCAGGAATATTTATGATAATGAAAAAGAGGAAAATAATACGAATGGCCAGCCACAGAGGGTGCTGAGCAAACACCATATTAATCTAAAGGAAACGCCAAGGAGAACATCGTTGATTGGGGCACCGGGACAGGTACTGTTGCTGCTGGGGAAGCACGTGGAATCACGCTAACTGGGTAGAGCAGAGCAATGCTCAACTCATAGTTAATTGTTAACTCGTAACTCCTACTGCACCAGTCATTAGCTCTGTCACTTATCCTCGCTGTGCTCAGTTTCCTCATCTCTGAAATGGGTGTGATTTCAGGATGTACCTCACAGGGCTGTTGGGAGGTTTGAAAGACGCAAGACAGGTAGAACGTGGCACAGTTCCTGGCCCTTTCTCGAAGCTCTATGACTAGCCACTACCATTATGATTAGTTTCATTATATAAAAGAGGACTGAATGCCCTTTTCAGTTTTTAAAATGTCTTGATTCAACCTGGGATGCATTATTATGCGGTGGGAGCCTGAGGAACACAGTGGTTACAGCAAGGGCTATGCGACAACAACAACAATGGCAACAACAACAGTAATAATACCTGACTCGGGGGTGCTGGAAGAATGAAATGACTCACGTAAAATAGGTCATTGCACCTGGCACACCGCCAACTCTCAACAAACCTTCACTGCTGTTATTGCCATTATTTAGGGAAGAAGTTGGTGGAGGTGAGTATGGAACCACACCTCCAATCATAGCACTTGGTTTTGGGCGGTAATCCCAGCCCATCCTCATTACTCGGGGCCAGCTTGCACTTTCTTTCTGCTCCTTGGTTCCTGGACCCTTGGATCGGTTCTTGGGCTCTTTCAGTGTTTGCTGCCCGCCACTGCCTTGGTGATCTTCCACACCCTCCCTTTGGAGTTGAATGTTGCCATCCTGCACCGTTCCTTAACAGTTTATTTATTTATTTAAATATTTTATTTATTTATTTGACAGAGACAGCGAGATCAGGAACACAAGCAGGGGGAGTGGGAGAGGGAGAAGCAGGCTTCCCGCGGAGCAGGGAGCCCGATGCGGGGCTCGATCCCAGGATCCTGAGACCATGACCTGAGCCGAAGGCAGACGCTTAACGACTGAGCCACCCAGGCGCCCCTGTCACCCAGTATTCTGTTGGCCAAATCTTTCTCAGAGTCACTGCCATTGTCCTGCAAGTCCTAGGCAGCCGCAGGGCTCAGACATGACGACATAAACCTGGGTCACCAGGCATTTATCAGGGATGTTTCTCGGAAAAGTTAATTTTACTAAGATGAGAAAACAAACTAAAATTTGTTAGGAATGGCAGCTCTCTGTGCTCTTCAACTTCCTTCTCTTGGAAGTTCTCAGGATAATCACATGCTCGTCTGTCTGTCTCCCTTGCTGGGCTGTGAGCAAATTTTGGGCAGGTGCACTGCTTTGTTTACAGTCTTCCTCTGGTGTCCGGTACATAATAAGCATGAGAACTTCGCAAGTCTTTGCAGTGTGAATGAGCGCGTTCACTCTGAAGCACTGGGTCAGCTGCACCTGTTGCTGGGCCCCCTTTGCTGAGAGCATATCAAAGCTCTCTGGGTGAAACCGGCCTGCGCTGGTTCAATGTCTATCTGGGGACACTACTCTTTACCACTGGTGTTACTGGTGAGAGAGGTTTCTGGGGTTTATATCCACAAAAGTGGATATAAAGCGGTGAAATAACAGATGGAAATTTACAATCAGTTTCCAGTGGAGCAGGAGGTGGGAAGAGCAGATATTTGCTGCTTTGAGGGCCTGTTGAGAGAGGCCATATGGACAAATTTGCTGTGGTGGGAGAGAGGCTGGGGACAGGAGAAAGGGACCTACTGCTTCCTTAGCTGACCAGAGCTGGCCAGCATGGGGCCAGAAAGAAACCAATATATGCTGGGTAGCTCTAATGTCCCATCTTACACAGAGGGTGACTGAAACCCATCCACTTATTCAACACATATTTATTGAGCACCTACTATATTCCAGACCCTGTCCTATGAACTGGAGTATAGCCAGGTTTGATGGATATACAGTGTGCCCATGTAGGGCATTTGGGGCCAATATCCATTCTGAGTGGTGTCCATGATGGCTGGTGGTTACACATTTTGACTGCCCCCTCTTTAGTAGTGAATAAAACGAAGTTTCAGTTCTCTTGTGCTCACTTTCTGGAGACAGACAATGAACATACACACAAACACATACATGGTAAGTGATGATTAGTGCTTTGAAGAAAAGCAAATCTGGGCACAGGGGCAGATGTAGGACTCAGGCTTGATGGATCTGAAGGATGACCGCTTGGCCTCCGTCCACACAGCCTGTGTTGAAGGGACTGTGGAAGCAGCTGGCCATGAATCTACAGTTCTACCTAAGGGGATTCAGAAAGAGAGACCTTCTTATTTATTGAATCCCTACTATGCACCAGGTACCATGGTAAGCACTGGAAATATAGCAGTCAAGAAAACAGGCAAGGTCCCTTTCAGAGGAAAGGGACACAGGGAAAAAAGATCTTAAATGATTGTAAAGATGCAAAGTTGCTCAAAGGAGAATGCAAGATGGTCCAGGTAGGTAAACACAGGGCTCCGTGCTCCCATGGTGGAGGGGGGGGCGACCTCCCTGAGAAAGCCATGCATTTGCTCCTTGGATTTGCCCTGTCTTCCCTCTTTTACCTTGTCAGGTGTTCTTTATAAGCTCATTGACTTTTTTTTTAATTGCAGATATCACCTTCATTAGATAGTTCGTGTGTGTGTGTGTGTGTTTCTACAAGCTATTTATTGTTCACATTTTGTGGTGTGATTTCACCCCTTAGGTGATTTTATAGCCTTGTATCTCTCAGGTGAGATAGCTTGCTTCATTCTGTGAAATATAGATTTTAATGAACCAAGAGGCAACAATAAGGAAAACATTATTTCTCCCAAATCCTCTGAATATGAATCAAGGGGGTAATAAGATGTACATAGTGGGCTTATAAAAACAATGCCGCGGTAATGACTGATAAAAATATCCAGTTGTTTGTAGTTTATTTGATATGGTACTTAATGGCACTACTTTGCTCATTATCAATAGAATATGCTTGATTTAGAAATTCCCTTTGACTCTTTCTTGATAGTCTACCCATCTCTCTTCTCTAGCTGTGTTGAGAAATGTAAAAAAGTTATGGTTACTATAAACGCCTTGATTTTGACAAGCATCATCCCTTCCTGTCTGGTTCCTTGCATCTTCCTTCCTTGCGGGCAGCTGCTGGGGCTGAGTCCTTCCTACATGTCTTTCTTTCATGATTTTGATGCTGTCCAGATGCTTTCAGCTGGCCCTGGACTCCACGGCCAGACCACAGAGCAGTTCCAATTAGCATCACTGAACTGTGAATCATTGCTCTGGCACATTCATTCAGGGCGGTCACCTCCGCCAGGACATCCATACCATTCAGGGAAGAGGATGGTGGGAGAGAGCCAGGATGCTTGCCTGAGATTTTCTGGAAAAGGAGAGCAGTAGAGTCTAAGCAGAAGGAGCTGGGAGGCATGGATTGGGAAAAGCTGTGGGCTTCCTTCCCAGGCCCTGGGAAGTAACTCCTACTTATAGGATGAGCAAAGGTTTACTTGGAAATACCCTGGAACTGCAGGGAGGTCACGCTTACCCCCACCCTTGTGACCCATGACCTTTCGCTCCATCTCACTTGTCCACATGGATAAAGGTGTACCTTCTATCTTGTTTTAGGCAGAGAGAAACTGCCATATCTGGAGTGATTTATTCCTGCCTGTGATTCTCTCCCAGGGCTGCTGGATGAGAGCCAGGAGTGTTTGGTAGGAGATGTAGCTCTGTTATTTTCTGCCTTTCTGCTCCTGGGGATGACAATGCATTCACTGACCACCTACTTTGTACAGGCACGAGTCTAAGTGCTCTCTGTGGGTTCCCACAGCCTGCCAATGGCAGGGGAAGAACTTCTCCCTGATCATTCTCCTTCCAAAGCCCAAGCCTATACCTATATCATTCTAAACCTCAGTGTTCCTCCTCTGTTAAATGGGGATCCTAATTCTCCTGGTTACCACACCAGGGTTCAAAACAGAACATTCCCATAGCACCTGCAAAGTGGAACAGAGACTCGTTGTTTTGGTGGGTGGTTATGAGGGGGAACCACCTTCCAGCTCTGGGGTCTGCTCCTGGCCCGGTGCCCGGAGGAGACGAGAGGCCTGAGCAGACAGGGACTAGGAGGGGCTGTGCAGCAGCAGTGTCCCTGAGGTCTGTCCCAGGGATGCGCATGCCAGAGCTGCAGGAAATGCTCACTATTGTCCACCTAGGATGGAAAGGTAGACACAATAGAAAGAAGGTTGGGACCTGTCAGAAGCAGAAAAGAAGGGATTTCTTTTTTCACCCATGATTTGTTTTCCTCTCTCCAGGAGAGACATTTGGGGCCAAGGTGTTTGTGCCTGGGTGGTACCTTTGGTCCAGGGAGCTGCTCTGGGCTGGCTCAGGCTCTGAATCCAGAAGGCAGAGCGGGGCTCAGGCCGGCACCGTGTGAGGGCAGGAATTCATGCCTACAGGTATGGCATGGCCCCTACTGGAGGAATAGGGGGCGTGAAGGTCAAGCTCAACTGGCCCCAGGGAGTGGAAGGATGACGACCCCAAGAATGGCGAATCAGACTGCCTCCCAGTCTGAGGCAATCCAGGTGAAGGGGTCCTGAATTGAGAAATCAAGCAATGCCAACAGCTCTCCTTCAAGTTTGCTGTGGGTCCTCGGGGCGAAGAATATCCCCTCCCTGGGCCTCAGTTTCTTCATCTAGTCACATGGGGGCTGTTGGGGAATGTCACAAGGCGTGACTGCTGATCGACCCGTGAGCTGGCCCCAGGGATGCGGAGCCTCCTCAAACTTCTCTCCCCCACCCCCGTCCTTGGAATGTGGGTTTCACTTGTGGTTTCTTACTCAGAATCTGCACCAAGGCTAGTCTTGAGCTAGTGATGCGGGGTTGCAAACACCTGCACAGGGTACTTGACTGGACCCGGTTACGGCTACTTTAGAGAAACTTTTGGGATCTGGAGGGCGGGTGTGGGGACCCATTCATCTTGCTGCTGCCCAGGACAAGCCTCGAATGTAAGTTCCTTCCCTTAGTATTAAAATTGCCACCCACCGACCTGGAGTGGGCTGCCTCTTTCCTCAGTCTCTCCCCGCCCTTCGGGTAAGGGGGCTGCTTCAGAGTCTACCAGGGAAGCTCCCGAGAGGGCTGTGAACCAGAGGGAGTATTTGGCCCAGATGATTCTGAGCGGATTGAGTGACTTCTAACAAAGGCAACGACTAGGCATTTACGAGGATTTGAGACAGTATTTAATCGTGCTGTTTTCTGTAAGGCGCTGACTCCCTTTGGCCTGACTGATTGGCCTGGAAGTCTCAGGTCTCGGACCCTACATCAATAAGGCCCTGGGGGCGGGGATGGCGGCTGGGGCGCAGGGCCACGGCCTGTACCCCAGAATAGCTGCGGCCCTCCTGGCATCTGCCGTCTGGTGGCACACTCCCATCCCCTTGGCTGCTCTGGATCCCGGCTGTCTGGCAGGTGCTGCTTTCCCGGGCTTTATGGCACCTGCCCAGCAGCACAGAGCGTGCTACCGAGTGCTGGTGTCTTCCTCCAAGCGGCTGGGATCAGAATAGCCCCTCTTCCCTGGTTGCCCCAATCCTGCCTCACTTCACCTCCCCGGTTGAGCACAGAGGGGTAGATTAGGACAGTGGAAAGAAGCCTAGAGTTGGTGGCGGGGGTCTTGGGTTCTTGCCACCAACTCACCATGTGACCAGGGAACAAGCTTAAACATCTCTCTTGGCTTCGGTACTTCACCTGGAAATTGAGGGCAATCAGGTTGTGGTCCCACTGGTGTTCCCCAGGGTGGCCATCCTAGTGGTGCACAGCCGAGTCCTGTGATGGACGGCATGTCTGTGTCCCCCTCAGAATCCATATGTTGAAATCCTAAACCCCAGTATGATGGCGTTTGGAGCTGGGGCCCTGGGAGGTCATTAAACCACGAGGGTGGAGCCTTCATCATGGGATTGATGTCCACAGAAGAGGAGGCGAGAGAACTCGCTAGCCTGCTTTCTGCCCTGTGAGGATACGATGAGAAGTCAGCCGTCTGCAGCCCAGAAGGGGGTTCTCACCAGAACCTGACTGAGCTGGCTCCTGATCTTGGAATTCCAGCCTCCAGAACTGTGAGAAAAATGTCTATTGTTCATAAGTCACCCAGACCATGGTACCCTGTTATAATAGCCCCCAAGGACTAAGACAGTTCCCTTCTGCTTGGCCAGTGCCCATGTCATGCTGGTTGTTCAAAATTTTGAATATCTCGGGTAATAAGGCCTGGGCAATTGCACAGAATTGGTGTGAGGTCAGTGGGGTAAACAGGGGAAGAGGTGCTTTGGGAAATAGGAAGTCATAATCGCACATCTGATGCACCTGTCTACCCAGTGTCCATCTGTCTCCTCTGTCTCGGGGAGCAATTGCTCCTCGATTTTCCACCCACTTAACCATCGGGTTCAGATGGAGCATGCTCCAGTCCTAGCTCCAAGTCTGCAGGCGACCCAGGCCTGGGCAGATGAGCATTTCTTCCTCTGGTCACAGTGATAAGTTGACAAACCAAAAAGACCCTGTCGGACCTGACCAAGAAGCACACATCCTCTCTCTGGGGTAATGGTTTAGGGATTGGCATGGGACCCAAACTAGGCCAAGCAGATTAATTCTCTGAGATTATTCTCACTAGGATGAGTGGGAAGGATCGCTTCTCCTTTCTATTATGAGCTTGAAGGATAGAACCATGATGACTCCTTCATGTAGAGAAAGCCTGTCTAGGTAGAAAAGAGTGGAGACAAGTAAAACAAACAAACATAAGAGATGAAGAGGAGAGAGGAGGGAGTCTTGGTGACAACAAGCCTGGGCTCTCTCTGGTCTCCAATGCCCAGGTTCTTTTTTTTTAATTTTTTTATTGTTATGTTAATCCCCATACATTACATCATTAGTTTTAGATATAGTGTTCCATGATTCATTGTTTGTGCATAACACCCAGTGCTCCATGCAGAACATGCCCTCCTCAATACCCATCACCAGGCTAACCCATCCTCCTACCCCCCTCCCCTCTAGAACCCTCAGTTTGTTTTTCAGAGTCCATCGTCTCTCATGGTTCGTCTACCCCTCCGATTTCCCCCCCTTCATTCTTCCCCTCCTGCTACATTCTTCTTCTTTTTTTCTTTCTTAACATATATTGCATTATTTGTTTCAGAGGTACAGATCTGAGATTCAACAGTCTTGCACAATTCACAGCGCTTACCAGAGCACATACCCTCCCCAGTGTCCATCACCCAGTCACCCCATCCCTCCCACCCTCCACCACTCCAGCAACCCTCAGTTTGTTTCCTGAGATTAAGAATTCCTCATATCAGTGAGGTCATATGATACATGTCTTTCTCTGTTTGACTTATTTTGCTCAGCATAATACCCTCCAGTTCCATCCACGTCATTGCAAATTCCAATGCCCTGGTTCTTACAGTTCTTCCTTAAAGCAGAGTAAAGGATTCAGAGCGTCAAAGAGTAGGGGACACTGTCGCAGTTTTCTTTTGGTGATCAGGGAAACATTTTCTAATAAGGTTGCATATGATTTTATACTTGAATAAGGTAAGGGAGTGGGCCCCCTGAATACACAGAAGAGAATTCTAGAAAGTGCAAAGGCCCTGAGGCAGGAGGGTACTTGGTACATTTGAGGAACAGCATGTAGGCCAAGTGTGGCTGGAGCTGAGTGAGAAAGTAAGAAGTCATCCTAGACTTCTCTCTGGAGCCCCTCTGCCTGGCTGGAGTTGGCGCTGGGGCCCCAGTCACAGATTCAAGGACTTTGGTCCCTGCACCTGGAGGGGGCGTCTAGGAAGGTCAGAGCCCAGTGCTAAGGCCTTTTTTGGCTCTGTAATCCTCTGTCAATACCCAAGGGATATATGACCTTCCTTGTAGCTTCCTCTAATAACTCAGCCAGGATCTACCCTCAAGTACTGTTACCACAGGGATCCAGAGAAGGGAGCACTTCCTTGTGGCTAGAGTAGACCGAAGCGCTTCAGTGAAAAGGATTTCTTTCATTACAATTGCTGAGGTGTGACATTCCATGAACACCTGCCAGTTTGTTCCCCATGTGTTTGTTCCTTTCTTCATTGATGTAACAAGAATTTACTGAGTATCTGGTATCTGCCAAGGTATACAGAAACACACTGAATATACAAAGATGAATCAGTCACTGTTTCTGCTTTCAAGGATCTCAGACTGGCTGGGTGTGGAGGAGGCAGCCATGTAAACAGATAATTAGAGAGAAACATGGCAGGTGCTAACACCAAGGCAGGAACCCAGTGCTTCTGCAGGGGCCCTGAGGAGGGAGGGAAGAGTCAGATGGTCTCTAGCTAGAGAGGAGATGGTCCCTCAACTGGACAATGAAGGCTGAGGGAAGTCTGGCCAGGACAGAGCACCTGGAGGGACAGTATGTGTTAAGAGCATGTAGTCACAGGAAAGGATGGGGTTGGGAAATGACAAACATTCAGAGTAGAGGGCTTTAGGGCTTGGAAGTTGGTGGATAAGGTAGAGGAGGGTGGTTGAGGTCAACCTTCCCCTTGTACTGGGGTCAACTCCCCCTGCATCAATCCACCAGTCTGCATTGGGTATTAAGACTTTGCTTTGTTGATTTGGAGAGTCATTGGAGATTTTTAAGGAGCGGAGTAATGTAAACAGGTCAGATTGTTTACTAGGGCACGATACAGTACACCACACCACACTACACTGCACTGCACTACACTATACCAACAATGAGAAATAGTCTGAAGAGTAAATGGTTAGTTTTTTGGGTAGAGACAAGTCACAAACTCTAATGCCAACAAAGACCAGGCAGATGACTTGGGAGAGCAAGGAGGCCAGCAGGTTGTGTGGGCCCTGCCCTGTCTCAAGAGGGCAGGTGCTACTCAACTCAGTCAGTTGTTGCCCCAATGGGGACTCAGGTCCAGGACTGCCAGAGCTCCTGAGTTTTTCAAGAGCAGCCGAAAATCCAGATCCTTATGTAAAAGCTCACCATTTTTAAATGTTGGCAACTAATTTAAATTCTACAAAATGCTGTGTGGGCCAAATATAACACATCTGTCAGCCCGATCTGTCTGTGGGCCACTGGTTTACAACTTCTGGGTTGAGAAAAAGAGTTTTCTTTTTTTGTAAAGAGAGATCAAAATAGTTTTGGATCCAAAGATTCATGCCTGGAATGATCTTCTCTCACTCTGGTTCTAGCAAATTCTTAATCGTTACTTAAGACTCAGTTCATTTCTCCTCTGTGAAGCTTTCTGCATCACCTCCTTTCCCCTGCCACGCACCCTCCCACCATCCCAGATGCCCCCAAGTAGTTATCACATCTCTGTGTTCCACTGTATCGCTTATATGCCCTGGTATATGGGGGCATGGGGGTGGAGGAGGGCCGGGTGCAGGAGAGAAGCCAAGACACAAAAGCTATAGGATTGTTGATTAATGGATGGAATCAAGACTTGTAGGAGACATGGTGACGCTCACAATACAGGTCCTCACAGGCCAGAGTCACTGCCTGGCAGCAGTTACGCTGTGATGGAAAGAAGCTCGGGTCTGGAAGGAAAGACAGAGAAAAGGCATAGCACCATGAGTTTCTGTAGGACTTG
Source organism: Phoca vitulina (assembly GCF_004348235.1). NCBI lineage: Eukaryota > Metazoa > Chordata > Mammalia > Carnivora > Phocidae > Phoca > Phoca vitulina. The sequence goes on along the minus strand of NW_022589719.1, from coordinate 25,759,591 downwards.
GTCTTAAGCAGGGCTGGTTTCCATGCCCCAGCCTGTAATCTCATAAGTCTTCGGTTATCGCTGGTCTTGCCATGCTGAAGACTGGCCAGGCATTTCCAGGGAAGGGACCTAGGATGTGGGGGCAGAGTGAGGTTCTGCTGTTTCACTGGCCCACTGTCGTTCATCCTTTCCTGGTTTCCCCAGGGATCCATCTGACCCCCACTCAGGTCAATGTACTTCTTGCTTGGGGTTTGGGATTATGACTCAGGAAGGCTCATCAAGGCTTCTCATGCCCTGGGCACTGTGGTCAGTGCAGGATGGTCACATAAGGCCATTGGGTTGGTGAGAATCGGGCTCAGGATTTTCCTTGAGTGACAGGCATTCTCTCTTTCCTACTGGATTTAAATCTGGGAGGGTATAGGTCTAGAGCAACTGTTAGCCACCAGGAAAACCCTAAGAAGAAAGTCAGCATGGAGAAGAAACGAGCTGAGAGATGCAGAGAGGTCTGGAGACAGATGGTTTCATTTGAGCCCCTGGATCAGACTATAGCTAAAGTTATTTAACCCCAGATTTTTTCATTATTGTGGCCAGTAAATCTTTTCCTCCTCAAACTAGTCTGAGTTAGGCTCTCTTTTGTCAGTGGCAACCACAAGGAGTCCTTCAACCTTGAGGAAAGGCATGAAGAGTGACTCCCTCCCATGAACAGTGTTTTACGTTTGCAAAGCATTTTATATCCATTGCCTTACTTGGGTTTCCCAACTCTCCTGGGAAGTAGGGAGAGCAGGAATAATTATTCCCATATCACAGAGAAGGCAACCGAAGCTTTAACAGGGTTAAGATCTACAGACAGATGGCTAGGAATATCAGGATGAAAATCCCGTTCTTCTGAGTCTGGTTCTGGAGCGTCTCTGCACCGATAACGTCTTCTTAAATTAAAGTCCCATAATGCTGAACTAAATTACACCAAAGCACCCCTGGAAATAGCCTCTCAGAGTTATGATTCATGCTGGGTAATTACAAAATAACTTTCTTCTCATTATTTTCCTATTTACATATCTCCAAGGGAAGGGCTGGTGATAAATGTCAGGGTTGGGACAATTTAGGTAATTATTTGGATGTCTGGTGGACTACTATCTGCATGCTTTTAACTTCTGCTCGATAATCCTCAAATTGGAGACCTTCCATTTCATGTCCCCCACACAAGTCAAATTATTTTGTAAAGAAATAGTTGAGAGCCTCTCTCCTGATATTCCATCTTTCTGGAAGGATCTCTCCCCACTCTGCACACAGCTTCTGCTCCCCGTCAGGTGTTAGCTCCAACACTCTCGACTCAGAATGGTTTTACTTTATAAAAAGTAAGTTTTTCTTTCCTCCCTCAACCCTCAGTTTTGTCCACGTTAAGCCATGTTATATTCTTTATAACATTTTTCACAATTTCTAATTTTTAAACGTTTCTTTTAAAATTTTCTTTCCTCACAATAGGCTGTCCAACCAGATGTAAATTTCACTTCTCTATCCCTAGCCCCTAAGGGGTGCCTGACATGTAGCGGGGATTCATTAAATATTTGTTGGTGGAATAAGCCAGGGAATGAAGAATGGCTTATTCAGGAGTGTCCATGAGCCAGTGGAGGTTCTAGCTTGGCGCTTAACTGAGGGTGGGGTGGGAGGAGATGAATCCTGAGAAAGGACGAATCTTCCAGGGAATACAATACTAGCAGGAAGACGCAGGGTGCCAAGGGCTGAGCCCCAGGCTTGGGAAAGGAATGAGAAGACAAGGAAGGGGACAGGGATGACTGGCAACCAGAAGAATGTGGAGCAGAAACTGTGTCCTAGAAGCCAGGGCAGGAGGGGCCTCGGGAAGAAGAGGGGGTCGACAGCAGCGTTCCATACTCCACTCAGTACCAGAGCCTCTGATTCACACCTGACTTACTTTTTAAATTATTTTTACCCTGATTGTAGCAGTTGGCAGGTTTCCAAGTGGCAGTGTGATTTTGTTTGCTGCCTGCAATTTCCACCTCTCCAGGTTAGCAGGCATGAGTCTTCTGACCTTGCTGGAGAAGATGATACCTCTCAATATAGCTCTGTTTGCAAATGTCAGCTGAGACGCTGCTTGTTTCTCCTCTGGGTCTTTAAGAACATTCACGGGAGTGCGTGCGCACAGACACACACACACACACACACACACACACACACACACACACACACACACGATGCTTACTCCTCCCATCCTCTGCTCCCTCAGGAAGCAAGGGCATCTGCCAGCCACCACTTTGGAGTCCACCTGTTTGGGGTTCTTTACCAGCCTCTGATACTGTTGTGATGCAGGAAATCAGCATGTGATCTGTGGGAGGAGTCTTTAATATAAGGAACTCATCCATGCAGAGAGATAAAGCTGAGATTTTGTCCTCTTCCCAAGGGGTGGTCTCCACAATGTGAGGAGCTGAGTCATCACACTACAGAGAGTGACACACACCTGGGTCCCTTGTTTCCTTTTGGAGGCACAAGCTTTCTGCAGCCAGCTCTATGCTCATGATAGCTGGAGGTTTTAACAGCTGCTAGTTTGGAGTGCTTACAATGGGCTCAGCTCTGTGCGAAGCTTTTTATATGTGTTCATCTTATTTAATCGTCCCTGGAATCCTATCAGGTCATTATTACTGGCTCCACCTTGCAGATGAGGAAACAGAGGCTCACAGAAGTGGTATGGCTCACAGAAGGTCACACACAAATATATATACTGGAGTCAGAATCCAACCCAGGTTGTGGCTTTCCCCACAACTCGACTCTGTTGGTAGAGGCCCTGACCCACGCTGGTTACCTGATGGGGACTGTCAGTGTCTGTCACCGTAACTGGCTGATTGGGGCCTGGCCCGGTGCCTGAGTGCTGGGGACAGCCATCAGCTGGAAAACCAGTTGATGTGACCCAATGGGTAGACTTTCTCCATGACACCCTCTCTTCCACTTCCTTCCTGCGTCCTTGTTTCTGGTGGGGGCAGGGCACTTTCACTTTGTTTCCCCAAACAGGAAAAAAAAAAAACCCAAACAACTTTTGTTTTAAATAGGATTTAGCAGGATTCTTCGCCTTCTCCCAGGAAGAGCTGGTGCTTTCTGTTTTATCGGCGGGGGTGGGGGACATCCTCTGTGACTCAGTTGGGAGCTGCCTCCACCCACCGAAGGGTTGCCTGCCCTCCTCGGTCACATCCTAGCAGCCGCCAGGAAATGGGAAGAGTGATCAGTGAAACCAGCAGGCAAGCAGCAGACATAGGGAGGAAAAAAAGCCTTCCTCCTAGGCTCTCCTCCAAAAGAAGATGCAGTGAGACTGTACAAAACCACAAACTAGGCTCTGGAAGGGCGTTGGGAGGGAGTGGGCCAGTCGCCTCCCACTGCGTGTGTTCCATTTGGCTGGTCTGACTCCACAGTGAGGCTGGGCCATGCTGGTGAGCTGAGGAGGGCATGCAGTCAGTCTGTTCCCAACACCCCCTACCCCAGCTTTCTCCTCTTGCATGTGGGGAGCTGTGGCTCAGAAGCAGGAACTGTTCACAGGCAGCAGCCTGGGCGTCTGGTTTGTATCTCTGGTTGTGCTGTGTCCCTGGCTGTGCTCACGTCCCTGTCAGGGAGCTCTAAGGTGGCACAAAGCCATTCTGCCTCATCTGTTCTCTGTCCGTGGTGTCCATCCTGTTTAGCTTCTTTAAGCTGCTGGGACTGCTCTCCGTTGCACAAAAGGTCCACCTTAGCACTGAATCCTGAGCTGCTCCTGGTTCCGATGCCACCACCCTTGTTCTGCTGTATTCCTAAGAACAGCCCTCCTACCATGTGTATTGGGGTCTTTTAAGGGGGACCCACTAAGCTCTGTACTCTGGCTTTTCTCGGCTCGGCTTTCCAGGCCTTCTGAGGGTCCCCCGATAGCCAGTCGCATTTCTCTTCCCGTGGAATAATAGGACCCCATTCAGATGCATTCAATGATTCTGTAACATCCTACCCTTTGTCTTCTGCAGTCCTTCTCAGACTTGTAAATGTTGATTTCAGCTCCTATTTTTCCTAAGTCGTTGCAACCACAGCAGTGACAATGACAAGTAATAGTTGCTGAGCACTCACTACGTATGTGCCAGGCTCTGTGCTATGCACCTGGTACACATGACCTTACCTAATCCTCACCAGTGACTTAGATGCTGTTACTCCTCTGATTTTATAGATGAGGCATTGGAAGCTCAGAGAAGGTGAATAACTCGCTTGAGGTCACAGGGAGCAGTGAGGCCAGACACAAGGTAGGAACCCAATAACTGTTAGCTGAATGAATGGAATGAGTGGTCATTGGGCAGCTTGCTGTGCTGGGCAGCGGCACTGGCCAGGGTGGGGCTACTGGCGACAGTCAGGCAAGCATAAGGAAGGAACTTTCTAGCAGCAGGAGCTCTTGGGTAGGCCCTGTGGGTGTTCAGTTGAGGCTGAAGGAATCTCAGTACGAAAATTGGAGAAGGCCACTAAGCCTCAGCTAACCTTTGCGATCCTTTCTGACTCTGCGAGTCTGAGGTTACTGTATAATTCTTAAAAAAACCAAACGAACCCAATAAAACCGTTTGCAAACATGAAGTTATCTTTAGCCCCAGCTGTTCTGAACAGGAGCTGAGTGGATGTTCAATCTGGGGCAATAAATGCCAACATCTGTAAGACCTCGAGTCCTCTGGGGACCACTCTCAGGATTCCGTCATGAGAGAATGATATTGACACCAGCTAGCATTTATGGAGTGCTAACTACACATCAGGCCAGATTATAAACCCTTTAGGCGCATAAACTCAGTTCTCACAACAAACTCATGGGGTTGTGAGTAGTGTATGAGTCAGGTGAAGTTGCAGTAACAAGTTCATCTTCGGTCCTCAGTGCCTTAACACAATAAAAGTTCATTTCTCACTTTCTTAAAGGCTGAAGGAATTTGGGCCATTTTTTACCTTTCTGTTCAGACACGTGTGCCCTCCAAGGGCACTATGGTAAGGAGAGAGACAGTGGAACAAGTGTACGGGTTTGCTGTTTTCAACCTGAGAACCTAAAATGACATCCTACCGCATATGCCTATTGTGATAGTTTAATGAAAAAGCAGCAGTGAGGCATTCTGAGCTGTGAACAAAGTAAGTGCTCAATAAATGTGAAGGGTGACAGGAGTGATGATCCGTAGGCCAGAGGGATGACTGGAGCCCCACACGGAGCCCCAGTGTGGGAAGGGGCAGGAAGGTGAAATCTCACACTAGCTAAGCCCTCCTTGGCTGGAGTCCCCCAAGCCCCTGTTGGGAGGCTCAGTCCAGACCAGTGTCAGAGGTCACACTGACCAGGGCAAGTATATCAGCAGCCCCAGCCTACCCTCTGTCAGAGGTCTGGTACCTGCTAATACTGTACCAGCCTCTGTCATCCATGCACCCACCTCGTCACAGATGGCTCTGTCTCTGTGGCTAAGCATCTGACACAGCATGCTGCTCCAATATCTATCTATCTATCATCTATCTATCATCTATCTATCTGTCTATCTATCTATCTATCATCTATTATCTATCATCTATCTATCTTTATCTATTATCTGTCATCTATCTCTATTATCTATCATCTATCATCTATCTATCTATCTATCTATCTATCTATCTATCTATCATCTATCTATCATCTATCTGTCTATCTATCTTTCTATCTATCTATCATCTATTATCTATCATCTATATATCTTTATCTATTATCTATCATCTATCTCTATTATCTATCATCTGTCTATCTGTCTATCTATCTATCTATCATCTATCTATCTATCATCTATCTATCATCTATCTGTCTATCTTTCTATCTATCTATCATCTATCTATCATCTATTATCTATCATCTATATATCTTTATCTATTATCTATCATCTATCTCTATTATCTATCATCTGTCTATCTGTCTATCTATCTATCTATCTATCTATCTATCTATCTATCTATCTATCTATTTATCTATCATCTGTCTATGCTGGGGTGGGAGCCTTTGAATCCCTGCCAATTTGTCTCCTGCCTGGCCCTTGTCAGTGCCCAGAACCGTGATGCTGGGAGCTGTATAATTTGGCAACATGTCTGCTGCCTCACAGGCTCTCCATGGATACTATTGGTTGCCCAAACCGCCCCTCACTCAGGTGCTGCATGTTTGTCCGATGGTCCTCAGGACAACCAGGCTGTTAGCTTCCCATACTTCTGTTCTCTCAAACTTCCCTCCCTTTCCCTCCTGTCTAGTCACGTCATGCCTGAGTCGGTCTGAACCAGGATCTGGGAGATGGGAAAAGCACCAACATTCATTCGGAGACAATTCTGCTGAGGGACTGCAACCTTGTTTCTGGAGTCGGACTGACGCCGCAATTTTCTTGCTGAGTATCTTTGGTAAAGTTACTTATGTGTCTGTTTCCTTATCTATGAAATGGGGGGAAATAATATTACTTAACTCAGAGGGTCGTTGAGAAGATTAAATGAGCTAGTCCAGATGAAGTGAATAGATAATACATCTTAGCTGTAATAATAAAAACATGTATTCTTCGAATTCAAATCTGTCTCTAAAGCTTCTGCTTTCCCACTCTATCCCACACATTACAAAAGTATTCCTTGATGGAAAGCCAATCTGAGCAGATTAAGTTTGATTTTTCTTTTTATTCTCCTAAATTCACAGGGGATATTGGAGAAGGGTATTTTTAGGAGGCCTTACTGAGAAGCATAGCAGGTGGCCAGATGGTAATGACAGGAAGCATGGTCCCTTCCGTCTGTAAGAACAGCTGAGTGGCATTCAGGTGTGTAACAAGATAAACTACATTTCTAGAGATATCCTACTAGGTCCTGGTAGAAGAGGAGGCACCGTGGAATCTTGCCAGAGAGTGTACAGTCTGGGAAGATTGCAAAACCAGACCCCTGTTCCCAGTCCTGTCCCCTAAGCAGTCCTTTCCCTGCATGGTGTGGACATGGCGTGGACATGGTGCGGACATCTGGTTTACCACAGGCCTCTCTTTCAAGGCACTCCTCCAGAGGACGACGGTCAGGTCATACTCTGATGATGTTCTGTGACTTGTGTTCACAATGTCGACTCCTTCTCATTAACTGAACCACAAGCATTGCTAGAAAATCAAATTATGCCACTGGTGATGCTATCTCTGTGGGGAAGGAAATCCCCTTGGCTCCAGAGCTTCTCCTGGGGGTTTCGTTTGTCTGCTTTTGTTTTATTTGATTTCATTTTTTTGAGAGGGTGAGGTGGCTAATAGGAGTTTTTCCATCTCTTAGCCACTCAGCATCCACTGCTTTTCTCAAGATCATTTCTCAAATTTTTGTGGTATAGGAACTGTCCATCCTTGTATGTGTGGGTTTTGATTGGGAAATGATTTCCAGTGCTCTCCTTTTGGTAGGGAAGCCAGGGAGGACCAGTCATTTCTTTACTCTTAGGAAAAACTAACCGTGGGTGTTATGTGTGACTCCAGACAAACAGAAACTCCTTCCCTCAGACTTTAAATACTTAGTCTCTGACTGAGGGGGGGCACATGGAAGTGGTTGGAGAACCTGCCCCCAAAGACTAAAAAAACTCAGGGGACTGGGTCTAAGTTGGGGTTCCCACAGCCTGCCCTCTCTCGGGGCTACTTTCTACTTTGATCCATTTACCCTAGAGTTTGTAAAGTTAATACCTTCACAGATCAGGTAAGTCCCTTAAATGTGTGAGGTGTTGGGGTCAGAGACTGGGGAGAAGGGTTGGGTCTGTGCGTAAAAGCCTGTCCTAAACAAAATGTTGTACATCCTGCATTTTTGAGTATAACTCAGCATCTGAGATGGCTAGTGTTCTTGTACTTGCTTGAAGCATTCCATAAATAATGACATTCTATCACCCAGACTCTATGTCTTAGAATTCTTGTTCCCCAAAGGGGCCTCCAAATCCTTTGTCAGACTAGGGGACCTCATCTGGGGATCAGAAAATAGTCTCCTAGCGGAGGTAGCAGAGGCCTTTGAGGGCAGGGCTCTGAGCTGGGGGTGGAGCTGTGCTCAGGCCACCTGGCCCAGGTCCCCTCTCCTTGGCTCTGTGCAGGACACCAATCTGTGCTTGCCGAATGGCGTGGGAAGCCCCTGTCACTGAGGCTGGGAAAGACATTGACCAACATGCCGAGTCACGGCGGTTTTCAAGAAGGAAGTTCACGTCTCCTCCGTGTAACAATGTGAGCACCAGCAGGCCCAGGCTGATTCAATGGCCCTACGGCACTGGGACCTGGCACTTTCTTTCTTGTTGCTCTGCCGTCTTTAAAACGCACATCCCACCTTGGGACAAAGATAGCCGGTTTGGTTCCCAACGCCAGGTGCATCTTTCCAGAAAGCAGGAGTGGAGAGAAGGCAAAGATGCTTCTTTTCTTTGAGGGCCTGACCATGGCTTCACAGGGCCTTGGCCTCGATCCAAGCAGTTGGCCACAGCCAGCTGCCAGGAAGATTGGGAAAGATGGTTTTTAGCTGGGTGCCCAGAGAAGACATCTGCTTACAGAAGGGAGAATGGAGACTGGGGAGATAACCAGCAGTTTCTGCTCCAACACTCAAGTGCCTGCCCACCAGCACTTAATAACCCCTGCAAATTGCAGTTGCATTTGTAATTTAATCGTCCTACCCTCTGCTTGGAGCGAAACATCTAGGGCTGCCCTTTATGCTTTTCACGCAAAGGGAGGTTAAATGACTTGTCCAAGTTTCCATAGGAATCTTCAATGGTAGATCTTCAGGCACTAGGCAGGGAGGGGGAGGGGATCTTTTCCGCCTCTCTGTCTTCCCAGGGGAACTTCTTGGTCTCCACTGCTTATTCTCCTTTTCAACTGAGCTTGAGCGGAGACAATGAATCTCTCTTTAAGTGAAGGTGCCCTGAGCAGAGGCCACTGTCTTTTTTTTTTTTTTTTAAAGATTTATTTATCTATTTTTAGAAATGGGGGAAGGGCAGAAGGAGAGGGAGACAGAATCTCAAGCCGACTCCAGGCTGAGTGCAGAGCCCAATGTGGGGCTCGATCTCATGACCTGAGCCGAAATCAAGAGTTGGACGCTTTAACCGAATGAGACACCCCAACACCCGTAGACTGCTGTCTTTAAGAGTGAATGCTAAGAGAAGCCAACCACTGCTCCCCGCTGCAATCCCCCCCTTCCCGGAGTACCAGTGACATCTAACCTTCCTGTTCTCACTTCCTGTCCTTGTTTGTCCGGGCCATACCAAGGTGGGCCAGGTGTGGCCATCTGAGGACTTCCCACAGGTTGGGCTGGGCACATGGCATTTTGTCTGAAGAATTGAAACTGGGTGACATTGGAGCTCAGTTAGTTGATGGTGGCTTGAAACAAGAGGTTACATAGAATTAGGGTCAGAGTTCCCGCCATGACAAACCAAAACTGCAAGTAAGCCAAAGGTTTGGGGGCACAGATGAGCCCTAAGTAACCCCCCAAATTGTTCTTCTCCAAGCTGGTGGAGTGCATGGGCAGAGAGAAGGTGGAGAGAGATGGAGAGACATTGTGGGTCCTTCCTGTTCCCCCCGCACGTGCCTTTATTGCCTGTTCGCCGACTCTCCTTTATTGTCTGTTCCTGGGTGCCAGTCTGGTCAGTATAGCGCAGGAGCTGGGAGTGTCAGCTCTGCACTCAGAGAGCTCTCTGCCCCTAATACTGTGACTGTGGGCAAGTAACTGAGCCAGGTCAAGCCTCAATTTGCTAATCTGCAAATGGGGATTCTTCCAGTGTCTACTTCCTAGGGCAGCTTGAGGGTAATACAAGTGACAAGTGCTGAAGTTAGCTTAGAAAGGTACTTTCCTCCTTTTCTGCCTCCCCCTCCCTCCCTCCCGCCTTCCCTTCCCCCATCCCCTCCCTCCCTCCTTCCTTCCTCCCACCCAAAGATTCAGGACAAAGGGTAAGGCATCTGAGATGCCTGGCCCATCTCTTTCCTACAACTCCCTTTGACTCCATTCTCTCTTGAGGTATGAGCTCTTTCAGTGAGTTAATTAATGGAGTGATTTGTTTAACTTGATTAAGTTCCTCCCAGAGCCCCTAGCCCACTTCACTTCCTTTTGTGGGTGGGGAAACTGAGGCCCTGGGAGTTAAGCCAGCTGCCCAGTCGAGTGGGAGCAGTGTGGGTGTGCACACCCCTCCACCCTTGTGGGATGCTCCCTCCCCTTCCTTTTCCTCCATCAGGGAAAACCTGGGCATGGTGTGCTTGAGAAGCTTTCCAGAAGGCTGCACTGATGAATTTCTATGCCTTCTCACATGAGGAGCTGGGACCTTCTGACCTCAATATGCAAAGAGAGGCTAAACGTGCAAATTGGCAGCACTCAGGTTCACAGAAATAGCTCAGCCAAGCTGCTCCTCCTCCCCTGTCCCCCAGCCTCCTTTCCCTCATCTTCTGGGTCCTCCATTCCAGGCCTGCCTTACCTGCCTCTCTCCTCCCACCCTTTCCCTCATTTGTTCTCCTTTCTTTTCCCTCCCATGTGCCCAGCCTCCCTTTCTGCACTTCCTTCCCACCTTCTTGCCTTCCCTGCTTTCCTGACCAGGCTGTAGATGGACAGACAGGCTGCACCCCTCACCACGCATCCACAGACTGGAATGACAAGGGGCTTATTAGGGAATTATTTCGAGGTTTTCCAAAGCCCTGCGGATCCTTGGGTGCTTGGGTAGAAGGTGTAGGGATGGAGGGAGGCCTAAGACACAGTGGCCATGCTGTGGGTTCTGGAACCACACTGCCAGGATTCAAACCCCAGCCCTGCCTGGGGCAAGTAACCCCGCCCCTCTGGGTCTCGGCTCCTTCGTGTGGAGAAAGTCAACAATGCCTTCTATCTTACTGGGTTGCTAGGAGGGCCGCACGAGTTCATGCAGATACCTAGCTTGGAGAAATCCAGCCATGATCACTAGCTTTGAGTCCTGAAAAGCTAGTGAAAAGTTTTTCTGACTGAAAAGTTTTGTGACTCAGGCTTGTGACTTCTCTGTGAAAATGAACGCACGGGGCTTTGCACAGAGCTTGGTGGATATTCTGATGTAATAACTATGATCGCTAACGTCCGTTGCCCACTAACCGTGCATTAGGGATGGTGTCGAGTGCTTTGTGTGGATTAGCTAATGATATGCTCACAATAATCCTATGAGCAGCCGCTACTACCGCCCTCACGCCCATTTTACATATGAGGCTTACAGTAGTTAAGGAACTGGTCCAAAGTTGCACAGTGAGGAGGTAGGATAGCCAGGACTTGGACTCAGGGCTTTGGCCTCCAGGGCCCACCAACGTGACATGGCATTGTATTGCCTCTGAGCTCGAACACACGATGGGCTCCTCTTAATGATAGAAGAGGAACTGCTGACTTGCTGCTGAGGTCAGAGCTGGAGAGATGACTCCCAGCAGGAGAAACCAGGGATGCCTTCCTGGAGGCATGACACCAGACCAGGCTACAAGGATGAGTAGGGTTTGGCACAGGGAGATACGGCCAGGGATAGCCTCCCTCCCAGGCCAAGAGGACAGCTTGTGCAAAGGCACAGAAGTAGGGAAGTGCCAGAAATGTTCTTCCTCCAGAGTCACTGGACTACATGGGAGCCGGGGCTGCCAACACACATTTTTTGTGTCCAAATCCAACAACTGCCAAAGAAGAGGGCCTGATGGACACTTGTAAAAGGGCAGTGGATGGGACCGGCAGTCAGGGGCCCCAGTGGGAGTGTTTCTAAATCAGGGTTTCTCCATCTCGGCACCACGGACCTTCTGGGTCAGAGGAGTTTTGTGGCAGAGGGCTGTGCTGTGCATTGTAGGAGGATGAGCTGCCTTCTCACCACCCCTCCTCTGGAGCTGGGACGGCCAGCAACGCCTCCTGACATCGCCAGATGTTCCCTGAGGGGCAAGATCGCCCTGGTTAACAACTACCATCCTAAGTGTAGGTGGGGGCAGAGTGTGGAGCATGGGCGGGGGGGCGGCAGGGCAGGACACTGGGGGCCTCATACCAGCGAGTTCGTGCTGTGTGATTGAGGACAAAGCATTTCCCCTTTCTGGGTGTCTGAAAAGTAAGGTGGGCCGATGGGCCCCAGAGGTGTGATCAGCAGCTCCAGCTGCCTGTTGCAGCTTCGCTATGCGGCTCGGTGGCATCTGCGCCTTCTCTGAGCCTCTTGTCCCCACCGGGCAAGCTGGCAGCAGTCGGTTCTCTGTCCTGCTCAGGGCCGGGCTCGCCGCTGCCTCCCAGAGCAGGTGTGTGAAGGGCTCTTGCCGTCACTTTGCACAGCAACACCCGGGTGACATCCCTAATTATAGTCAGGAAGAGTGGGTCTCAGGAGGTGGATACGGCTCGGGAGGTGGGGACAAAGTGTTCTCGGGTGTGAGAACATGATTAGCACCGGAAAGCGGGCCAAGTGGGGCTGCTGACGTCATTTCCTGAGGTCCTAACGGAAGAAGGTGGACCCTCCCATTGCTTTTAGAGGAAACTCGTTTCTCGCCTTCACCTTTTGTCCTGGGAACCTGGCAAATGTTCCAGGTGAGGGGAAGGCCATCATGGACTTCATTTGGCTTTGGAATTTAGAATCATGGCAGACAGTTGCGGGGTGGGGGTGCTGAGAGTTTCCTCCCCTATTATTGGGAGCTGCTTCACTGTGCGGAAAAGGTGGGGGATCCCCTGTAGGCCAACTGGGGGCAGACCTTGTGAGCTCAGGCCGTAGGTCTCAGCTCCAGCCCCTGTGGGATGTCAGCACTGAGAGCCTCTCCCCGACAGGACTGCTGGGGTGACCCCGGCTCATGGCAGGTACAGCTGCGGGACTTCATGCAGGGGCCTCCTCATGCCTGCAGTGGGGAAACCGGAGTAGCCAGGCTTTGTCATGCGCTGTCCTTGGCCTCCAGTGATCCTGGGAGGGAGGTGTTCTCAAGCCTGGTGTCACAGATGAAGGTCAGGGAGGTTGGAGCCATTTGCCCAACATCTCTTGGTATGAGGCAGAGAAATGGTTTAAGCTCCGGAGGAGGATTCCAAGGCGCCCATCCTGGTTTGTGTGGAAAGACTCAGAAACTCCCCGTTCTGGAATCTGAGGGTGGGCCCCTCGCTCCCTCAGCCTGTCCCTGTCTGGGAGTCTGGAACACAACTTCTGAGTCTGCTGTTTCCTGTAGGACTCTTATCAAGAAGACAAAAAAGAACAGTCGTGTGGGTGAGGGATGAGCAGATAAGGGGGCAGTGATGGAGAGAGGGACATTTGATAAGGGGCTGGGGGACCCAGAGGGGCTGGCAGGCTGGGGGACAAGGGGGAGATAAGGGGATTGGGGAGATGAAAGGGGACACATTCTGGGAGCCCGTGATAGAGGGGACGGGCAGATAAGGGGCAGGGTGAGGGTGGCCCATGGGGAATGGGGCGTGGACATTACGGGGAGAAGGAGGAGATAAGAGGCCAGAGAGGGGTAGAGGAGGCACACTCAGAGGCGGGCCTGTGCTGGTGTGGTTCTGGTGCTGATGGGGGGCCTGTGTGCGGGCTCCTGCCCCATCTCTTTCTCTTCATTCTCCAATGGAGCCCTGGCTTTTCCCAGCGCGTGATTCTCTCATTAATCTGTGGGATACAGATATCATGGTGGAGGAGGTGGGGCTCCAAGAGGCCTGGCTGGGTCCTTCCTTAGTGAAGGCTCTGGAGAGACTTCCTCCTGCCCCCTCTATCCACGGGAGAGTTCCCCCCCACTCAGAACTAACTTCCCTCCCTCTCTTCCTTCCTTCCTTCCTTCGCTGCTTCCTCCTTCCCTCCCTCCCTCCTTCGTTCCTTCCTTCCTTCACTGCTTCTTCCTTCCCTCCCTCCTTCCTTCCTTCCTTTGCTCCTTCCTCCTTCCCTCCTTTCCTTCCTCCTTCCCTCCCTCCCTTCCTTCCTTCCTTCCTTCCTTCCTCCCTCCTTCCTTCCCTCCCTCCCTTCCATCCTTCCTTCCTTCCTCCCTCCCTCCCACCTTCCCTCCCACCTTCCCTCCCTCCCTTCCATCCTTCCTTCCCTCCCTTCCTCCCTCCCTCCCTCCCTTCCTTCCTTCCTTCCTTCCTTCCTTCCTTCCTTCCTCCCTTCCTCCCTTCCTCCCTTCCTTCCTTCCTTCCTTCCTTCCTTCCTTCCTTCCTTCCTTCCTTCCTTTCTTCCTTCCTCCCTCCCTCCCTCCTTCCCTCCCTCCCTTCTATCCTTCTTTCCTTCCTCCCTCCCGTCTTCCCTTCCCCCCCTCCCTTCCATTCTTCTCACTTCCTCCACTCAGCGCTCACACTGCTAAATTCTGGTCCAAGTTCTGGGGACACAGTAAAGGTTGCTGTACATTCTGGCAGGTAGAGACTGAATATTAACAATCAAATAGACAAATAAGGAGGCCTAACTGTCATGAAGAAAATCGAGTTGTGTCAGGGGACAAGGTTGGCTTGGAACTGGTTATGCTGGGTTGGCTGGTCAGAGCAGGTGTTTTTTGAAGGTGACCTGGGAGCTGGGACCTAATAATGAGAAGGAAGGCGCCCTGAGAGCCTGTGAGAGAGAGCCCTGTAGGAAGAAGGGACAGCAAACTCACAGGCCCTGATGTGGGAGTGTGCTTGTCTTGTGAGGCTGGAGAGGTGGAGAGGCTAGAGTGTGCAGAACTCAGAGTCCAAATTCTATTCCAAGTATAAGGAAAAAGCCTGTTGGAACATCATTGTGACCTTGGGGAAATCCATTCCCCTGTCTGGGCTTCCGTGCTGTTTGTGAACTAGGAGAAGGAGACTCAGGAATCCCTAAGGTGCACAGACATTTTGGCAGAGTCAATGAGGGGCACCTGTGAGACTCGGACCCCCCTTTCACTCTGGATTTTACCATGCATGGCAGCACCCAGGTGCGTGAGTTCAAATCTTGACCTCACCATTTGATTTGTGTGTGACTTTCAGCAAGTGGCTTAACTTCCCTGAACTTCTAATGTCGTCATTTGTAAAACTGGAAAAATAATAGGACTCACCTTATGAGGCTGTTATTGGGGAGGCAATGGGATAATCATGTAAAGGATTTAACTCAGCTTCTGATGCACCATACAATATTATCACTGGTGCCAAGGACACCCTAATCCTGACCTTGAGGTTAGACCCATCTCCTGAGCATTGACCCAAATGTCCAGCTACTGATTGATCATTTCTTCCTGGAAACTGATGTCACGTTGGCACATTCAGCTAAATGTGATCAAAATCACTCACCATCCCCCTCACTCCCCATTTTCTCCCTTGTCCTGTTTTCTCCTCATGGGTCCCTTATCTTGGTTCATGGCACCGTGAGTCTCGCAGACACTCATGCTCAATCTCAGTTATCTTGGCCTTCTTTCCCCACATCCAATCAATCGTCAAGCCCTATCTCTCGGACTCTCATCCTTCCCCTCATTTTCATTCCTAATGTTTCCCTTCAGGCTTTCCTTCCCCTCACCTAGACTATAGGATAATCTCAGAACTGGGTTCCTGCTTTGTTTCTTCCTCCCCGTCCCCATTTCTGCCATCCATCACCACCGCTTTTCAAACACTGTCGCCCGTGTGACCTTAATGTATATCTCCATGCAGGTCACTTCTCTGCTTAAAAGTCTCTGTATCTCCCCATCCACTCAAGGCCCCAGGAGAAAACCTATGGCCCCAGGCTGCCTTCCAAATCTTTCCTGATTTGATTCAAACCTACTCTTCCAGGGCGTTTCCATCGTCCTCCCCTAACACACATTATACCTTAATAGCACCTGTTTGCTCAACCATCTTTGAGCGCAGCTCACTTCTAGAGAAACTCAGTTTAAGTTTCCCCTCTTTGCTGAGAATCTACCCACACTCTGGTGATGTTCTTTCAAGTTCATCCATGCTTACAATTTGAATCAGAACCTCACTACTCTGTGGAGCCTCCTCACGTGTCCATGCCCTGCTGCCCTGCCAGGTTCTGGCTCTCTTTCCCCCATGCTTTCTATTACCTTTTCCAAAAAACCCCTGCAGTTCTCTTGAATTCTTATGTCTCCATTCTTCTCCCCTTCTAGGCTTGTGAATTCCCCAAAGATGGGAAGTCTGTCTTGGTCATCTTTATATTGTTGCCTAGATGTAGCAAATGGTTAAAGAAGTCTGCTAAGTCTCTCAATGTACTATAGCTAAAACGGGATTCCTGATTGTACCCCCCCCCCCCCGACCTCTCTGTCATTACCCTGAGCGGTTCTGTTCTTTCTCCAGTCTTCCTCTTTTTGGTAGATGGAACTGCCATCCACCCAGTTGCTCAAGCTCCGTACTTAAGTCTCAGCCTTGATTTTTCTCCTTCTCTTCCCCCATCCTAATCTAGTCCATCACCAAGTTAGCTCTATCTCCAAAATCCATTCAAATTTGTACACTTCCCTTCACCTACCCTGCCCCCTCTCTTCCCTGGACAGCTGCAATGAGTCCCAAGTGATCTCCTTGCATCTGTTCTTGCTGCCTCGCACTCTGTTCTCCTCACTGAGGTGACAGTGTTATTTAAAAAGGTACATCACATTATATCACTAACTGACTTGAAACCCTTTGATGGTTTCCTATCATGTGGAGTAATACTTAGACATCTTATTCTGGTTTACAGAGCCTAGCACACTTACCTTTTCTAATCACATATCACACTACTTTCCCTGGTACCCATATCACATCTCCAGCCACAGTGACCTTTTATCCAATATACTAAGCTTGTTCCTGCCGCAGGGCCTTTGCACTGTTAGCTCTACCCACACTACTATTTTTCCTGATCTTCATGTCTCATATTACAACTTCAATTTTAACTTAAATATTACTTCTTTAATCTGAATTACCTACCCAATCATTCTATCATACTGCTCTACTTCTGCATTGTACTTATCACTCTCTGATTAATTATTATTATTATGTTTTATTCTGGTTGTTTCCATTCTGCTAGAAATAAACTCTATGAGATTAGGGGCTTTAGTCTTAGTTATCACTGTATCCCTAGAGCCTAAGGATATAGTGCTTTGCACATGATAAGAATTTATTGAACAAATAGGAATAATAATAATTATTACTGTTACTCTAGTGAATTGTGTATCTATTACCAGCTGCTATACAGTGGGGAAAAAATGGGGATAATAATATTGATCTCATAGGGCTTTGTGAGGATTAGAGATGATTCATGTAGAGTGTTTGGAATGCTATACTTTTTATTATCACTTTTTTGACCAATGTCTAAGGCTGATCAGGCCTGGAATGCAGGTCTCACTGCCTTTAATACCTGGACTCCTCCCACTCTGTGGAAAAATCGGTAATACTCTGATCTATTTCGTCTGATATTAATATAGTCACAGAAGATTTTGTTATATTTAGTGTTTGCATTGTATCTCTTTTTCATCTGTTTCTTTTAAAACTATATGTGCTTGTATTTCAAGCACACATCTTATAGTCAGCATATAGTTGGATTTTGCTATTTTGCTGATCTGTCAATATTTACTTCTTAACTGGCAGGCAGTTTTTGGTTGATTTTTTTAAAAGCTATTTTTTTAAAGTAATTTTATTAGTGGCTAATTAAAGATTAATACTAACTTAATTTTGGGAAAATAGAAAACATTTTTCTCCAGTATAACTCCACAGACTTCTCCTCCTTTGTGCTATTTCCATATATATGACATTTATATATGTTGTAATCCGACATTTCAATGTGTCATAATTACTGCTCCACATAATCTTATGTCTTTTAAAGAAGTTAAAAGAAAAAAAGAGAAAAATAGATGTATACTGTCTTTTGTATTTGCCCAATATTTAGTTTTTCGTACTTTTTTTTTTAAAATTATTGTTGCTATTAATTTTGTGGATTTTTTTAAAAAAAGATTTCATTTATTTATTTGTCAGAGAGAGAGAGAGCGAGAGAGAGAGAGAGAGAGAGAGAGAGAGACAAATGAGGTGATTTTTCTGGCTTGAGAGGGGTCAGGAAAGGCTTCATGGTGTTGGTGACATTTGACTTAGATCAGAAATGGAACAGAGGAGAGGTCTTTTGAAAATGGCTCTTCTGGGTGGAGAGAACAGGTGGACAGATACAGACAAGGGCCTGGGTGGGGAATAGAAGCTGGCTTGAGCATTTTGCGTGTGAGGCAGAGCATGGATAAGAAACTGGCACAGCAGGCTGAGACCAGGTGGCAGCGGTAAGTGCCAGTTCCAGGAAATGAACAAGGACTGAGGACTTTCGTGAGATTTCTTTTTGTCATGGGTCTGTTGTAAGATTCAAAGGACTGGATTCATAGAATAGAGGTACTTCCCAGAGGAAAACCTCTTATATTGAGAGCAAAGCTTGATAAATTTGTAGAAACTCCCTTCCCTTTCCTCCTGCTTGTGTTATTTGGGTCCATTTCTTTCATCTGTCTCAGTTCACTGTTCTACGGTGTCTGGGCTGAGGCTGACCACGGGCCCACACTGCCTCCCTGTGCTGAGTTTGTGCATAGCACTCAGCGAAGCCGCTCCCCAAGGCTGCAGTGGACGTGAGCTTGGGGGTCAGTCCTGGTCCAGAGGCTCACCACTGTCATTCACTCAGCTTTTCAGATGGGCAGTCTGGCTTCATTAGCAAGGATGTCAGGATGGGCACTCATGTTCCTTTCACACAGAGTCACATGGAGGGGAGAGGAGAGGATCTATCTTGAGGACGGACCTCTACTTGCCTCCTGGGCTTTAGGCAAGGGACAGAGGCCTCGGCCTGCTCCTGTTGGCATCCTGACCTCGTGGCATGGTGCGCCTTAAGTTATGGTTACTTTTTTGACCAAGGGTAGTGATATTTTTTCTGTCTTTTTTGTCTTCACATTCCTTTCTAATTGTAATGAGAATTTCTGAATTAGTTTCTCGGTCTTTGGGAGGACTTCCTATGAGCAGAGCAGGACAACAAAGATAGGTCAAAACCATCCCTAGCACATAGGGGATGCATCCTCACTCCGACACATAACGTTCCATGTCTTCACCTGGACTTCAAGGCCCATCAAGATCTGGCTGTACTTTTCTTTCCGGCCTCAACCCTGACACGTCCCCTCTATGCATCACATGCTTCAATCAGAAAGCACTCCAAATCTCTGCCTGGAATACCTTTGTCCAATCTTTTTTCTGGCCCACGCCCTCCTTCTAGAGAGCCCCTGCATACCCATCCAGACTCAGACCAAATACACCACCTCTGCAAGTGTTTCCTGAGCCTGAAGTCAGCCATCTTCCCTGGAGTCCAGTGATTCATACATATCTCATCTCAATCTCCTTGCCTATGATGGTGGGCTGGCGTATTGAAGGCTCTCAGGGAATGTTTGTGGGTGAGTGCATACACTGTCCCACACCCATGATGTGGGAGGTGGTTAGAATGGTGGATAGATAGTGACTTGACAAAGCGAAAGTTTAGAGAGAAGGAAGCGGCAAAAGAGCAGGTTCATGAAGAGGTCTTAAATCCCTAGTGTGGCCCTGCCCTCCCAACACCAAGGAAGAGAGAGAGCCACTCCTTTCCCTCCGGTTGTCATCCTGGGTTTCCTGCCTAGCTCCAGGCCCTCCATGTCAAGTTCACACCTGTAACTTCACTAACTCTGCCCACCTCCAACCTGGGCTTGACTTTGGCAGCCAAGTGCCCTGGATCAGGGTGAGAGCCCCTTGACTATGTTTTCACTGAGGCCCAAAGACCAGGTTCAAATCTGGGATCCACAATTTACTGGCACGGGGTCTTAGGCAAATCTCTCTACTTCTTGGAGCCTCGGGTTCCTGAATTGTGAAATCAACGTGGAGGCAGGTATAAAAAATCATACCTGACAATGGATATGAAAATGCCTCCTGGAAATGCTGGAGATAATCATTATGATGGTAACTGAGAAGAAGAAATGCATGGAATTTTGCTCTTCCCTGCATTCTTTCCTGAAAGCTGAAGCCAAAAGAAAGTCAGAATCTAAGGATGGACAAATATCACAGCCAACGTGCTGAGTCATTCTGAAGAAATGAAGCAAAATCTTTGGAGCTTTTTATCCGCTCTTAACAGGAAACAGAGTGAACTAGACTCTGACTCCGTGGGACTCCTGCTCTTCATGCATCCCTAAAAGCAGGGCAGCCTAATGATATAGAGTATGGGTTTGGAGTCACATGACCTGGATTCAAATCCCATCTCTGCCAACTGGGTAGACTTGCTTAAGCAAAACTTGCTTAGTCTCTTTGTGCCTCAATGTCTTTGAAGTAATATAATGGTACTTCTCTGTTCTGTTTGTTGCAACGAGATGCCATGACCCCGCAAAGCCATCCGAAGTGTGGCTGGCACACAGTAAACGTCAGCTTTGAGCATTTCCTCTGTTAGCCTCCTGCCCATGGGGGTTTGACAGTTTTGCTTTTGCTCTCGTCTTGAATAAAATAATGAGGCTCAATAATGACCAGGCAGAGGGCAAGGAAAAACATTTAATGAAAGATTGGCTCCTAAGGGACGATAGAAAGGATCTTATCAACTCTCTAGTCCAATTCCTTCATCTTAAAAATGAAGCCCAGGGTGGAAATATTTTCCCTGAGATTACATAACAAATTTAGTTCACTTTATTGGCTTGTTTCCCATGCTGATTATACTGCTTGCATTATCCACATTTCTGTGGATCAGTGGGTGAATAAGAAGTAGCTCTTGCCTCTGCAAGCTATTTTCCAATGTGTATGACATGCAAAATGAGGTTATCATGGTCACAATTTAACCCCCAAAATGCTGGATTAAATGAAATGAAACAGTTTTTTTTTTTTCTTTTTTCTCTGTGCTCTTCTCCAGAAGGGACTTGCCCACGGGCAGTGTAGGACAGAAGTCTTTTTTCCCCTAGGAGTCCATCTTGTGGGATTTGTGCTCTGTGGCCTGTCCCGTAGAAAATTTGACATTAGCTAGAAGTTCACAGAGTACTGGGGCAGGGTGATACGTGAAGACAGATTTACGAGAATGTCACTGGTCATGAGGCAGACATGGGATGTGCTCGGGGGGACCTACCTTGAGGACAGAAAACTCTTCCCTCTGCCTTGTGCTTTATGTAGATGAAATCTCCTTCTAAGGACCACTCAAGAGCAGTATTAATCAATGCCTAAGAACACATTGTTTATGAAAAACAGTCTTGTAACCAAGGTGTTGAAGAAAGAAGAGACAAGAGAAAGACAACCAGACTGAGGCAATGACGAAGACAGAACAGGATGCCTGCTACCACTGACGAAATGTCTGCTGTGTGCCCAGCCTCCTATTAAGGAATTCAATTCTCCTATCAACGCTTTGAGGTAAGGACTATTCATACCCCCATTTTACAGGTGAGGAAATGGACACAGGTGTTTCAGTGACTTGTCCAAATTCGTCTAGCAAGCAGTTAGAGGAGCTGATGTTTGGATCTAAGAAACTGGCTCCAGTCTGGGGTTGGCATCTAGACAGGGATAGGGACTACCAAGATGTAGGACAAGTTATGAGGGAGTTGTGCCTGTGTAGCATTCTGATCTGCCATGTGGTCCCTAGCATTGGGATGGAGGGGCTCAGCTTGGGGTGGGTGGTCCCTCCTGCTCGTGTCTATCTTCCTTTACTCTAGGGATTTTCTCAGATACCACCTTCTCCATGTTTACTGCCTTTTCTATGCTCAGGATTTTGTTTACACTTGCTTGTGGTGCTTCCCATGTTGTACCTTGTTTCCACATTATTGGAATAGATCTATGGATGCCCTCTAATAAGTCATACTTGCTGGAAGGCAGAGACAAGTTCTTACTCTTGTCCTAAAATTGACAGCCTCAGGACTTTGCTCAGTTGTTACTATTAAATGAATAAATGAATTTAATTCAGAACCACTGAGTAACACTTAAAAACCTCTCCAGAAGTGGAAATACCATATGTGGAAGTCATTTAGTGCTGTTCACAAACATTTCCATGGTCCCACTTTCCAGGCACATGATAAATACTGTTCTTTTACCTTCTATGACACTGGATATGGCCATGTAATCTGCTTTGGAAAATTAAATGAGCAGAAAGGATATGAATGTTACTTCTGGGGAATAGATTTAAAAGTCGGTGTACCTACACCTGAAACTAATGTAACACTGTGTGTCAATTATACTTCAATTAAAAAAAAAGCCAGTGTATCCTCCATCATATTCTTTCTCAGTCATGATGATGGCAGTATTTCAGGTGGTGGCTGCTCCACCAGCCAGAGTCCCAGAGTGGCTTGAAGCAGCAGTCCCAGAGGACCCACAAAGGACTTGTAGCACAGTTGAGCAGTGAATCTTTGTGATTTGAAGCTGTGGGGATTTTAACACTGTTTGTTTTTGCAGCATAACCTCTCTCATCCTGACTGATGCACCATAGAAGATCTTCTGGAAGACAATTTTGAAGATGAACATCACTCTGGCCAAAGAGAGAGAACAGAGAGGAAATAGGAAGCTTGAATTAGAGGCAAAGCTCTGTTATTATCAGTTCAGAATCCAGTCTTAAGAATAGCAGAGGGGTTGAAAGGGAGCCATATGTGTTGAGAGCCAGAGAGATGCTGACCAGAACTGGAAGGGCCATTTGCTCCATAAGCCATAGCTAGGGAGGTGGTGAGGAGTGGGGCTTGTGGATGACATGTGAAGGTCTGGGTGGATGGTGGGGTGCCTAGGTCACATGCGGCCCATCTTCAGTTCTGCTCATACAGTGTTTTGAAAATTTTCAATAATTGCTATTATTTAAAAGTCCAGATTACTGACCTCTCTGGAAAAATCAGAAAATCTGGGCAATGTGGTATGCATTACGCAGTGTGTTCGACATAGTGTACATGCTCTAGGTCCCTACTGCTCATTTGTTTCTCTACCTGCCCGATTCCTGGAGGCATTGGAATTGGAGACCCCCATATGATCTACATATACAGATCTACGTATATAGATTTCTACATCTACATAGGTGATCTACATATATAGACACCTAATCTCAACCTACATTATGTCTATTAAATGTTATTAGAGGCAAAGCAGTGCACTCCCCTCCTCCAGATTTTGATAGCAGTTGCTCTTCCCAGCACTAATATAGGATTGTCTTAGGGTTTCAAGGCTGAGAGAACAAAGATGTGCAAGACGCTGACATAGCTTGCTGTGCACAAGAGAAGATGATTCTGGGTTGAGACTCAAGATAGGGGCATCGAAACCAGGAGCTTTTAAAAGTAAAAATAGCCTTGGGCCGACGAGATTGGGAAACTGTGGATTCTGGCTCTGTTTGCAAATTAGTCATGCCCATTTTCCCTTTCTGTAAACAGGCTAGATTGAGGGAAGATAAAGATGAAGGCTTTTTTTTTGCAAGCGAAAGTGAAAAGTGGGCAGAGAGGACTGCTGGGAGGTCTGAGCTTGGAGACAGTGGTAAAAAGGCTTCAGAGCAACTCTTTGGCGAGATGGTTTCGCTCAGCGGATGAAAGAAGATGTGGAACAAACACAGGGAGAACAAAGGCAGTAGAGGAAACCCAGGCAGGATCAGGAGATAAGTCAGGGGAAGAGGACAAAGGGAGCTAAATTTAAACAGGAGGGAAGAGATGCCTCAGCGGGGCCAGGAGCAATCTATAAATACCTTGAAGGCAACAAGCTCTGGAGAGAAAGGAAGGCTTATTCACTGTCTCCCCAGATGTAGGACAGAGTAGGGGCCAGCAGCAAGCTGAGAAGGCATCAGGCTGCTGGACCCAGGGGAACAAGGCAAAGTCTGTGCTGTGGTAGGAACTGGGCAGTGAGTGGGACTGGCTCCCAGATGGCTGCTCAAAGTGGAACCCCCTCCACGTCCCCCCAACCCCACACCCCTCCCCTCCTCATGGGGGCTGCCTGGCTCTGGGTGCCTCAGAACCCACCAGCCCCCAGCATCTCTGCTGACCAGGAAAGAGTCCCCTTGGTGGAAAGAGATCCCCTTGGTTCTGGGTGCTAAGATCGACTGGTGGCCTTCCAAGTCACTTTCCTTCTTTAACTCCTGTCCTTCCTCTCTATAAAATGGGGATAATTGCTAGTAGCCTCATAGAGATAGTCTGAGGATCAAGTGAGCCTTTGTATGTTATGACAATGGAAGAAGTTTGCTCTGCCCGGTTGCCACTGGCCTTCGTGTTCCCAGACCCCACGGTTGAGCCCATCAGGGACACTGTTAAGGAGCAGGAGGGTCTTTCCCTTCCTTGTTCCTCTCCCTCACTTGTGCTCTCCCTTACTTTCTTCAAACATTCCTTGATGCACTGACACCCCCTGAGGCCCAGGAAATACACCTTAGTGCAAGGCAGAGTTCCCATCTTTAAGGAGTTAACGACTCAATGGGAAGAGGTGGGCATGAACTCAAATACCATCCTTTTGGTGTGGTATGTCACAGCAGAGGCAAGGGCTCAGCTGTTTGTGACCAGGGAGAGGTGTGGTCCAGGTGGGAGGAACAGTGCGTGCCCATGTGCTGAGCAAGGAACAGCACACTGCGTGTTAGGGAACAGCAGTAGCTCAGTGAGGGTGGTGGTATGGGCTGTGTCTCCTGTAGAGCTGTGTGAGGTGAGGTTGGAGTGGAGCTCAGGGCTGCACTGTAAAGGGGTCAGGGTCCTGTAGGCTGGGCCAAGGACCCTTGCCCTGTTGGTAGAGGGGATTCAGTGAAAGGTTTGGAGCAAGGAGTGCCAAGATGCCCTTTCCATTTTAGAAAGCCTTCACAGTAGTCAGTGTGGGTGAAGGACTTAGGACAGTGGTCTGAGCAGAGTACTGGCCACTCTTGATACACATTTGCCAAGGAGGACTTGAGAACCCCAAGTCCCTGGAACTTATGGAGGGAGCAAAAGGGTTAATCTTGGGGTGGAGCTGAGGCTGTGGATGAAAAGTACTTATTAGCTGAGGGTTAGCAGCCAGGAAACTGCTGGGATTGTGCTTCCTTGCTTAGGCTGAAGATACTCTACCACTCCCCACCCTAGGTTTCTCCTGAGAGGAAACATCACCTGGGGGCCTAGTATCTGTAACTGAGGAGCGGGGCTGGGTGCCTCCTCTCATCCCTGTTTGCATTTGTTTGAGAAAGGGAGTGGGCTGAGCAGAATAATGCCATCATTAAACTCCCCCAACAGAGACTTTCATGATGGGAGAGGACTCTGAAGATGTTTTGTTGATGTCTTTTGGAGGACACACCCATCATTTAATCTGAGAACAGTCCTTCTGCCTGGCCATCCCATCCTCCACATATAGGAATGGACTCTGGTAGCCATGTTTTACTGCATGTTCTTGCTTCTTCAGTGACAGCTGATTGGGCAAGGGGTAGACACCTGACTCAGGAAAACCAACCCAGAGGCTGGGCTGGTCCAGTCAGACCGTCTCCTGAAAGCCTGGAACTGGGTCACAGAGAGGATCGTTGAGCTTGCTGTAGGTCTTGGCCCTGTCAGGTGACAGGGAACTGAGGTCTGAGAGGGCCATCCTGGGACATTGGGCCATGTGCGAGTAGCATAGAGAAAGTTCATTTGCACAAAGAATGGATTAGAAAAAATTGAATGACCATGGAAGGAAAGTGGGTGAAAAGGAGAGAGAGAAAGGGAAGCAAGGGAGGGAGAGAGAGAAAGAGGGAGAATTTGCCTTGGCTCCTGAATGACTTTTTGTTTTTGATGCTCCTACTCTTGGCTTGTGTAAGATACTACTATATTCTGCCAGTAAATTCCTCTTATGTAAGTTTGGAAGGGGTCTTCATAACCAAATGATTGGACAACTAGTCTTGTTCCTACAGAATCAAGAGAAGGTGTACCTAAAATTTCTAGACCTCTTTTTATTTTTTTTTTGGAAACTCTATGAAAGATTTTCTCATTAGCTTTCTTGCTAACACTTTCAATACCTCATGCCCCTCTGATTAGGGGTCCTGCATGAGGTCAAATCTAAAGTCTTCTGTTACAATTCAAGGACAATTACTTTTTTCTATGACAGATCATCTCTTCTTTACATTCTATCTTCTCTTCCTTACAGTAACTTGTACATAGTAGATATTTATAATTTTTTCTATTGACTAGAGAAAAATTCCTTAACAATTCCCAAAATTTAGCTGAAGAAAAAAAAAAGAGGGAAAACCATATACCTTTTGGACTATTGAAAAAATATCAACATTTTGCTTGGAGAATGGTGCAACCTCTTAGGAAAAGGTAGTAGAAATTAGCTGGGGATTTATCATCTTAGTTGAAGAATCCAAAGTACAACACTAGATTTGTTGCTTAACTCTTCCTAAAAATTTTGCAGCGACTTAGAATTTAAGAGTATAAGACATTCTGAAAATGTAGATATGTCAAGTGAAAACCTTCTGGGTGGTCAAGGACTTTTCTCGCATGGCCCCCAGGGGCCCTGTGGCTGATTGGAAAATTTCTGGATTTTAGAGGTTCTTATGGATAGTGGGTAAAGCAAGGATCCCAGACCAGACAGGTCTCAGGTACTGACCGCATCTCAGCGTGGCTTTGACCAAGTGACTTAATTTCTATGAACCCTGTTCTTTCCTTAAATGGGACTAAAGATAGTCCCTGTCTCACAGGGTTGTGGAGGGTTGTTTGTAAGGTTCTCTGGAGGGGTTTAACCGTTACCAGTAGTCTTAGGAACATGGCTGTGAAGGCGTCACAGGGCTGGAGAGGATCAGAGAGTGCATCTTCTTATTGGATGCCTTCAGCTGCAACCACAGAAAACTCTGATTGGTTTTCACAAGAAGAATGTTTTTTCATCTGCCATTATTGGACAATGAGGTGGGATGTACCTGGTTGCCTGAGCCAGTATGGGAGGCTTTATCACTCGTCTCTCCTCTTTGCCATCCTTAGGAAATTGTCTGCCCTCAGGTTGGCTCTCTGCTAGGTCCCTAGTAACTACAGATATTTCAGATGTCCCATTTAGACACATGAATTTTTAGAAGAGCAAGAGACCACATCTATTGTGTCTCTCCATGAGGGGTGAGAACTTCCTAGAAGCCCCCTTCTGGCCTTGAGTTTCCTCTTATGCCTGTTTCTGAGCTAATCACTGGCAACAGGAATAAACTGAACACAATTGTTTATTCATACTGTGCCTGTGGGCTGGTGGTAAGATCACCTTTCTGTCACATGGGAGAGGGTAGAACTTTGAATAAAAGTGGGTCGTGTTAGCAAGAAAGGAGAGAATGGATATTGGATAGGCAACCAAGTGCTTGCTCTGCAAAGTCTCTCCAAGTCTATTAGTTTGCCAAGGTTGCCATGGTAAAATGCCACAGGCAGAGTGGCTTAAAGAGCAAAAATGTATTTTTTCACAATTCTGGAGGCTAGAAGTCCAAGTTGAAGGTGTCAGCAGGTTTGGTTGCCGCTACAGTGTCTCTCCTTGGCTTGCCGACGGCTGCTTTCTCACCACGTGTGTCTGGGTCCTCATCTCCTCTTTTTATAAGGACACCAGTTATATTGGACTAGGCCTAACCCACGGGACCTCATTTTATCTTGATGACCTCTGTACAGGCCTATCTCCAAATACAGTCACATTCTGAGGTACTGGGACTTAGAATTTCAACATATGAACATGGGCAACACACAATCCAGCCCATAATGTCATCTTATCCTCTCGCTTTATGGATTTGGAAAACTGAAGTCTGTTAGAATCGTGATCTGTCCTGAATCACACACATTCTCTAGATTCTCAGGCTCGCACAACTTTCCTACAATTTATTTTATATTTTTAAGATTTATTTATTTATTTCAGAGAGAGAGAGAGAGAGAGAGAGAGAGAGAGAGATTGAGGGAGAAGGGGGAGGGGCAAAGGGGGAGGGAAAGAGAGAATGCTTGTGCAGACTCCCCACTGAGAATGGAGCCTGACTCTGGGCTCAATCTCAGGACCCTGAGATCATGACCTGAGCCAACATCAATAGCTGACCACTTAACCGACTAAGCCACCCAGGTGCCCCACGACTTTCTTACAATTTAAATAGTACATTTTTAGCCCTGCTCTCAATCTTAAGAAGTAAGCTCATGTTTGGCCAAGCTTCAACATACAAGTTGCAAAAGCTTATTTCTAGCTGGGAACTCTTGGCAGGAGGCAGGTATTGGTTTTTGAAGCATGAGGTTAAGCCAGTAAGGACATGTTGGTTGACTTGTTCAGAACCCATTGCTTGGCCTGGAAGATGGCCACATGATCCTAGAGACTGTGTCTGCTTCAGAGAGGGTCACCTGGTAAGGGTTCCTGCAAAGAAAGA
The DNA here is from genome assembly GCF_004348235.1 of Phoca vitulina. Taxonomy (NCBI): domain Eukaryota; kingdom Metazoa; phylum Chordata; class Mammalia; order Carnivora; family Phocidae; genus Phoca; species Phoca vitulina. The sequence continues at coordinate 25,731,558 of NW_022589719.1, read as the reverse complement.
ACTTCAGTCTGGGGTGGGAATTATAATAACACCTGTCCTTGGCTTTATTCAACTGGATTTAAGGACATAAGCTCACCACAGGTGTAGTGTGATATTGGAAGTCCTGAGCAACGTTGAAACCACACCCCAGCCCCTACACTTAGGACTTCTCAGAGCCTTTACTATGCTAATGCCATTTTGTGAGTATATTTACAAAAGGGAATACTATATACACCATATCCCAAAATGACAGCAAAATCCTTTTTTTCTCCCACTTTGGGAAATGCTAGTCTGGAGCAATGCTCTCGCTAACCTTTTCCACGACCTGTCATGAATAAAAAATAATAATCTTTGGCCTCCTGGGTAGATACTACAAGCTTCTCATTGCCAGAGATGCTCTAACGGGTGGAGCATGGCATGGTTGTGGAAAACGGGCCTGGACTTTACAAGTCAGGTAACCCTAAGCCCACAGACAAGACAATCAGCCTTGTCTATAGATCCTGCTGGATTCCTCCATCGTACAGGCCATGGATCCCTGCCTGGTGGCCAGATTTTCATTCCCTGGAAACCCCTCCTCCCTGCCCTTACCCCAACAATTCTCACTTCATTCTCTTCCCCCTTCTTTTTCTTTTGCTTCTTTTCTATCTTATTCTTTCTATCTGCTTAACTCTCCCAGATGGACAGACAAACACTTGTACACGTGTGCACATAGGTGAGAAAGGGTAATGCTGGTGTATACATGGATTAAATAGAGTTCATTGATGATGGGAATAGATACACCAGTGTTGAGTGCTAAGAAATGTAGGCTCCAGGTAGAATAACAGTAACACACACACACACACACACACACACCCCTTTGTAATGAAAGAGAAAAGATGGCTGCGTAAAGGGAGCTGTGAGTTGGCAGAGACATGCCAGGGCCCAGAGCCCAGCTGCTCAGACAGAGGGAAATGCTTCTCCGGCCCCCTGTCCCATAGCCGCGGCACCTGTGCCCCCTCCCACCGTGGCTCTGCAGGTGGAGGCCATGAGGGAGTAGGTCTGTAGTCTGGGCACCTGTACAGGGCTGGGCATCATTGGCTGGTTACTCAGGGTCCCTTAGGAGATGATGAGAGGGTGGTTGTCTGCAAGCCGCTGGGAGAGAGACCTCACAGACACCAAACATGCTGGTACTTGATCTTGGACTTTTAGCCTCCAGAACTATGAGAAATAAATTTCTATTGCTTAAGCCACCTAGGCTGTGGTCCTTTGTTGTCGTGGTCCTAGCCAAGTAACACACCTGCTGTCACCTACGTTCCTTGACACTGCTTTCCAGCTTGGATCCTTGTTTACTGACTACTGTAAGGTAGTTTGGAAGACAGACGTTTAGCTTTGAAGTCCTTCCTGTGTTTGAATCTTGCTCCTGCCACTTGCCAGGTGGGTAACCTCAAGCAAATGGGCAATGTCCCTAACCTTTACTTCATTATTTGTGAAAGGGGACAGTGACATCTTTCCTAGAGGAGTATCAATAATATGGAAATAAAATGATTAAGAATTCTGGTTTCTTAAATTGATATAATAGTACCTCAGACAAATAAGATAGGTAGACGATGGATTAAACACTGACATTGCACATGTTGTGGTTTGCACAAATTTGGGGCTTAATAGTCAGGCTCCTTTCTCACAGATCCCCCATATTTTACCAGTTCACCTGCACTCTGTGCCGGCTGCTGAACCACCTGCCCTTGGATCCACGTTCCAACTGTCAACCTGGCCTTCCGGCCCTAGACATCGTGTCCATCTTACTTGTTCTGTTTTTTCCTCCTTAGTATTTATTACTAGCTTACCCACTAGAATTGTACGCTTCACGAAGGCCTGCATGTTGTAGACACTTCCTCTGTAACTGTTCACTGAGGGAATGACTGAAAGAAGAGATGGTGGGGGCAAAAACCAGATTCCCTGTGGGTCAAGGGGGAAGTCAGTACTGTGGTGGGTAAATAATATGGTGGGTAAATTATGGTGGGAAATAAGTATTATGGCATCTCCCAGCACCAAGAACCAGAGAAACAGGATTCAAATCCTGGCCTCACCACTTTCCATCTGTGGGGGTTTGACTCATCTGCTTGGACATGAGGGTCAAATGAGCAAACACATGTCAGTGCAGACAATGGTGCCTGTAGGAGCCCGAGGAGCATTAGTTAGTGCTCCTGAGAAATTATAGAGAAGTTGGTGAGGAAGCAGTGATGGGGAGTACCCGTGACTCCTTCTCCATATTTGAACGAGAAGGACAGGAGAGTAGCTGGATGGAAATTAGAGAAATAGGTTCAAGGGTGCAGAAGTGGGATTTCCTCTCTGTGTGAGTTAGTTCTGTGGACCATGGAGGTTCCAATGTACCACAGTCAGGCACAGAACAGTGATTTCGGGACCAGGCACTTTCTAGCTAGAATAGAACTACAAGAATAATAATAAAGTTCAGTTAAGTTATGCTTCTTGTTAACTCTTGACATTGGTGCAGAGGTAGCTCTTCCTCCCGCGTCATCTGTTTTATGAGGGCACTAAGGTTCTCGGTAGGTCACCACATACCTGAGATCACAGAGCTACAAGTGCAAGGGTCAGACCCCAAACCCAACCCCTCTGAATCTGATGCTACAACTCTCTCTCCCTCACACATTGATTAGTCATAATGGAGCGGGGAGGCAAGTAGAAACTTTTGTACTATTTTCTCCCAGAAATAAAAACCAGTCTTGTATCTTTATACAAGTGGTCCTTTGGATGCCCTTGTGAAAAAAAAATTGGTTTCCTACCTTTGTCGTTCTGGGTTTCTATCATGTGAGATCATAAAAGTCATCATAGCCTGTGTGGGAACTGAATTTAATGCCGTGGGGGGTTGATCAATTCTGAAGCAATTGGAGATGGGGGAGCTGAGTGTTTCTTACTGGGAAAAGGCAATTTTCTTTTATTGAAGTTTTTGATTCTCAAGCAATTTTCCTTCAGGAGGTGGCTGTGGAATTGCCGAGTGCTGCTTGTTGGAACACGGGCAGGTCTCTACAAAGGTAGGGCTGAGTTGCGTAGAGAGAAGCTCAGTCCAGAGAGACGTAGAGACAGCACAGTGGAGGCTTGGAGGCTCTGCCTCGTCCTTGAGTGTTCTCTTTGGAATGCACAACATGTTACATTAAAAACACTTTTTGGGGGGCTAGTATTAAAATGTCAGACTATTTCACATAAAGTTCTGGATTTCTCATTTTTTTAAAAAATTAATTTATTTGAGAGAGAATGAGAAAGCACATGAGTCGGGGGATGGGCAGATGGAGAGAGAGGGAGAAAGAGAAAGAGAATCTTAAGCAGGTGTGGAGCCCCAAGCTAGGCTTGATCTCACGACCCTGAGATCATGACCTGAGCCGAAATCAAGAGTCGGACGCTTAACTAACTGAGCCACCCAGGTGCCCCTGGATTTCTCATTCTTAAAAAAAAAAAAAAAAATCTCTGGCAACACTGGACCTTGTTCAATGGCAACAATTGGCTGGACCTGAATAGTGGGTGTGTGTCGTTCAGCTTATCACAGACCCCTTCCCCCGCATGTGGTCTTGTACCTCTCCCATTTCACTTATTACCCTAGTGGATCTTTTGTTTTGTAATCCTAGAAATAATGGACATAGCAGTGTCCTGGGTGTTGGAAATTTATGTACTAGTTCTGATGCTAAAATGCTGCAGTCGAGTTGGGCAAATCTGTTTGGCTCATGAGACCTTGGTTAATTCACACACGAGAGGTAATATTGTCTTACCATGTGAAGGCATGCGGAACAGCTGATTCACTCATGGATCTCTTCAATCAGCTAATGTTTATTGAGCATGTATGTTATAAACTCAGTAAGGGAGAAGCAGTGTGCCCAAGGCAGAAGCTGTGAATCCTGTTATTCAGGGAAGGAAACTGATAGTTACATAAGTGGGGGGAATACAGGCCTTCCCGAGGACACCTTACATGAGCCTCTTGCCCAGTCTAGGGCTCAAGGAAGGCCTTCAGGAACAAGTGAGTTTTAAATCAAGACTGGAAGGGTGAGCAGCAGTGGGTAGGGAAAAGAGAGGAGTGTCACAGGTGGAGACAACAGAATGTGCAAAGACTGGAAATAAGAGAAAGCAAAGCATGTCTGAGAAACTTAAAGGGATCTGAAATGGCCGGAAAGGATGGAAAGTGAAAGAAAGATCTGGAACTGGAGAGACGAGCAAAGGCCAGAGTTTGAAGGCCTTTGGAAGTCAAGAAGCCAAGAAGTGTTCTGGCCAGTTTTAGTTCAGGACTTTTACTTTTTTTTTTTTAATTTTATTTTGTTATGTTATGTTAATCACCATACATTACATCATTAGTTTTTGATATAGTGTTCCATGGTTCATTGTTTGCATATAACACCCAGTCCTCCATTCAATACGTGCCCTCTTTAATACCCATCACCAGGGTATTAAACCCATCCCCCTACCCCACTCCCCTCTAGAACGCTCTGTTTGTTTCTCAGAGTCCATAGTCTCTCATGGTTTGTCTCCCCCTCCGATTTCCACCCCCTCATTTTTCCCTTCCTACTATCTTCTTCTTCTTTTTTTTTTTAACATATAATGTATTACTTGTTTCAGAGGTACCGGTCTGTGATTCAACAGTCTTACACAATTCACAGCGCTCACCATAGCACATACCCTCCCCAATGTCCATCACCCAGCTACCCCATCCCTCCCACCCCCCACCACTCCAGCAACCCTCAGTTTGTTTCCTGAGTTTAAGAATTCCTCCTATCAGTGAGATCATATGATACATGTCTTTCTCTGATTGACTTATTCCGCTTAGGACTTTTACTTTTGAGACTTGTCTGCCTCTGCAGCTATTCATGAAGGGGAAACGGCTAGTGGAACCATAGACAGATCCCAAGTATCAGCGTGAGTGGAAATGGAAAGCATTTCCCTAGCTGTCATTGAAGAAATTAACTAGTTAATGGTGGACTGTAGTTGAGTCTGATGAGAGTAACTCACACCCTAAATGAGTTTATACCTAGGAAATAGAACGCACAACTAAAAGATACTTGAGATAAATTATATTTCAATAGGAAACAAACACTGTTTGGATCAGCTTCTTTTTTCTACGGTAGTTTGACAACTGCACTATATGTTGTCCATGAACGAAAGTGCTGCTAAAGGACATCTGAAAAATTCATCAGCTTCCGAATGGGTTTCCCAGAAAGTCCATTCTTAACACACTTGTCATGGTAACTGCAGAAATACTGCCTGTGTGACATTTAAGCATAAAGACAGGAACAGAAAGAAATCATCACTCAGGGGCTCTTTCAAAATTTGATCTAAGTTTCTGAAAATCTAGGCCTTCAATAACACCAACTTTTATTTGACATTTCCGGGTAACTGTGTAAAAAATTTCTCCTAATCCAAATATACACTTCAGTTCTTTGTATATCTTCTGGGGGTGAAGAGTCACTGTAATTGCCACTGTGGGGGCAGGGGGGACTAGGAAGATCCCCCCTGGTTTGTTTTTTGTGATTGAGCGCACTCTCCTTCAGTTCTCCTTTGGGAGTTGTTAAGAATTCCCTCTACTCTCTCTCCGGCCATTTCTGTGGGCAAAATGAGCATGCTCACTCCCTCATCCATGTCAGAATCCTTGGCTCCCCTCCAATTCCAGTGCTTGTTTTAAATTGGAGCAGAGTATGAGACAGGTCTTCCCACAGAGTCTAAAAATTCCCCTTTAAAAGGATTATCTATCTTCTGGCACAGAAGCTTGAATAAAAAGAACAACCATCTCTATTTTTCTGGCTAATTCCCTTGATCTGAGATCTGGGCCAACCAGATTAATTATAAATGGTCAAGAGGCCCAGGCAGGGCTTGGCTTGGTGAATTGTCTACATGGTGCAACTAGAGAGATTGATGAAAATCCTCTGACCAATCTCTCTCTCAATAGCTTTCTCTGAGGTTAGGTAGTCCCCAATTAGTGATCTTAAAAACAAGTTATTATTAGAGGAGTAGTATATTGGAACCAAATTAATTCATTTAGCAAACATTTACTGAACATCCACTATAAGGCATATGATATGCTAGGTGTGAGGAATGAATGATAATAGCATGATGGTGATAACTACTAGTTAGTGAGTGTTCACTAAGGGACAAGTACTGTGCTAGGTGCTTGCTTGGTGCTAGGATTTCATTTAATTCTTTCAAACTCTTTGAGAGCTAAGTTTTATTGCTTTTACTATGTGGATGAGAACATGGAGGTTTAGAAAAGTTAATTATATTACTCACAGTCAAGATCACCCAAGTAGAGTGTGTCAGAGGTAAATTTGAACCCAAGTGACTCCAAGATGAAGTACTCAACCAATATGCTGTCCCTTGGGACTCCCCAGACCAGGGGGAGAGGAGGACCTATAAACCAGTTACTTCAACAAGAGTGAGGGTGCTTACAGAGAGTAATATGAACAATGGGCCTGGGAAGGTCCCAAAGAGGGGGGCTGCACAAGATTTTAGTGCGGAGCTAATATCTGAGCAGGGCTCAATGGAAACCCAATAGAAGGGGTGAAAAAACTCCAGGAGGGGGTGGTTAGGGCATGTGTGCTCTGGAGCAGCTGGGAGTCCCCGAGGCTGGAGAAGGTGAGGCGGGAGAAGTCTGGAGTGGAGATTGGACAGAGACATCAGAGGGAAATTGTGAAGGACTTCCAATTCCATCCTATGATTCTGCAGGATGGTGGTCACAGCTTACCATACCAAATGACCCTTTGAGATCAATTTATAATTAAGTGCAACTCCTTTCCTGTCCCAAAATAAAATGGAATAACATGCCTACAGCTATACTTGTAAAGCAAAAATCAGTCTAGCATTCTAACCCTAAAGGAAAGAAAAAATAGAAGGAAAGTAACTTAAAAAAATAAGCATTTAATTTTCAAATGCTTAAGCACAGTTGCTCTGGACGACATAAAACAGATGCTGTATCTGTGTGTTGTGATGTTACCAGTTGTGAAGGCAGAGTGAGTGATTCTTATGTACTGGAGGCTCAAGTCCAATGAGAGTGTTGCTTTTGATAATGTAATTTCTCTGAATGGTAACATTTCTTGGTCAAGTTTCCGGCAAAACAAAGTCCGAACTTTTCTCTATTTATGTGGTAAGCACAATCCAGGAAAATTTGGTGTATGTTAAAATTGCACTATATATATATATATATTTTTTTTTTTTTTTTTTTTGGGGGGGGTGGGGGGTGGGGGTGGGGAAGCCAGAGGGAGAGAGAATCTCAAGCGGAGGCTGACCCGGGACTCAATCTCATGACCCTGAGATCGTAACCTGAGTCAAAATCAAGAGCTGGATGCTTAGCCGGCTGCACCACCCAGATGCCCCTGCACAAAAAACACTTTGTGTTTGCTGTAAAACAGTTAGGTTCTAGGCTCAGATCATGAGAAACATGGCTTTCACCTTCATGATGTCTGGAGGGACATTTGGAAATCATGAGGGATGTGGGATGGACTGTTCTTGCTGGTATGAGCCCCTGCTGTGTGAGGCTTTAGTAACTTCTGCCCCATACATGCTGAGTCTCCCCCCCATTCTCCCCACCCCCATTATCATGACAATTAACACTGTTCCTGCCAGTTGTAAAAAAGTTCCCAGGGGTCTTTACCATCCAATTAGGACACAAAGCTAAAGGGATTAAATGAAGAATAATTAAAAAATAATTAAAGAACCCTCAAGGAGTTTTAAGTGTAATGGGGGAAGATAGGACAGTTAAGTAAGGTATTAAGAAACTCTGTGCCAAGTGATGACAGAGGGATGTGATCCAACGGAGTGGGAAGGGAAGGGCTCACGGGGTGCGGGGTGGGGGGTGGTGGCTGGAATGGTGGCTTGGATTTGCTCTTGCAGACCCTGATGGAAGGAGGACCTTCCAGAAAGAGGACCCAGCATGAGCACAGGCATCAAGTGAGGCCCCCAGGACCTGGCGCATGTGGGGCGCTGCACCAATGGTTCAGCATAGGGATGTGTGGGAGGTTGGGGAAGGAGGCTGGTGAGACTGGCAAGGGAAAGCAAGGTGGCAGATGTTCGGGATCTCTGGAGCTAGTTCAAATTATGAACAGGGAAGTAAATTTCTGATCTGTGTTTTTATAAAAAGAACATTGGCCAGACCGTGGGGAAAAAAATCACATGTACCAGTGGTTCTCAAGGGTATGGTCCCCAACCAGCAGCAACACATCAACTGGGCCTCACCCCAGACCTGCTGAACTGGAAATTCTGGAGGTAAGATGTGTGTTAGTGAGCCCTCCATCTTTACCTTGATGTCCATGGACCACTCAGACTCTACATGTTCAGAACCGAACTTTGGAGCAACAGGGACTGGATTTACCCTCCCACCTTAAACAACCAACTAAACATATAAAAACAGTGGTTTTCAGAGATTGGACAACATGCAGCATAAGACTGCCGTGAGAAGGGACATCAATGAGGTGGCCCCTACAGTTGTCTCAGCTTAATTCCTGGCCTTAGAAAGCCCTAAGGAAGTCTCGCTGCTGGACCCTCCTTTCCACAGACACTCATTTAGCTCATGCCCCAGCCTCTTTCAAGTCTTTGTCAAATGCCACCTCCCCCATGAATCCTGCTATGATTGCTCTATTTTGTACAGTTCTGTTCCTCTTTTCCCTGCTTCCCCTTCACTACAGAGCATTTCTTACCTTCTAATGCACTATAGAATTTACTAATTTATTGTGTTTAGTGTATGTCTCCCTCACTAGAAGTTATGCTCCCCAAGGGCAAGCGTGTTTGCTGTTCTGTTCATGGATGTATCCTAAGCACTTGACCCCTGCCTCTCCCATTACAGGTGCTCAGCCAAGGTCTGCCTACAACTGGTGAGTGAGAGACTCCCTCTGGGCCCCACAGTTTATGAGGGACTGACCTGGCTTCTGAGCATAGATCTTATACCATTAAAGCCCACAAAGACTCTCCTTTACCACTGCTCTACCCAGCATAATACATACTCAGCCTTTTGAAGGATAGAACTCTGTTATTTTCCACTTGCTTTAATATTACATTTTAACACACTCAATTATGAAATAAAAAGAGATAATGAGAAAAAGTATTTTGTACCTAAAATTTGCCTGCGAGTGCTAGTTGTCAGTAATCTCAACTCGAGTTAATAATTTAGTCTGCTGATTTAGCTGACCCATGCCACTTGAGAGCATTCATTTCATCTCTACACAGTGAATATCCTAATGTATTCCCAATCTACCCCATAGTTAGTGTTGAGTTTCTTTGTTTCAGCTGTTTGCATACCAGCTTCACAATTTTTGTCATTTGCTATACTAATCGTGTTTTTCTCTAAATGGACTCATCTTTTATTTATTTAAATTTGTTTTTAAGGAAAACTGGACTATCCCATTAAGTGAGAAGCACAGTTGTTTGCCATAAATAGAATGTACATTAAATATGCATTAAAATAATACATAGCTATTAAAAAATTAAAAAGTTTGTGTCCTGCCTAAAGGACAGGACACATCTCCTCTCTCGTTCCTGGTAGACTTGCCACAGTTTGGGGGAACACTTGCTAGGCCACCCTCTAAACCATGACGGAACAGGTAGTGTTCTCCATGTGAAACCCTAGCGATTCATCTGGTTATTGCTGCTGTACTTCTTGTGATTAATAAAGAAACCAAATATTGGACCCTCATTCCATTCGGCTGGAACAGGTGGTTGTTTCAAAGGTGCAAACTAAATGTTGTCTCTGAGAAACGCACATTCATATAAATAGAGAAAAATCTTAAGATCAAATTTTAAGTGTATCTTTTTTACATGATCATGGTCCCTAAGAATCCAGATTTCTTAAATGCAGTAAGTGATTATATGTGATGAAGTCAGTCCCCAGCTTTTCTGAGTAGCAGCAGATCCTTAGAGATTATTCAGTTGTACTCATTAGAGGGTGTTAAACTGTTGTAACAGAGAGACCCCAAAATGCAATGGCTCATTTTTCTCTTTGGGGTGAGTAGCTGGGCTCTGTCCAGGCCAGCAGTCGCCCAGCTGGCTGGACAGCTCCGGTATCCTCCTGGGTGTCCTCACCGCACCTGTGTAGGCTCTCCTGTGCAGTTGGCAGGAAAGGAGAAAATAGAATACGGAGGAAGCACATCTATTGTCTTAAGGGCTACAGCACAGAATGCACACATGACTTCCACTCGCGTTCCACTAGCAGGAACTTAGCCGCGTGGCCGCCCAGCTGCTGGGTAGCCCCGTGCTCAGCTAGTTCCCCTACCAGAGAAGAAGGGAGAACACATATTGCACATATTGATGTATAGCCGCCAATCTCAGCCACACTGGCCCAAACCCCTTCTCTAAAGGGATAGGAAATACACAGGTCCTTGCACTTAAAGATTTTACATTCTAGTTGGAGCAGGAAGACAATCAATAAAAAAAGGAAAGGAAACTTTAAGATTAGAAAGAAGGTCGAAGGGTGCCTGTGTGGCTCAGTCAGTTAAGCATCTGCTTTTGGCTCAGGTCATGATCTAGGGTCCTGGGATTAAGCCCAGCATCAGGCTCCCTGCCTGATATAATATTATTGTACATAGTGGACACATGTTGTACTGGTTTTAGCTTTTTTTTTTTTAAGATTTCATTTATTTGACAAAGAAAGAGAGAGCGAGAGAGAGAGTACAAGCAGGGGGAGCAGCAAGCAGAGGGAGAAGCAGGCTCCCCTCTGAGCCTGCTTCTCCCTCTGCCCCTCCCGCTGCTCATGCTCTCTCTGTCTCTCTCTCTCAAAAAAATAAATACAATCTTTAAAAAAAGAAAGAAAGAAAGAAGGTCGATGAGACAGTGACATAGAGGGACTAGGGGTGGTCGGCACCAATCATGTAGGTTATAATAGTAATGTCTAGGTCATTATTGTATGCCTCTTCCCCCACTGCAGGTGTCCTGTTTAGCTGCACCCATACCTAGTGGTTGGCAGGACACTGATGAGAAGGACCACCAATCCTTAAATCAGGATACGCTAGTTCAAGGTGTAGGTAAAGGCTCATTAACCCTTTGTCTGTCAGATTTCCACCCTTAGTTATAGTCAGGGTATTTGAATTGACTTTGACTGTTAATAGAAACTGGCAGCTTTCTGTCAGGATCAGAATTTTGCATTCATCCCAAATGAACAGTGCTAGCAAACAACTAGCGATTATTAAGTGCCTGATGTGACAAGATTTTGATGTCTTAATTTAGTTCCCAGTGGGAGGATATATGTCACCCAAGCTGCCTAGTACCACAGAGGGAGAAATGAGCTGTATATAGAGCCTGTAGGTGAGAGTCTGGGGACAGTCAACATTCCCAGCAGAAGACAGGGGTCCTGCATAATATGCGAGAAATTAAAGGAAAAGTGTTTTTTTAAAAAGGGAATGCTTATAAACTTAAAGAGGATTGACTCCTTATCACAAAGAATAATTTCAAACTTTCTACCTGGTTTAAAGACATAATGCAAATGAAGGATCGCCTGAAAGCTACATCATCCATCCGATTTTTAAAATACAGTTTAGATACTACTAATTTTTTGGTTACCTAGACTGTAAAAAAATTCAAACCATGGTTTCTAGGTCTGCAGAGAATTGTTTCTACTGCATTGTGCCCTTCCGGTCATGCTCTCTGTCTTCTCCCAGGAACGGTCAGAAACAGCTTTAAGGCTCACATTATTGTGTTTGCTGCAGGAATTTTGTTAAGGACACTGTGTTTGACATTAATCAGCGCCCCAACAAAAGGTATTCCCTTCAGGGCTTAGTGCCAGGAGAAGTTTTGCTCGTCCTGAAGATCTGATATGTTTTCTTCTTGTGAACACTGAGAGTCAGATGACTGATTTCCCCTTTTTGCTTTGGCAGCCAGGAAGCTCAGTGCCAAATTCATGGTTTATTTAGTAACTGCATAGAACCTAAGTGACCTGCCGTCTAATATCGTTCTTTGCTTTCTGCTCTCAGAAATCACCTTTTCTAATTTATATATTTTTTGGTCTAGATTATTATTTGCACACACAGACACACACACATCATACACATGCACATTTCTTATATGGTATGAGGAAGGGAATATGGATAAATGAAGAAGGAACCTAATGCACATTAAACTTTGAATTGTTCACAACATTCTATATTTGCTTCCAATTTTATCCTTGCACACACTTATTTCCACATACTTAAATTCAAATAATCACAGACACAAGATTAGAACAGGGAGGAAGATTAGAAGTTATCTTTTTAAGGGCACCTGCCTCCTCATCACTATATGCTTGTGGAATTTCTATTACTTTCCAGCAGGTGATTCTCTTGTATGCTCAAATACCTCCATTGAAGGTAAGCTTACCATCTGCCAATGTGACTCATTTCTGGAAAGTTCTGATCATTAGAAATTTTCCATATGTTGAGCCATCTCACTTCACCTTTGATCCTACCCTGATGGGCCACATAGCAAATGTTAATTCTCCATCCATAGCTGTTAGCATTTGAAGTAGGCTATTATATCCCACAGAATCTTTTTTTGTTTTTGTTTTTTGACTAGATACTTCAAATATTCTGCAGATGATAAAGCCACGAGTCCTCTTATTGGCTGTCCTGGTCACTCTCTTCCAACACAAACCTTATTCTGCTTATTTTCTCTTTAAAGTAAGTTTAACAGAACTAAACTCAAAACTCTGTCCAAAACAATGCATCCTTGCTCCTCATTCTAAATACATTCTAAATACATGTTAGCTCTCTGTGGAGTCAAATTGTAACATTGACTCGCAGGGACTTCCTGCTAGCCAAAGTCCCTAAATCCTTTCCCTATTTTTTCTTCAACGTGTTTTTGGGCAATTAGTCTTTTTTGAATGTAAGTGGAAGGTCTTACATCCCCCTCATCCACTTTCATCTTGGTATGTATAAACTGTTACTTAGAACTTGGCAAAATTTTTCTAGATTTTTATCCCATCATCCAAGATATTTGCTCCCCTTCTTGGCTTCTTGCCATTCACAAATTTGATGGTCTGAGCTTCTATATCACCACTTGATGCAGGGAGAAAAAGCTTACGATGAGCAGCCAGGAGCCCTGGCGTGTGTTAGCAGGGACCTTCCTCTAGGCAAACACTTCTACTTTTAAAATAGCATTCTGTCTGTGCTATTTATTATTTGTCATTAATCTTCACGCTAGCATCCAAGATAAAATTTAGTAACCATCTACTGAGAACAAATTATGTGTCAGCCATAGTATTACGAGCTCTTACATCCATTTGGATTTACTCTTCAATGAATCTCTGAGACAAAAATGTTAGATAGAACAAGGCCAACACTCTCATGCCTGACTCATGGTTTGCTGATTTGTGTGGAAACTGGAAAAAATTAAGTTCTAGTGTTGGTGATAATGAGCTTAATATTTAATATTCAATGCATATTGAGACTAAAATGAAATTAACTGGGGGGACGCCTGGGTGGCTCACTTGGTTAAGCATCTGCCTCTGGCTCAGGTCATGATCTCGGGGTCCTGGGATTGAACCCCGTGTCGGGCTCCCTGCTCAGTGGAGAGTCTGCTTCTTTTTCTCCCTCTGTGCTCGCTATCTCGCTCTCTCAAGTAAATAAATAAAAATCTTTTTAAAAACATGAAATTGATTGACAAAAATAGTGAACTCTCGGGGCGCCTGGGTGGCTCAGTCGTTAAGCGTCTGCCTTCGGCTCAGGTCATGATCCCGGGGTCCTGGGATCGAGCCCCGCATCAGGCTCCCTGCTCTGCAGGAAGCCTGCTTGTCTCCCTCCCATTCCCCCTGCTTGTGTTCCCTCTCTCGCTGTGTCTCTCTCTCTGTTAAATAAATAAAATCTTTAAAAAAAAAAAAAAATAGTGAACTCTCTTTAGACTTAAGCCTTCAGACATCACGTTCAGCTGGAAAGAAGAGTAGGATTAAAGATGATATGAATTGCTAGAAATAAATCCAGAAAGATTGTCTCAAGAAGGCAAGATGTATTGAGATTTTACATATTTTTTCATCTTTGAGAAAAGAATCCTCCTTATGACATGTAAGTTAATTTCCCAACTCAGCCTTTTAAAATATTTTAGAGACAGAAATGCATTATCTACAGAAATCGGGGATTGTCTTTAAGCTCTCCCTTGCTACTCAGCTAGTTTCTGATGGAGCCCGGATCAGGCATCAGGTCTTTTCTCTAACAATGAAGCCCTCATTTCTCCATCTTGCCTAAGAAGCTAATGCGATAGGCCTTTTAAAATGCCTTGTTGAAATCCCAAGGCACCACTCTGTGTTTCACTTTTTTCTTAGTTAACATGAGGTCATACAGACATTTCCAGAATCAGCTCAGTCTGAGAGTTCACCATTGTCTCTCTTTATGAAGTATTCCATCTGAGTTAATCGACCACTGTTTATTTAGCCATTCCCCTATTGTTGGCCATTTGGGTTCTTTCCAATTGCTAATTATTATAAATGGGCTTTGAGGACTGGTAAGTGCTAGACAGATGGAAGGCTCTATCATTATTCTTTTGTTATCACACTCCCAGGATGCAGGCATTTTTCTGTCTTCCTGACCTTCTTCTTCCTAATGGCATTCTTACAAAAGCACCAAAGATCTGAAAACATATGCTTTCTTAAATCATCCAAGGCTGCACTTTTCATTTCTTTTTCTCTTCAAGGTCGAGAGAGAAGTCCAAAAATCGTAGGTCTGCATCTGTAATTCTTCATGGAGTTGCTAATCAAATACCACATTTTTTCTTTCCCATCTTTGTTTGGTTCACTTTCAAGTGAATTCATTTCAGTTCCCCAACCCATCCATTATTTTTTTTTAAAGTGTAAAAATGGAACTTTTAAAGTAAAAAGCAAGGAAAAATATAAATTCAGTGGGTTAACATTCTGAATTAAATGCCCAGGAAACCAAAATATGAACATGTACATTTTAAACATAAGATTTACTTTCAAAGATCTCTCATATGGAATACATATTTAGTGTACAAAAGTTGGAAGAATATTTAAAAAGTAAGTAAAAGGGAACAAAAAGGTTATAATCCCATTTTCTCAGAGTCTTTGCTACTAAGATCTTGGTGCATTCCTTCTAAATTTTCTTTTTTTCTGCAGGATTTCTTTCTTTACATAGTTATTTTGCAAAGTTTTAAAAGTTTAATTCATTGGAAGGGATTTTTAGGCTGTGTGAAAGGTGGAAAGAACACGGGCTGGAGTCGGGACTCTTTAGGTGGAGTCATTTCTTAGGGCCAATCCTGCGCTGATCTCATTTTACCTGAGTGACCGTGCACAAGTCCTACAAACCTGTGACTCTCAAAATATGGTGGCTCCCTGAATCAGAATCTCTTGGGAAGGTTGTTACAAATGTATATTCCTGTATCCCATAGTAGTCTTAATGAGTCAGAAACAGAAGTGCTGCCCTACCCTTTTTGGGAGATTTTTTTCTTTTTTTTTTTTTTTTTTTTAAAGATTTTATTTATTTATTTGAGACAGAGAGAATGAGAGAGAGAGAGAGAGAGCACATGAGATGGGGGAGGGTCAGAGGGAGAAGCAGGCTCCCCGCCGAGCAGGGAGCCCGATGCGGGACTCGATCCAGGGACTCCAGGATCATGACCTGAGCCGAAGGCAGTCGCTTAACCAACTGAGCCACCCAGGCGCCCTGGGAGATTTTTTTCTAAATAGAAAAGGGTGTGGGGTTTGGACTGGGTTATCCAGGGTAGGAGTTCTTGTCAGAGGGCTCCCTTGGGTTGGGAGGTGAACTTCAGGAATCTGAGAATCCTGGGAATTCGTTTGTAAGTTTTTGTCCTTTGACATGTACTCATTTTGTGGACAGAATGTCTGTAGCTTTAAACTTGATAGATTTATCAAAGAGCTCCTTACTCAGCAAGATGTCTGAGCCTTCATCGATCTAAGATCTCTTCCAGAAATCCCTGTCATGGTCATCTGATGGCTGCAAGAAGTACCATGCTGTTCCTGTGAACATCCTCCTCCTTCCACGGTGGCCAGCAAAGCCATGAGACTCTCCTCTTTCATTAGTTATGTGGCCTCAGGCCAGTGGCACAGCCCCTTAAATAATTTCCCTCCTGAAAAAGCTTAATAGTAGCAATCATATTTTATTTAACACCTGTTATTTGCCAGGCACTGCTTTAAGCACTTTTTTTAAAAGAGAGGGAGTCGGGGAGGGGCAGAGCAAGAGGGAGAGAAAGATCTTAAGCCAGCTGTGCGCCCGTGCAGATACTGATGTGGGGCTCAATCTCACAACTTTGAGATCATGACCTGAGCCAAAATAAAGATTTGGATGCTTAACCGACTGAGCCATCCAGGCGCCCCTGCTTTAAGCACTTTTGACCAATTATCTCATTTCAGTCCACCGAACAATGCTATGAAAGAAGCACTGTTATTATCCCTCTTTTAAGAATGAGCAAATAGGCACAGAGAAGTCAACTAACTTGCCCATGATCACACAGCTAATAGATGGTATAATTATGATTCAAAACCACATTGGCTGCTTCTAGAGCCTATGCTAATAGCAGCAATCCCCCTTATCAGCAGGCATATGTTCCAAGACCTCCAGTAGATGCCAAAGACCTCAGATAATACTGACTCCTACATATACTGTTTTTCCTGTGCATATATACATATGATAAAGTTTAATTTATAAATTAGGCACAGTAAGAGATTAACAATAATAACTACTAATAAAATAACACAATTATACTGCATATTGTTATGAGAATATGGTTTTGCTGTCTTTCTCTGAAAATATCTTACCTGTACTGTACTCACCCTTCTTGTGATGATGTGGGATGATAAAATGCCTACATGATGAGATGAAGTGAGGTGGACATCATAGACGGGACGTAGCATTAGGCTACTACTGACCTTTTGATGAGGTGTCTTAAGGATCATCGGTTGCCTGACCACAGTTGATCACTGATAACTGAAACCATGGAAAGCCAGGTAGTGGAAGGGGGAGGGGGGACTACTGTACTAAGAGTACTAAGAGTATCAGTACTAATATCATTTCCAATAATACTATCAGTAATGAATGATACTAATTAATACTAACAGAACTCATCATATCACTACTAATAGTACCACCAACAGCAGAGGCTAACAGAACTGAAAGTGTGTACCAGCTGCATGACCCTGACCAAGGGGACTCCTCCATTTCCTCCGGGAACCTCTGGGAATCTCTATTCCTTCATTTGTTCGCTGGGGATGGTAAATGGCACCTGCCTCCCAGGGCTGCTGGGACGAGTAAGTGAACAAATGTCTGCAGAGCATTAGCCTGCCACCTAGTATTACTTGATAGATTTTTTTTTTTTAATTGTGGCAAAATATATATAATATCAAATGTACCATTGTAACCATTTATAAATGCATGGTTCAGTGGCATTAAATCATTTACATTGTCGTACATTTACTGAATAGATTTTGTTTGTATTTTCTAGACTGTTAGAGTCCTTACCACAAAATCGGGCCTGTTGCAAGTATTTAGCAACCTTCAGCTCTTACCCTTCCCCCCCCACTCAGACCCCTCCCCACCCTCAGCCTTGAAAAAGTCTACCGCACTGCAGAGATTTCGGTGAGCATTCTTAGGTGCAATGTGAGGCAGAAGGATGGGACTCTCTAAGTGACCGCGAGCATGTGACTTAACCTCGCTCTGCCTCGGTTTCTTCATCTGTAAAATGGGGGTTGGAGCAGCAGCTCCTAAATAAGGTTGCCGTAGCTGCCATCACCTGAGTGAAGCCCTCAGAATGGCTCCAGCCCCGTCAAGCACTCAGTAAATGCTGGAGACAACTTTTATTATTTTTAGGATCGCCACTGTTCCTGGGAAGAGCTTGCTGGCATGGGCGCAGAGGAGCTGGAGAGGAGGACACGGGCTCCAGATGCCTGCTACCCTTGCTGTCCCCCTCTCCCCCCACCCCGACCATGGGCGCTCAGGGGCGACAATAGTGTGTGAGGAGGAGGAGTGAGGCCTTCAGGCGCCCACGGAGCTCTTTGTTCCATAAAAAGCTTTGACTCAGGCTGTCATAGTGGCCTGGGTATTTCTGTATCTCTTCAGCTTCTATTTTGAGTGCAGAATTGGCGTGGGAATGTTTTCCTTTATTTCAAGCCCTAAGTACTTGTTGGGTAACAGCTGTTTTTAAAGATAATCTTTGAGGCACGGAGATGCTGCTGAAAACAACCCAAATTTCTTGAATTCAAAAAGTCTTCCCTGTTTGATTTGCCTGATTTTACTTTTCTCCAGGTCTTCACTTATGCTGTTGCTTCTTCTAGGATTCTTCTACCTCGGCTCCTGCTCTTTTGCTCCTGTCAAAATCATCCTTGTTGTCTTGCTGCCAGTTCCTCTGGTTCCCTCAAAGCCTTTCACTATATGGGCCTGGTGTTGCACTCGGATTAGAGTGTTGGTTAGTTCTGAAGAAGATCCCCCCCCCCCCCCCGCCCCCGCGATCTGGACTGCGGGTTCTGGAAGACCCAAAGGCCTTGTTTGATTCATGACCACTTCCTTGCTGTCATGAAGCAGAAAACTATAATGAATCTTTCTCTTTGTCAACTCAACATCCAGACACTCTACTTGTCCGGGTTGGTGGGGGGAAATCCTAAATAGGTAGGTGGAAGGGTCCCGCCTCGTGCACAGAAGCCAGATGAGGAACGAAGAAATCCCTACTCCTTGTCCTCTGCCTGGGAGAACACAGGCAAGACCTTGGCCAGGAGTAGCAGTGCTCACCTCTGCCCAAGCCTGATTCTGCAGCCTTCCTCACAGCCTTCTAAACTACCAGAGACTCCAGAAAATTCATTTTCTGTTTAAATTAGTTAATCCTGGCTTTTGTTGTTTATCGCCAGTAATTCTTACTAGTATAGTATAAACATAATGAAAACTTCAGGGATATTTATAAAATTCAGTTTGCTGAAATCCCACATAATGATCTGTTGTCTATGCCTCCTCCACATTCTGGTACCTTCTGGCACTAGCAGACTGGTTTTCCAATTCCAAACCACTGTCTCCACTGAGTCCACGTGGTTCGAACGGAGTTGACTCCACTCGTGGCTGCAGGGTGGGGCTGTCTGGCCCGAGCAGCGCACCCTCTGGCTATCGTGATTGGTTCAGGGCTGGGCATGTGACCTCATCCAGGCCAATGAGATTAGGCCCCAGGATTTCCTCCAGAACCGCTCGGCAGATGTGTCTCTTTGCCGGGATTGCTAGGCTGGTGGTCAGGAAGGCTGGGATTCCCAGGGACAGGCAGGAGGGTGAAGTAACCTGAGAGCCCCCGAGGGTAAGCCGGTGCAGAGGAAAGGAAAGCTGAGAGAGGAAGAGCAAGAAATCCTGATGACGCTGCTTGAGGACCTGGAGTGAATAGCGCCTGAGTTGTAACATTAACACCTGACATGTCTTAAATACTATGAACCAGCACTGGTGTAAGCATTTCACATGTTCTAACCATTTCCTAAGGCTGCCAGCACAAAGTACGATGAACTGGGCAGGTTAAAACAACAGGAATGTGTTGATTCCTTAGCTCTGGAGGCTAAAGGTTCAGATTCAGGGTGGTGTCGCCAATTTATATGTTGAACCGTTAACCCCCAGTGTGACTGTATTTGGAGATAGGGCCTAGAGGGAAGTAATTATGGTTAGTTAAATGAGATCATTGGGTTGGGCCTTGATTTGATAGTCCATATTATTATAAGAAGAGACACAAGGGAGCTCTCTAGCTCTCTTTCTGCCACGTGAGGACATAGTGAGACATTGGCCATCTGCAAGCCAGGGGGAGAACTCTCACCAGAAACTGACCCCGTCGGTCCTTGCTGGACTCCTAGCCTCCAAACTGTTAGAAAATAAGTTTCTGCCACTCTATCTACCCAGTCTATTATGGCAGCCCAACCAGACTACTAATGCCACCTCTGAAACCTATAGGAGAGAACCCTTCCTTGCCTCTTACAGGTTCTGGTAGCCCCAGGTGTCCGTTGGCTGGCAGCTGTGGCACCTCAGTCTCTGCCTCCAACAGCCCCTGGTGCTCTCCCTTCGTGTCTCCCCGTTTATCTTCTCCCCTCTTATAAGGATAGCAGTCACACTGGATAAAGGGTCTACTCTACTCCGGTATGACCTCATCTTGACTGATGACATTTGCAAAGATCCTGTTTCCAAATGAGGTTACATTCTGAGGTACTGAGGGTTAGCACTTCAATGTATCTTTCTGGGGGGTGCATAATTCAACCCATAACACATGTGTTGACTTACTCAGTCCCCACAACGAATCTATGAAGTAGGCATGATTTTTATCATCACATCCTTACCCAGATGAGGAAAGTGAGGCCCAGAGAAGTTACGTAACATGCCCAAAGTCCTACAGTGAGGAAGGATTTGAGCAGAGGTCTGAAGTCAGACAAAGTGGTGACAAAGCCTACACATTTAGCTACTGCACAATTTAGTCCAGAGACATGATCCAATCAATTCCCTAATTTGCTTAGGCCAGTTTGTGTTGGGTTTCAGTTTCTTGCAATGACTCCTTCTTTCTACCGTTGGTCTCACCCTTTCCCGTGTCTAAGTTCTTATGAACAGACAGCTCAGCCTCAGGACTTCACTCAGACCCACCCCTTGGGGTCTACTCCAGCTTCTATAATTACTTCTTCCTCTTCCTTCCCCCTCCTTCCTCCCCATCAATACTCTGTGCATCAGCTGCTAGCTCTCAGCTGGGTTAGAAGGAAGCCAAGGGAGTAATCGATACAGAGTGATGTGTGATTTATAGATTGTAATTTTCCTAGGGGCTTTTAGCTTTTAGATGCAAGTTGTTAACCCATTGACTATCTGTCTGCAAGTTCAGATCTTAAGATAAAGAGATGAAGGTGTTCAGGCCAAAGGGAGAACTTTAGGAGCTGATGCTATCTTTATTCCTCTAACAATTCCAACAATTCCAAACAGATGGCATGTGTGGGAGTTTAGTGTGAGGGTCCTCCTGTTGGTGTATAGTTATTGATCTCTTCTAGAAAGTGGGGATCTTAATGTACCTTCAGAGTCTTGTATAGATGAAAATTGTTTCTTTAGTCAATTCAAGATTTTGTCTTTTTTTCAGGTAAAATCTCTTCCCCTTGGAATTCTCTTTGCCTTATATCAGTCTTTTAAACCTTACTTATAATTCAAACATAACTCAAATGCCTTATACAATAGAGGATAAATTTTTCCCTAGCTAACATCTATGATTACAGTAATCAGCATTAAACAAACAAACAAAAGAAGTTAGATTTAGATGTTTTCCTGTTGAAAATCTCAGCTCCTGAGAACAAGGGGTGAGTCTGAATCTTACCCCCTCTTAACTTTTTAATCTTCTTAACTGAAGCTGGTCTGACACAATGGTTAAGGACACATAGAGTCAGAGGGACTTGGATTGGAATTTCTTCTGTGATATTTATTTGTCTGGGGCCTTAGGCAGATGAGCTAACCCTGCTCCTAGTCATAATGTGGACGTGTTTCACAGTTGCTATAAGGATTAAAATATATACTGATTATAAAGCTCTTAATTCAACACATAATAAGCTTCAAAAATGGTATTATTTTCTTATTTTTATCTTTACACCCATCTCTCAACAGACTAGAGTACCTTGCATACAGTTTAGTGCTTAGCAAATGTGGAAATTCTACTGGTTTGAATACAAAATTCCCAGGTCAACCAGGACACTAAATTTTTAGATAATTGTGCCCTGAAGGGGAGGGCTATATCAACTTCAATTTTCTTGAATGGGTTTTCATTTCCCAGTGGCCCTGTGAACTGATATAAGGCATGGTCTTCTCTGTGGCTATAAATCATACCTTAGGTTAAGAGAGGGAGGAGAAAATGCAAAGAACAATGTTCTTGACTAGGCAAAAAGAGATGGGATTTGGTGTGCAAATAGAGGCGTTAGTTTTCAATAGGAGCATGAGCGTGGGAGGTATGGTAGGAGTATATGGACAGAGAATCAGGCAGGCAGGTAAGATTTGATGGAGGAAAATTGTGGAAGTGCTTCTTAATTTTTTCTGTGAAATGACCAGATTCTCTAGCTGTGAATAGGGATGAGGCAACAATGTTAGAGGTTGGAGGAGAGAAGAGATGGGATGAAATAGCTGGCTAAGAGAGTGGATGGACTGTGGAATGTAGTGTGGTAGCCAGATAGTAACTGGGGCTTTGGGATGGTGAGAGGATAAAGTGAGACCAGCCAACATGGTAGCCTGTTTTTCTGTTAGTTGAATGGATAACACTGAATGGAGAGGCCGATGGGTTGGATTGAATTAGAGCTATGCTTTAACCAAGAGAATATGACAAAGCAAGAGATGGACAAAGGGGTCAAGGTGTGTTCCCAGAGGATTGCAATGATGATTAAGTTAAGCTAAGGAAGGAAGGAAATGAGACATGAAGGACAGTGAAAGGTGGTAGGATAAATAGGATAAATAGTTTGACTTAGAATAATTCACAGTTAATATCTATCTTGGCGATTATTCTTTTATTGCCTATGTACTCCATAAGACTTTATGCTTCATGAGGATAATTACCATGCTCTTTTTTTGCTGAACATTGTATCCTGGGCTTGGATCAGTGATTGACTCAAAAAAGCATTCAGTAATATTATTTGAATACATGAATGAATAGCAGTTTCTATTTATCGAAGAGTTACTATGTGATAGGCATTTTTTGTTAAGAACCTTGTAAACATTTATGCTTCATAATAACCCTCTGATGTGGGTATCATTACATCCCCTTTTGCAAATAAGGAAATAAGATTAGAAGAATGGTTAATGGACTTTCCAAATCCCCTCTAGCTGGCTGGAATCCAGATCAATTTGTCTGCAGAGTCTACAACTTCTACTACTGATGCCTGATTGCCTGCCATGTCCTTCTACAGTTAAAAATGCTTTCTCCCCTGGTAAGGAAATTGGCCATCAGCTCCTTACCTTAAGATTTGAGCCCTCCTATCCCACCCCTTGTGATGTCCCTTCTTCCTCTTCCAGCACTACTAATGATTTTTATACCAATTCTACAAGATTGTTGTGAAGATCCCATTAACTTAGGGATATAAATGGATGTAAAATTCTTTTTCAGATTTTTAATTCTTTTTTTAAATTTAAATTCAATTAGCTGAGTTATAGTACATCATTAGTTTTTGATATAATTTTTTCAGTGATTCATTAGTTGAATATAACACCCAGTGCTCATCATATCACGTCAGATTTTTAATTCTTTATATCAAGCAAAGATGTGATTACGATTTTTCTTTACCACTTCAGGTCGCTTGTTCCTTTAATCCCTCCATATCCCATCCTCTATTACTCTCTCTTCTCCCTCTGCCACATGGTAACATCCCGCCATTCGTCAAAGTTTAGAATGCAGGCATAACTTCTCCATAAAGATCCTAGGCCAGAGAAAGAAAGGCAGTGTTTGGGTTAAATCATCTTGGCCAGACGGAAAATAATTTGAAGTTAGAGTCGTGTGCTGACTTGGGCATTCCTAGGGCAGCACCGTAGACATTCCATTCTTAGAGCAGCACCGTAGACATTCCAGTTTTGCAAGAGATGGTTTTTCCCAAGCCCGGGAAATGCACTGATGTGGGAGGTTGTGGTTGGCAACCTTCCTGCTCTGAAGCTCAGCGCTCCTGGACTTGCCAGGGGAGGGTGCCTGCGCCACCTGCACCTTTGCTTCCTCATTCTGTGCAGGTTGTGCCCTTGTATCCTGCACAAAGATGCCCTGCTGAGGGCATTCGTGGTGCCAAAATCCAGATTGTGCCCTGCTTGCTGGCCCTGTGACTACCGAGTTTGTCCAGGGGAAGGGGTACCTGTTTCTAACTGCAGAAGAGGCTCAGGAAGGCTAGTGCAGGCCTGATTCACCTCTTTCCTATTGGCCTGGGTGGGTCTGTGTGCGTCTTCACCTTTAAACTTGTGAGTGTGTGTGTGTGTGCATGTGTACACGGCTTGTAACATTACTTTTGAGAATTCAGATCAATAATCTGATGCCCTATCTTACCAACAGTGATCTGACCCTTCCAGAATTTCAAATGCAATACATCGCCAGCAAACTTCCCATATTTTGTTTGGTCCTTGTTCCCTCACTCCCACCCCCCGCTGATCATACATCATCACCGTTGGGTGTTCATGATCTTGCTTTCTCTCTCTTTAAATTTTGTTCATGCTTTTAAATTTTGTCTTTCCACTCAGTCTATTTCATGAGCATTTTTGATTTTTTGGTATGTCTTTTTGCAAAACGTAGGTTGTCATTTTGTATGCAAGTCTTTATATTACAGAAATTGTATAGTGTTATAAAGTTTTATTTTTTTTTCACTAGGCATGATGTTTCTAAGATATGGCTGTTTTTAGTTTTTTAACTGCTTTGCCCCCCTCTCCGATTCTCTTTGGCCTTCTTTTTTACATGACTTGTCAAAGTAAGGTACAGTTAAAATGTTCCCTTCTCTGGGCAGACTTCCCTCCTTCTTCCAATGTTAGGTGCCCTCTTCTGGGCTCCCACGGTATTTCAATTCTTTTGTTGCTGTAATTACGATTTCATTTTGTAATTAAAAAAATCTAGGGGCGCCTGGGTGGCTCCGTTGGTTAAGCTTCTGCTTTGGGCTCAGGTCATGATCCCAAGGTCCTGTGATCGAGTCCTGCGTCAGGATCCCTGCTCAGTGGGGAGTCAGTTTCTCCCTCTCCCTTTGCTCCCCCCCACCTTGTGCTCTCTCTCCTCTCTCAAATAAATAAATGAAATCTTTAAAAAGAATCTATTTATCTTTTTATGTTGAGATCTTCCATGGAGCATACTGACATATTCATTTACGCAATTCTGGCACCTAAAATAGCTCTTCGAACCTCTTGTCAACAAATGTGGGTCATTTACGCAATTCTGGCACCTAAAATAGCTCTTCGAAGCTCTTGTCAACAAATGTGGGTTGAATGAATGAATAATAATGATAATCACTAATGTTTATTGAGTGTGAACTACATGTCAGACACGGTTCTGGTATTTCACGTCTCTTGAACTCATTTAATTCTCGCAACAGTCTTATGAATGAGGGATTATTATTGTCACTGTTATCTTACAGGGAGAAACACTAAGGTATGGCATGCTCAAGTAACTTTGAAGTTCATGTCACTTATAGAATTCAAGTGCCCCCCACAGTTAGTATATAGTGGAGCTGGGATTCTAACCAAGGCAGTCTGGCTCCAGAGTCCAGGGTCCTAACTGTTGTTCTACAGCAGCCCACAGACCACGTAGGACTTGTGACTCCCAGTCCAGTGTGTGTTCCGTGCCACAGTGCAGGCTCAA
The DNA here is from genome assembly GCF_004348235.1 of Phoca vitulina. Lineage (NCBI taxonomy): Eukaryota > Metazoa > Chordata > Mammalia > Carnivora > Phocidae > Phoca > Phoca vitulina. The sequence continues at coordinate 25,706,367 of NW_022589719.1, read as the reverse complement.
TCCTTGTTATTTCTGTTCATTATTAGGTGTCTGTTGGGTGTTGCCATGAGTATTGTTGTCCCTCTTGTAGGTGGGTGTCATTATCCCTGTTTTTATAGATGAGGAGACCTGGGCTCCAAAGAATAGGGTACCTCGTCTGTGATCTCTCAGTTGGTGGCAAAACCAGGATTTGAACCCCGGTCTGACTGACTTTCCATGCTCTTCCCATGATATCCCATGATTATCAGAGAGGGCACCCTGGGTCTGAGATCCTTGTTACTCTGATTCCTTACATTTGTGGGAAACTGATGGGCACTTGGTGGAAAGGCAGGGGCTCTTCCAGCTTTGATGTGGTCTGAGGAATATTCTCCTATGATCTGTGACTTTCTGCATGGTCTTGCCATTGAGGGCTTGGACTCTTTTTTTTTTTTTTCCAGAACCTGAGTCTCTGTTCCCCATGAACGTCTAAAATGTGGGCTCTGTGAGGGTGGGGACTCATCTCTGTTGTAACTTCAGTGCTTAGAACAACGTTTCACACAGTAGGGTTCAGTAAGTATTTGTTGAAGAAATACCGGATCTAACAATTCTTTTTTGCCTCCTTAAGCCAATTTATGTGGTATTTTCTGTTGCTTACAATCAGAGGAGTCCTAACTGATAAATATGCATGGTAGGTGTTATTAATCAATTATGACACTTTTTGTAGCTGAATCTAGAGGCAGATTTTGAATCCTTTCTTTTTAAAAAATAATTTATTTATTTATTTTAGAGAGAGAGTGGGAGAAGGGCAAGGGGAGAGGAAGAGAATCTCAAGCAGACTCCCCACTGTTGAGTGCAGAGCCTGATGTGGGGCTCAATTCCAGGACCCTGAGATCATGACCTGAGCCAAAACCAAGAGTCAGCCACCTAACCGACTGAGCCCCTGAATCCTTTTCAGTATGGTGCTTCAGACAGACATTATGAATCATTAGAATTAGCAGGTGAGATGGAACTCATTTAGAATCTATACTTGTTTTCCATTTACTGTGTAACAAATTACTGCAAAATTGGCAGCTTATAACCACATATATTTATTATCTCACAGTTTCTGTGACTCAGAAGTCTGGGCATGGCTTATCAGGGCCCTCTGCTCAGGGTCCCACAAAGTTGCAATCCAAGTCTTGGCTGGGCTGCGTTCCTTCCTGGAGCTCAGATGCTCTTTCGTGCTCATTTAGTTGTTGGCCAAAGTCATTTCTTTGCAGTTGTGGGACTGAGGTCCCTGTTTTGTTTTGTTTTGTTTTGTTTTGTTTTCTGGTTGTCAGCTCTAAAGGATTCACTGAGATCCTTGTCACATGGCCACATGGCTGTGTCCCAGGCTTGATCACTACAGGACAGCTCTGTTCTTCTGGGTGTGCAGGAAAATCTTTTCAAGAAAGTCTCAGGGGTGCCTGGGTGGCTCAGTCTGTTAAGTGTCTGCCTTCGGCTCAGCTCATGGTCCCAGGGTCCTGGGATCGAGCCCCACATCGGGCTCCCTGCTCCGCGGGAAACCTGCTTCTCCCTCCCCCATTCCCCCTGCTTGTGTTCCCTCTCTCGCTGTGTCTCTCTCTGTCAAATAAATAAATAAAATCTTAAAAAAAAAGTCTCAGTCCCCCTTTTTAAGGACTTTAATCTGGATTAAGTCAAATAATCTCCCTTTCGATTAACTGAAAAATCAACTAATTTGAGACCTGAATTACATCTTTAAAAATCCCTTCACTTTTTCCTTAGAACTTAACTTACTGATGGGAGTGCGATCCCTCACATACACTGATCTACCTGCACTTGTGAGGGGGGCGGATTATACAGGGCATGTATGCGGGGGGATGGGAATCTTGGGAGGCCATCCTAGAATTCCTCCTACTTCATCATCCCCGATCCAGCCCCAATTCTTTCCTGTACAGATGAGAAAACTGAGGCTGAGGGAAGAAGTAACTTGCCTACAAACATGGGATGTCCGGAAACCCAGCTGAAATGAAGACTCCAGGTCTTCAGCTTCCTACTCCAGTGCCCTTTGAGGTCATTGTTGAATGATTGCTGAACCTCTTTATTCAGGTCTGTACAGTCCCTGACCTTGAGGCAACAACCGCTGTGTTTTAGTCATTTTTGTGTCTCTCCCTTCACCCCAACTCCCCTGTCCCTAGCAAACAGATCCACAAAAAATGTTTTAGGGTTGATTTGACTAAAAATCCATTGGAACTTGAAGGCTGAAGTGAGCTGTCTAATGTCTAATACCAAACCAATGAGGGAGTCAGACACAGAAGTCTTAGAGGACTTTGATGGAATATTAATAGAGTCCCTGCCAGTGACAATGGTGTCTCTTCTTCCAGCAGCAGCTGTGACCTTTCAGAGTTAAGAGTCACCATGGGGACCCTTCCTAAGGGCTGGACCCCCTGCTTTTCAGCAACTGAAGCCACTTACCAACGATGGTCATGCTGGGTCTTGTGGAAGAACATGATGAATAGGTGAAAAGTTTGTTAAAAATGTCAGCTAATGACCCCAAATGATCTCTTGGGAGGCAGTGGGGTTCATAAGCTTTCATTCACCAGCCGTTTTAGGGCATTTGAATGGACTTTGTTCTTCTTCTTATAGTCTAGGCTTCTTAATATGAAATGTGTATTTGTCTGAAATGAGGTGCTGGCAAACAGAATCCTGTGGGTGCTATATGTATAATATATAAAACATATATATGTTAGAAATATAAATGTTAAAATATGAAAGTATTTTATCACAACTTCCCAGGGACTACATTTTTGATGGGAAAAAACCTTTCTGAGATTTGGATACCTATACAATTTCTTGGAAAGAGCACATTTCATGGAAATGATCAAATTCTGAGTTTAATTCTCTAGACCAGCATATTGCCTGAAAAATAGTAGACTTTTAAAGAATAACAAAGGCCTGGAAGTGATTTGTAGAGTGAGGGACAGATATAGGGCAAGAAGGAAAAGGTTTTTCAAAAAAGTGTAGGATTCTGGAAAGCATCTTTGATTAGTTATATGAATTTTCTCTTATTGTATAACAAATTACCCCAAAATTTAGTGGCTTAAAGTAAAGGACAGTTATTATTCTATTGTTTCTTCCAATCAAGAATCTAGATGTGGTTTAGCTGATTCAGGGTCCTATAGTGTTAGCCAGATCTGTGGTCTTATTTCAGGGCTCTGCTGGAGGAAGATCCTCTTCTAAGCTCATTCAGATGGCTGTTGGCAGATGAGACACCAGTTCTTGAGGGCTGTTGACCAGAGACATCAGTTCTTTCCATAGGGTGAAACTCCTTCATGTTCTCTCTGAGCCACATGAGACAAAGTGTCACTGTGGAAGCACAACCTCATAATTCACAATGTCTCATGCTTGCTTCAGGGAAATGACTTTAGAGGTAACTCAGAGCTCTTATGTCAAAGAGGAATTACAAATGCTTGTACAAAAAATTCTTTTTTGTTGTCCTCTACATTATATAAGTATTAAAGTCTGAAAGGTTGGCTTTTCCCAATCTGGTTTTCCTTAATTATTCTACTGTTGACTGTATGTGAAGGCAGCCAAGTTCATGGATGGTTTCAGAAAGGCCCCATGGCCCACTTGATTAAAATCAAAATACTCAAATTTCCATTACTCTAATAAATCTGTTGTGTTAAAGCACAAGTTCTAAGATGGCTTCTGTCAAAATGCAAATAACAATCCCATATCAGAAACTCTTTCACTACTCACCAAAGCAGTGAATGTCAGGCTGGTTGATGACAGGAGATAGAACAGAGCCCAGAGAGGACAGGATCAGCTGAGCTATCACAGTGTAAGGGACACATGGGTATCTGGGCACCTGAGGGCAGAGGGAGGAGGATGCCAACAGTGGAGGCCAGAGCAAAAATCCTAAAGGTTAGAAATGGAGAGGTGTAAGAGTTTAAGATTTTTTTTTTTTTTTTGGTAGGCGAGGAACCTCTATGGAGAATTATGTTGGTGTATATGGCACTGACAGGCCAGTGGAGAAGCAGCAGCTGGAAACCAGGGCTCCTGAAGAAGAAATGAGACTAGCTCCCAGAATCAAGACTAGTGCTCAAGTCCTTCCTGGATCCTTCTCTCTGCTCCCTGACCTTTGCCCTCTTGCCCTTTGCCCACACCTTTACCTGGCTGATCTTAATGTACCTTGTATTAAAATGATGTGTGTAGGAATCTCTCTTTCCCCAAATAAGTGGATATCTATCACTTGTGGTCTAGTGTTTAATCTCTCTTCTTTTGGTAAATTGTCCCCTGGGAAGCCATCCTTCCCACTCAGTTTTGTGGTTGGGAATGTTTGGCTCCATCTACAGAGTCAAGGGCATGAGCTGATCATCTCTCCCCTCTGCAATTGTTTCAGAGAAGGATGCACAATCTAAGCTGAGCCAGTGAGCTCTGAGCAGATATTTTCTGGAATTCCTGGAAAGAAATGCTTTCTGTCCACCACTGGATTTGGTCATGTGAAGCTTGGAGCTGCAGCAGACATTTTCTATCAGGTGGGAGACCAGCTAGAGGCTGAGGCAATCCAGGGAGGAGGAAGAACTAAATGATGCAAGGAAACCAAGTCTGGATGTTATTACTTGAGCCTCTGGATCAAACTGCAACTGAACCCAGTTAAATCCTTGGACAATCACTGGAGTGATCTTACTCGGATCTTCCTCTCAAAAACAAACAAAGTATGAATGCTCACCTAACATCTGCAGAACTAAAGGTGCTAAAGAGTTCCCTCCAAGAATGATAGACTCTTGCAAAAAAAAATTTCATTCTTCAAACCAGACGGCAGAAACTTCCTTATTACTCTAAAAATGGTAGCTCTTTCGAGCTTAAGAAAATCTTAAGACAGAGCCTCCAGGAGGAATTATATAAGAAGAGTTTTCACAGTGTATTTGACTACATTTTTCTCAAAGATTATTCCTAACAATAATTTTTGACAGGTTATTACAATCCCCATGTTACAAATGAGAACATGGAAACCTGTGAAATGTAGAGATATGGGCTATAGACAAAGACTCCAGACACTAATGACCTGGGCCCTGTGCCCCAGTGTAGACAGTGATTTAGCTGCATTAGTCAGACTGGCTCTGGCTCGCACAGTTGTTATGAATAGTTGTTATGAAAACATAGACTCCAGAAGCTCTTATGCCTGGCTCAATCTGAGAATTTCACCTGGTAAAAAGGTAAGATAAAAATGTTCTTCTAATGAGCTTTCTCAACTCTTGCAGACGGAAGGCTAGCCAGATGTTCCCTTTATAGATGGTTCACTTTAGCCTCTTGAATCATTTCTCCAAGCACTCAGGACTCTTCCTAATGGATAGTTTCAGGAATTAAACTCCGACTTCCTTTTATGAAAGGCTCTTTTTCCCTATGTTTGAATATTGTTGAACCATATCCTCTTTGGTGGGATGATTTTGGCATCTTCAGCTAAGTTCTGCACTGGTTGTGCCAGTAATGCTAGGTTGTAAGCTGCATGAAGGGAGATGCCCTGTCTAGCTTCCTCATTTTATGCCCTCACTCAGCGTAAAATATGACACCAAGCATGCATCCCAAAAGCATTTGTTGAAGAAATGTATTCCTGAAAATTGATTAGGAAATGCCAAGCAAGATTGAAAATTGAGTTGAGTTGATCAAGTAAGATTTGTGTAATATCATCAGAGACACCAGAGTTGAAAAGGAGTGCTAAGGATCAGAGATGCAATGGGTTGTAATGGAAAGGAAACAATAAAAAAAAAAAAAAAGGGACACCTGGGTGGCTCAGATGGTTAAGCATTTGCCTTGGGCTCAGGTCATGATCCCAGGGTCCTGGGATCGAGTCCTTCATTGGGCTCCTTGCTCAGCGGGGAGTCTACTTCTCCCTCTGCCTGCTGCTCCCCCTGATTGTGCGCTCTCTCTCTGACAAATAAATAAATACAACATATAAAAAAAGAATAAAAAACAACAAAAAAACCCCAACTTGTAAATGTCCATCTTGGTTTGTGATTCCCTACCTGAGGGATTTGGAAAACCATTGGACCATTCTGAATATGGTTTTCTTTGTCTATAAAGGGGACCAATGACAGAGTGGATTCATAGAGTTGTTATATCATATAAGGTGGCATGTGCAAAAGCACTTTGCAGATTTTTGGACACTCTATATAGTTCTGGTGCAGAAATTAAGGAAAGGAAATGGCAATTCTAATGTAAGTTGAAAGAGAACAGTTGATTTAGAAACTAAGAAAATAGAGGGCTCTTTCTCAGTCAATTGACTTTCATTTATTGGGAGATCTGGTACATTCACCAGTTGATGTCAAGTTAAAGAGCATGCATCTCTGAAAACTTTCCCTGTTTTGCTGGGCTGGGCCACAGTATTCCTTCCACTCACAAGAGTGGTAGGAGACAATGGTGGTGGGGGGCAAGGTTACACTATACTCAGATCTTCCTGACTGAAGAAGCTCTGCTGAGACAGTTCTCTTAACCTGAAGAAACCCCAAACAGGCTGATTTGAAGTCCCCAGGACCATGCTGACTCTGAGTTCTTGAACTCAGGTAAATAAGCATGTGGATCAAGCACAGAGCTGGGGTCTATAGCCCCCAGGACTACTGGATACTGGAACATGTGAAATAGATTCAGTTGAAATAGCTGCTTGGGCTTCTCTGAGCCAGGGGATGGCTTCCTTTCACCAGCCAGCCACTTAGGTCTGGGAAGCAGGAAGCCATCGGCCACCTGAGTCCGTGAAACACAGCTGGGACCATTCCTGGTGCTCAAAAAGAGTTTCTGGGACTTTCTGGGTGTGTATGTGGGGAAGGAGTCCTGGAAAAAGAGGAAGCTCGCAAATCACATTTCTGAAGTCCTAGTTGAATCTTAAAATAGTAATTTTCAAGCTCTTAAGACTATATAGGGGCATCCATAAAAGGCTTCAGTGACTCAGGATGTGATGGATGTCTTGGGTTTTATATAATTTTGGGCTTCTGTGACACAAGGTAGGAATGGATGCAGCATAATTTAGTAGATAGGATCTCAGGTTGTGGAGAGAGACATGCCTGGATCCAAATATAGGCTGCATCTTTCACTATTAGTGCAATTCTAGGTGTTTCTGAAGCTCAGATTTCTCATTTATTAATTAAGCATTCATGTAAGCTTTGGTTATTAAACACACACTATGTGCCAGGGTCTGTGGTAAGCTTTTTACTTACATATCAAATTTAATTGAAAGTATCAACCTCATACAATGGTACTAAGGATTAAATAAAATCATGCATGTGAAGTATCTATTCCAAGCACATAGTAACTATTCAATAAATAAATGATTGCTGTAATTATCATGAAGGTGTAGTTAAGCTTGAAATTGAGTTTTTTATAATACTCTTTTACCTTCTTATAATCTTCCTTATGCTTAAGTCATACCCTTGAGAATTTATTGGTGCTCAGTTAGTTTTCTGTGGGTGTCTGGTCCTGATTTGTGAACCAGAGCACACTTCTTTTTAAAGGGATAATGGAATTCCAGTAACTCTGGAATGCCATGGCAGGTCCAAATTTCCACCCAGAGAACTCATCTATTAAGAAAGGAAGAGGGAATAAAGGATTGATCTGGTTTTGTTTTGGGTCTTGATGTTTAGGTCTAGATTCTTAGTGTCCTGAACAGTTGAGTGGCCTTTACTATAAATGGTGTTATGCATTGAATTGCACCCATTCAAGATTTAGGTATTGAAGTCCTAAACCTCACTACCTCAGAATGGGACCTTATTTGGAGAGAAAGTCTTTACAGAGATATTTTAATTAAATTAAAATGATATCATATAGTTGGTGTCCTTACACAACAGGGGAAATTTGGAGACACACACACAGATACAGAGAACACTATGTGCACATTAAGACATCCATCTACAAGCCAAAGAGAGAGGCCTGGAACAGGTCCTTTATCTTACACCCCTCAGAAGGAAGCAATCTTGCCAACAACTTGATTTCAGACTTCTAGCCTCCAGAAATGTCAGACAAGAAGTTCCACTTTGGTGGTATTCTGTTATAGCAGCCCTACCAAGGAGTACAGATAGTAACATTTTGGCTATTCTAAGGCCATAGGTGGCATCCTGTTAGGGGAGGTATGGTCAGGGAGAGCTGATGGGTAAGAATGACCAACCATACTTGGAACTGAAGTAGATCCCATCTGGAATTGACTTCTACTCTTTGGGTCAGCCTGAGCTGGGATTCCAGAAAGTGTTTACAAAGTTTACCTGCCTTAGGTGAGGAAGAAAGCTGATTCGTATTAAAGTTAGTAAATAATGATGATAATAAGTGTTTTCAAGGATAAGGAATTCACCAAAATAGGTAGATTGTGTGAAATGGCCAGCCTGAGTCATCAAATACTTTTTTAAAGAAATAAAGACATTTAACATCCACAATAACTAGAACAGAGTAAACAACATGCTCTCCATTGGAAATCTTTAAGGCACTTGTGTTAATGACTGAATAGAATATTGATTATTCATATACAAATGTGGTATTCTGTTTAGAGCTGAAGATATCCTTCAAATGGTGTTTTCTGGGAAGTACTTCAATAGTCTACCCACTTTAGTCACTTTTATAAATGCATTTAGCCAGCTCTTTTTAAAAGACAGGTATTTTTCAAACTGTTCTATAGGAAACATGAGTTCCAAGCTGTTGAAGTATATTTCCTTTATTATATTTAGTAGATAGATAGATTGACAGTCACCACCAATTTTATAATAATTTTATTGCCCTGTCAAATGTACATTGGATTTTAAGATAATCCCAACATTGGGAATATTAAAACATGAAAGAAATGTACATTTTAGATTTGAGACAATACACCAAATGGCCCATAGATTACAAAGGGTCCTGTGACCCAACACGTTTGGGAAATAACTCCATACTCTTTCTGTCTTAGAGATTCAAAATGCACACTTCCATGTACTATACTTCTGAAAAGTCCAGTGGTAAACAAATATGATATTAACTTAGAATTTTTACTACTTCTTGGCTTTGGAGTCCTTTTCATGTTGAGCTTGTGAGAATGAGTTCTCAGGACTCCATTTTGGGAAATGCTGGGTTAGGGCAAATTTTGTCTGCATTGACACAACGCTTGTCTGCATTGACATAGCCATCAGATTTTGTGATGCTGGAGTGAGAGAAGCTTTCTGTTGTTTTGCCAGCCCATGCCACTGGCTGGGCAGGATGCTGCTCGGCCTGATGTTAGAAGCCTTTGGTATGGCAGCTTGCTACTGGCCACGGCTGTCAGCACGTTGGCCAGCTGGAGGTGTCTTCTGTCTCTGGGGCCATTAATGGCTTCACATCTTGGCAGAAGGCATTTGGGCACTGTCGGGTGATGGGATAAGGTAAGAGCTGTATACTTCCAGGATCTGGGGAAAGTTTTCTATTCTTGACTACCCCTGGAAATTCTGCTCCGCTCACCCTTCACGGGTGTTTGCTTAATGTTTTCTTTTGTACCCCAGTCTACCTCAAATGTCTTTATGGAGTCTTGCCTGCTATCCTAGTGCACAAAAATTCCCTTTTCTACCCTTAACTTTTCATGCTCCCATATACATATCAGCATGGCAATCACTGCCTTCATGGAGTTTAACTTGATTGTCATGTTTGGTCATCATATTCTCATCCACATATATCCTGGCTACTGTCCTGAGGATGTCCTCAGGGAGGGGAAGACTTCCCTACTGGGGATCCCACCTAATAGCTGGCACAATGTCCATAGGACCCTCTGTTATGTGTTTACAGCTTGATTCTAACAAATCCCAGGAGAATATGTAAGTGATCACCATGTTTTACAGCATTGTGATTCCCATGTTGAACCCTTGATTTAGAGCCCAAGAAACAAGGAAGTGATAGAAGCATGAAGTTGATGTTGCTTTTCTCAGATTAATATTGCATTGGCTGGTTTTCAAATACTCTTTGAATGATGTTGCTGTAGCATATTGATTGCTGATTTTTCCTTTTTTTTTTTTTAAAGATAGAAGCACGAATATGATAACAAAGAATTATTTATGAACTGGACTTCATTTCCTAATATTAGGTACAGGGAAACATCCAAGCAAAAGTTTTTTACAAGAAGCTATTTGCTCATGGGACACCTGGGTGACTCAGTCGGTTAAGCGTCTGCCTTTGGCTCAGGTCATGATCCTAGGGTCCTGGGATCGGGTCTGAGTCAGGCTCCTTGCTCAGTGGGGAGCCTGCTTCTCCCTCTGCCTGCCACTCCCCCTGCTTGTGCGCGCTCTCTCTCTCTCTCTCTCTCTGTGACAAATAAATAAATAAATAAATAAATAAATAAAATCTTTTTTAAAAAAAGAAGTTTTTTGCTCAAAACAATTTCTCCAATAGCCTCAGAAACATGTTGAGATTCCTAAATCCCTAAATTAAATGAAAGGTTATAAAATTTTCATAGAGATTGATTTATCTGGAGAGGTAACATAGCCCTTCTGCCTGATGAACAAGCCTCTCTTGCTAATGACTGATCTTCACAAAAAGTAGGAAAAATCAGCAACTTTTCCTGGGAACAAGGCAGGAAATAGATAAAATGAAGGAATGAAGTCTCTGGTATGCTTTTAAAGTTATTTTGATCCCTGTGTCATTTACTAGAAAAGAGAAGAATTGAAAAAAAGCTCATTGTATATTTCTACAGTTTTAGGCACAGATATTACATTAAAAAAATTTTTTTTTATCATTATGTTAATCACCATACATTACATCATTAGTTTTTAGATATTACATATTTTTATTGAAAAAAAAAAGAGTCTGCATAGAGGAGGAAAGCTAACTCGGTGACAGGTGAAAAGGAATAATGAGAAAATTCTTTTTTTTTTTTTTTTAAAGATTTTATTTATTTATTTGACAGAGAGAGAGATAGCAAGAGCAGGAACACAAGCAGGGGGAGTGGGAGAGGGAGAAGCAGGCTTCCTGCCGAGCAGGGAGCCCGATGTGAGACTCGATCCCAGGACCCTGGGATCATGACCTGAGCCGAAGGCAGACGCTTAACAACTGAGGCACCCAGGCGCCCTAATGAGAAAATTCTAAAAGAAAGTGGTTGAAATCACATTGGTAGAATTTTTTATAGTTCTAGGAGCTGGTGAAGTCCAAAGCTGGGGCTATTTGGAGATCTTTATTATTTTTATGATGATTTAAATCCTCATGTGCTGAATTGCTAAGCTTCTGAATGTGACCATACTCATAAACTCTTACCTGTCTCTCTGGTCACCAGCTTTAGGGCAACAACTTCAGAAGTTGCCGGGAGATAAGAAAACAATATGTTCATTTGGTTAATCATTACAGGTCTTATCTTTGTTAATATAAATAACCTTAGAACTGATTCTCTATCATTAAGATAAAGTCAGGATATGGCTTTGGCATATGAGCATAATGTAAATGAAGTTATCTGTTATTATTGACATCTCTGATTCCCTCAAATTCCTTGATATATAGGTACTCACAGCTAAATAACCTTTTAGCAACAAAATAAATGACAGTTCAACTTCAGGTCAAATTTTATGCAAGATGCTTCTTTGAGGAGAGTTTGTAATATTAGTGAATATTTGGTTTCTTCTTATAAGCAGTTTTGAATCTAGTGGGGAGAGAGCAAGATGGTATACAGGGATAACTAAACTTGCTTTAGGTATGGTGGAACAACACAGAACTTTATAAATCATTTTAATTTATCTTTAATAATTTTGAAATTAAGATACCTAGACAGTAACATATAAAAGGTGAAAAGTGATTTAACATTTTAAGGGTATTTTTTTTCCCCCAGAGAAACAAAAACTAATTTTTTAATATAAATAAGTGTTTCCCATGCAATATTAAATCCCATGCAGTTTACCTGGGCATCCTACATTTTATCTGGGAACCCTAACGTTGGGGGAAACACAGTAGCTTTTTTTTTTTTAACTGTTATGTTAATCACCATACATTACATCATTAGTTTTTGATGTAGTGTTCCATGATTCATTGTTTGCGTATAACACCCAGTGCTCCATTCAGTACGTGCCCTCTTTAATACCCATCACTAGGCTAACCCATCCCCCCACCCCCTCCCCTCAGTTTGTTTCTCAAAGTCCATAGTCTCTCATGATTCATCTCCCCCCCGATTTCCACCCCCTTCATTAAGGGTACTTTTTGAGTGCATTGCAAAGTCAGAAGGATTCACTGTGTGTGTATGTTAAGGAAAGGGAGGATATGAAATTATTTAGTCTATTATAAAAGCATTTTTTTCTTTAAATTCTTTAAGATGTTGCTCCATTGTCTTTCTACTGGCATTGTTTCTGAGAAATCTGTTTTATGCTTACTCATGTTCTGCTATTCACAATGTGTCTTTTTTTTTGCTTGAATGTTTTTAAGATTTCCCTTTATTCCTGGTTTTGAGCCATTTGATTTTGATATGTCTTGGTGTCATTTTTGCATGGAGTTTTTTTGTGGATCTTGAATTTGTGGGTTTCCAGTTTTCATCAAATTTACAAAATTCTCAGCATTATCTTTCAAAATTTTTTTTATATCAACCTTGTTTTTCCTGTCCTTCAGGGACTCCAATTACACAGATGTAAACTTTCTTGAAGTTGTTCCCAGCTCACGGATGTGCTGTGCATTTTTCTTTTGATTCACTTTTCTCTTAATTTGGATGCTTTCTATTGCTGTGTCTTCACGATCACTAATCATGTCTTTTGGAATGGCTAATCTATAGTTAATCCCATCCCATTTTACAATCAGACACTGTAGTCTTTACCTGATCTTTCAAACCCCTTCTTAACTTTTTTTGAACATATGGAATACAGTTACAATAATTGTTTTAATGTTCTTGATGGCTAATTCCAACATCATTGGCAGTTCTCAGTTTGACCATTGATTTTTCTCTCATTATGGTTGTATTTTCCTGCTTTTTGTGTGAATGGTAATTTTTGATTGGATGCTAGGCATTGTGAATTTTACCATGTTTAGTGATAGATATTTTTGTATTCTTATAAATATTCTTGAGCTTTGTCTGGAACACAGTTAAGTGACTTGGAAAGAATAGGATACTTCCCCCGCAAGTTTTTATTTAAATTCAAGTTAGTTAACATATAGTGTAGTATTGGTTTCAGTAGTAGAATTTAATGAGTTGTCACTTACGTATAACACCCAGTGCTCACTACAACAAGTGTCCTCCTTAATGCCCATCACCCATTAACCCCTCTCCCCCAAACAGTACAATACTTTTGAGTCTTGCTTTGTAGATTTGTTAGTTGGAACAGGAGCACTGTTCAGTTTAGGGCTAATTATTTCCACTACCGAGGCAAGTTTTTTCTGTGTGGTCTATCCAATGCATCATGACTCCTGAAAGTTCTCCAGTCTGGTTAGTGAGAGCAGCACTATTCCCAGCCTCATGTGAGCATCAAGTGCTGTTATCTATAATCTTTTCAGTATTTCCTTCTCTAACCTCAAATTCTTTCCTGATGTGGTGTACTGAGTACTCAGCTAAATAATTAAGGGGGACCCTCTGCACATTCAGGGTTTTGTCTCTGTGCAACTCCTTTTCTTTAGTATCCTGTCCTGCAAATTCTAGTTGCCTTGGTCTCTCCAGATTTTCAGCTCCATTTCCTTTAGGAAGTCTACTAACCTCTCTGCACTGTGATCTGGAAACTTTCTTAAGGCAGAAACCTCGGGAAATTTTAGAGCTTATTTGCTTTTGCCTCTCAAGAATCATTATCCTTTATTGCCTGATGTGTCTTAAAACTATTATTTTATAGATTTTGTCCACTTTTTCATGTTTCAAGTAGAAGGATATATCCAATCCCTGTTACTCCATCGTGGCCAGAAGTAGAAGTTCTGGAAGGGGCAAGTATTTTGAAGTTGTCCAAACTATATTAAGTCCAAGCCACCTTGAAGTTTTATTTTATACTACCTGCAATGAAAAGTAGATAGATTTTGCAGTGGGAAAGATCTAGATTTGAATCTTGAAACTACTATTCAATAGGTATGTGATCTTGGGCAACAGCTGTAACTTCCCTCAACCTCAGTTTAATCTTTGATAAAATGAGATGGAAAAAATTTACTTTAAACCCAGGGAATTCTATGCATTATTGTTTTGATGTCAAAATATAAGCAGTAGGTAGATTGATGCTAAAATAAATAAGAGTTAATCTGTAGTTTGTACTTCCATGAAACACCTAAAAATAATGAGATAGATCTATATGTATTCTTAGGAAAAATGTTAATAACATACTCTTAGGGAGTAAAGCATTTTGCAGAAAAATGTGTGGGATGTGAAGTGATTTTTAATTAAAAATCTGTGTGTGTGTGCACTTATGTAGAAAACACCATCTGGAAGAATATATGATAAACTTAAGTAAGTTGAGGAGTAGAAATAAGGGTAACAGAGGCTCCCTCTTTTTAACTTTAAAACTAGCTATATTTAAAAAAATTGACACATAATTTCTTTTGAGATAAGAAAATTAATAACAGAAAGAAGCCAGATTCAAGAGAGATAAGAGAAGCACATGGCACAGTTCACACCATCAATGCGCAGTAGCCAACAAGCACCAGGAACACTTATGTGTCAGGCGATGTTAGGCTTCTTTCACGTGCTACCATGAGGAAGACCACCTCACACCTCAGAGGGACTATAGCGTTGAATGAGAGGAAACTGAGAAGACTTTTGTAGGATTTAGGCCTGTGCTGGGTGATTCTAAAAAGGATTTAGGAAGTGGAGGCAAATTCTGTTTTGAGTGTTATCAGGAATTTGGTGATTAGGTATTTTTGCAATTGGTACCTAAAAAGAGAGAAATTAAAAGTGTTTAGGGAATAAGTGTTTACTCATTTTAGGTGGAAAGTGGAATGTTTAGCTACTTTTTTAGCTGTCAAGAGTTCTTGTTCATGTTTTGTTTCAGACATCGTCACAGAGTGGCCTTTTCTCAGTCATGGAGTGGCTTTGTCTTATTATTGCTTATATTCTATAAAAGTTGTTTAAGTTCAGTTGGGAACATTATGGCTAAAATGCCAGCTGTCATCTCCCTGGTCATTGTATAACTTCTCGATATAATTGAGAATTCCTCTCTCCATTTATATATATATTTTAAAGATTTTATTTATTTATTTGAGAGAGAATGAGCAAGAGAGAGAGAAGGAGCAGCGGGAGGGAGAAGCAGACTCCCCGCTGAGCAGGGAGCCTGACATGGGGCTCAATCCCAGGATCCCGGGATCATGACATGAACTGAAGGCAGATGCTTAACTGACTGAGCCACCCAGGCGCCCCTCTCCATTTATATTTTTTACTTTGCTGAAGATAAGATGACTCTACCCAGCCTTGGAGTTAATTATATTGGCATATTGGCTCTAATCCTATAGATTTTACTATGGTTCCTATCTGTCAAAATAATGTACAGCAGAATAGGAAAAATGCAATTTGGTTTATTTACAGGGGATTTGTCTTGAGATTTTTTCCCCCAGGCTAGTGCAGGCTAATTTTTCACCAAGTGATTTCTCCACAAAGAGAGTTTACAGTTGAGGTCTATGGGGGTAGTACCTGTTCCTTTGAGCATCTGTAATTCTAGATGCTGAGATAGGATCAAAGAAAACAACCTTCATTAGTTAGCTTTCTGCTGAAGGAGAGAGGAGTTTCCCAAAGGGGAAAGTTTTCTTTCTTTTTTTTTTTTTAATTTTTATTTTTTTATTTATTTTTTATTTTTTTTTTAAAGATTTTATTTATTTATTTGAGAGAGAGAGAATGAGAGACAGAGAGCATGAGAGGGAGGAGGGTCAGAGGGAGAAGCAGACTCCCTGCTGAGCAGGGAGCCCGATGTGGGACTCGATCCTGGGACTCCAGGACCATGACCTGAGCCGAAGGCAGTCACTTAACCAACTGAGCCACCCAGGCACCCCAAAGGGGAAAGTTTTCATGTTGAAAACCTTGGGAGACTTTCTATTGACTCTGTGTGTGTGTGTGTGTGTGTGTGTGTGTAATGAGGGCATTTTTATGTCTGCCACACCCATGTTGAAATAATCCTTGTTAATACTCATTTACGATTCACATTTATTGAGAGTTTATTAGTGCCACGTACTATGATTTCTATTCATTTGCTTACCTATTTATTACTAATGAACCGGCAAACAAAAGAATCTCATGAGATATGTACTAGTATGGGAAGCAAGGTTTGAAAGCCCAACTAACCTGTAAAGGGACGCTGCTGGTGAGTGGCAGGGTTGGGATATCAATGACATACTAAACCATTCAAAATCCTGTGCTCTTAAATACTACTTTCCTGTGGACCATGCAACTAAAGAAACACTCTGCATATATAGATAATTATAGATATTTGGCTCTGACTAATGTTACTGAATCAATACCTCCAGGGCTAGGCTATAATTATTTGTACTTTAAAAACTTTTCCTGGTCACTTGAATGCTGCTGTCCATAGACTGGTATTTAAAGACCACTAGTATAGGCTACATACTCACATAACTTCCAGTTAGAAAACTGTCCATATTATTGTATTTTATCACCATTTCTTCATTCAATATTTATAGACTACCTACTGTGTCTAAGTCTCTATACCAGATGTTAAAGGGTCATAGAAAGACAATGTATCTCAACTACCTTATAAATAATAGTGAGGGTCTTATAGATAAGTAAATAATGTAGAGGGGAAGTGATAAATAATAAATAATATTTATTGCTGCAAATAAAGTGCTATGAGTATTCAGTGGAAGAAGGAATTATCTCCAGGGGTAGAAAGTTGGTAGGAAACAAGTGCTAAGCTGGGAAAACTTCAGGGAGAGACTGACTCTTGAAGTAGCAGTACAATTTGGGCATATAAAGGTGTGCTGTTTTACATGGTATATACACTGATTAACTGTATATGGCTTCCTGGCTTTGAAGAAGTAAGCTGCCGTGTTATGAGAGAGGTTATGGAGAGGGCCATATGGATAAGAACTGTGGATAGACTAAGAGCTGGGAGCAACCTCTGGCTCATGGCCAACAGGAAGGCAGGAATCTGTCTTACAACTGCAAGGAGATAAATTGTGCCAATAACATGAGGGAGCTTGGAAGCGGATCCATCCCCACTTGAGCCTCCAGATGAGTTCCCAGTCCTGGTTGACACCTTGATTGTAGCATCTCAGAGGATGTAGTTAAGCAGTGTCCACATTCTTGACCCATAAAACTATAATATAATCATCATGTTTTTAAGCCCCTAAATTTGTAGAAATTTATTATGAAGCAATAGATACAGATTTTGGAATTACAACAATACAGATTTATTTCCCTATTGAGGAATACTCACTGTCTTGGTCTTGTCTTCCCAAACAACGCTGCAATAAATATCTTTAAATATATGGCCTTATAGACAACAAATGATCAAACTAGAAGCACTTCTTTCTAATCCCTTTTAGGGCTTCCTTTACATCTTGGTTTCTCAGGATGTAAATGAGGGGGTTTAACATGGGGATCATAATGCCATAAAACACAGAAGCCACTTTTTCTTGCTCTTGAGACTCCTTTGTCCCATGGTGCAAGTACATGTAAGAGAGAGTCCCGTAGAACACAGTGACGGCTGTCAGGTGGGAGACGAATGTGGAGAAGCCTTTTTTCCTCCCTGCAGCAGCAGATATCATCAGGATGGCAGCCAGGATATGTATGTAGGAAAAGATGACAACCAGCACAGTGAACATCAAGTTAAACCCCACAAAGACTGTTATTAACATGATGTTGAAGTCAATGTTAGAGCACGAGGGGCAAGAAGTGGGGGTTCATCACAGAAAAAGTGGTTAATTTTATTGGATTTGCAAAAGTTCAACGAGAAAGTAAAACTTGTGTTTACTGAGGCATTCAGGAAGCCTATGAAGTATGAACCAACCAGGAGCTGAATGCAGACTGTCTGGGACATGACTGTTGGATAGCGGAGTGGGTTGCAGATGGCCACTACCGGTCCACTGCCATTGCAGCCAGGATGTAGCAGTCAATTGTTGCAAAAGCGCCATAGACTAGTAATTGCACCATACATCCTATGAATGAGATGGATTGCTCTGTTTCTACAAAATTTTGCAGCATCTTGGGAGTGATAGCGGAGGTATAGCAGAGATCAACAAATGCCAAGTGTTGGAGGAAGAAGTACATCGGGGTGTGAAGGCAAGAATCAATCTTGATGAGTAGGATCATCCCCATGTTACCCACCAGGGTGGCCACATAGATCACTAGAAATAGTATGAAAAGGATATGCCAAGACTTGCGTTGACCATCAAATCCCAGGAGAATGAATTCAGTTACTTCAGTGCCATTGTTTTGTTCCATAGCTAACAAAGATTAAGTATCATCTGAAAAGGTGCCAAGAAATAAGAGCTGAGAAAGCTAAGACCACGTGATCCTTTAACTTAATTCTGCAATTGGCAATGATATAATATTTGGTTTCACAGTGGAGTCAGAGGATATTTTCTATGGAATAATTGACTCTGCATTTAAAGTCTATACCTTGACATCTGACTTAGATAATTTAGATCTATACTTTGGGGAAATTGCCATGGATCAGTTTCTTTGTTCTCAGGGTGCAAGCTGACTTCTTAATTATATTAAGAATTTAATTTTTCTTAAATATATTTCTTAAATATATCAATTAGGGAACATATAAAAACATACTCTTAAAAATTAAGCTTTCTTTTATGCTGCATACATTTTAATTCACAAATCCCAATTTACATAAATACAAATTATTATGTATGAAAATCTTGAGTTACCCATAAATTTCTATATAATCTTGCTCTAATTTATTTCTGTATTCTCATCTTACTCTTTCTGCCTCCTTAGTAATTCTGCTCTGGCCATCATGAACTCATGCCCAAGTAGAGTGTTTATCAAGTTATCTATGGTAAGGGACCATTTTCTTTGTAAAATTTGTAATATGTTGTGGACCAATATTTTTGCATATAGCAATAAAAAATTCTCAGCATTGTCAAAATTCTGTAATAGTTTTAGATTCTCAATCTCACTTTCAATAGTTATCACATCATAGAGTGGAAATAGAGAGTCCAACGACTGGTGCTGGTCCAAGGACCACACATTGAGTAACACTACTCTATGGTATCCATACATCATAATTTACCTATATGCTTTCCTAGCAATGGAAAGTAGGTTGCCTACTACTTATTTCCACTACAAGTACCTCAGTGTGAAATTTTTTCTAGTGACAAACATTTTGAATCTTGGGGCATGCATACATTTAACTTGACCAAATTTTTCCAGATCACATTGCATAATGGATGCACCAATATACACGCCTGTTAACTGTACATCAGGGTTCCCGTATCCTTACTTTCTTGTGAACATCATTGGTATTTTGTTAATATTTTTTATACCAGGAAAATAGTTGTAAAGTGACATCTCCATTTTAATTTGTTTTTTTTTTCTAACCAGAAGTGAATTTGATCATTGTAGAATATTTTTCTTAGAATTTTGGAATCATATTTTTTGTCAATATCTCTATGAGTTAATTTATGGATGGATGCTTTTTTATGTAGATTTGAACACTCTGTTGTTAACTTGACAAAGATTTTCTCACATTCTGTTATTTATTAACTTTGTCTATAGTATTCTTCATAGACCAGGAATCTTTAAATTTAGAATAATAATTCATCATTTTTTTGCCTTTTGGTTTGTTTTTTTGAGAAAAAATTGAATAAAGCCCATTCCTGCCTCTGTTCATTTACCCAGGAGAGTCAAACATAGTAATAAAACTTAGTTTCCATTTTATACTGGTTTGCTACTACATGGTGTTTGTTGAACCATATTTTATTTCATCCATATAATTTGAAAAAGTTATTTTGTTTTTACTTAATTTTTTTAGAAGAAAGTAGATTAAGTGGATAGAGAGTGCTAGTAGTTGGTGTGTGTGTGTGTATGCATGTGAAATATTTAAATATTTTTAAACCATTAAATGATTTTACTTGCTATTTTAAAATTTACTCACACAAACACTGTCCCTGTTATGTTATAGGAAAGTTATATCAAACATTTATGAACAACTAATTCTAATATTATATAAACTTTTTCTGAAAATCACAGTAAAGAACATTCTCCAATTCATGTCAATATAACATTGAAACCAAAATAAGTAAAATATGAGAAAAGAAAATTAGAACCAAACTCATTTGTGAATTTAGATGCAAACAGTTTAAATAGACATTCACTGAACAAATCCATCCATGTATTAAACAATTTATAGGGTCTCAAAAAGGTTCTAGAAAATAGCTATTCTCTTCCTTTTCCAGGATTTGAACAAATTGATAAATAAAAGATAGTGTCTGTATGGGGACCATAATATCACCTTTGGACACCTGGGGGAAATTTTAAGTTTATTAATTTATTTTTTTAAGATTTTATTTTATTTATTTTATTTTTTAAAAGATTATTTATTTATTTATTTATTTATTTATCTGAGAGAGAGAGAACACAAACAGGACGGGCAGACACAGAGGGAGAAGCAGGACCTCCATGGAGCAGGGAGTCCCGACTGGGGGGATTCAAACCCAGGACCCTGGGATCATGACCTGAGCCGAAGGCAGATGCTTAACTTACTGAGCTCCCCAGAAACCCCTAAGATTTTATTTTTAAGTAATCCCTACATCCAACGTGGGGCTCAAACCCACAGCCCCAAGATCAGGAGTCCCATGCCCTACCGATTGAACCAGCCAGGCACCCCGAAAAATTTTTTATTAGCCAAGTTATTTGCTGTCAGTGAATGCCATAAGCAGATAACTTTTCCACCCAGTCTTGATGGCAGGGATAGGAACATGCACCTTGCATGTGGTGGGAAAGTGCATCTGGAATGCAGGGGAGTGAGGGATTCAGCGGGCTGGCTGCTGCCAAGAATATGGGCAGAACAGAGCATGCCAGGTTGTTCTCTTTTACCAATCAGATATATCATACCATCTTTTTAGGACCTTAGTGGATAAAATGGAGAGAGTCTATGATTATACAAACAGATTTCTTCGCAGGAAAGAAGCATCAGAAGCAGGGAAAAGGTATTTTCCATCAGTAATCAAGACCTATTTGTATTTATCTCAGGAATGAAGGCATTTTTAAATACTGGATTTTATTGATAAAGTTGATAAAATATATTAATTTATTGATATAATTTGTCATATTAATATATTCTTTGAAAAGCCATATGATTTTCTCAATAGATATAGGACAACTATTTGGCAAAATTCAATAAATTTTCATGATTAACTAGAACAAAAATGAAAACAGGTGGGGACTACATTGCTGGACTAAATATTATATTTACTATTAAACCATGAGATGCAATGCCTGTAAATTAAAGAACAAGACAAAGATGCTTATTATGACTGAATCTGTTTAGTATTTTTCCGGAAGCCAGGACAAAATGCAGAAGACATGAAAGGTAAAATGATTATGAGGAAGAAACATAGTTGTTACTATTTTTAGATAATGTAATTGTCTCTATAAAAATCCTGGAGACTTGACAGATAAATTCTTAGTGAGCCTAGTAAAGTTACTAAATAGTAGCTTAATATATAAAAATCAATTGCATTTCTGTTCACCAGAAATAATTAAAAATGTTATTTAAAAATTCATATTTACAATAACATAAAAAATAAAGTACCTAAACATGTTCATGACCTTATTGAGATAATACAACTTTATTTAAAGGCTTAAAGAAGACCCAAACACAGACCAGGATCATGGAGAGGAACTCAATATTATAAACATTACATTTTCCCCCCATATTAATCTACAAATTCCATATAATTCCAACCAAATTTTGAAAGAATTTTACATACAGCTTGATGAAGTTATTCTAAAATTTATATGGGAGGGAAAAGATCTAAAAAAGCTAAGACAATTTTTTAAAGGACAACAAGGTGAGAACTTATTCTATCAGATATCAGAACTTCTTAAGAAGTGGTAATAATAAAGACATTATGGTATGGTATGATGTGAAGGTGATCAAATGGATCAATGGAATTGATAAAAAGAAATAATAAACAAGTCCACAGGTCTATGGAAACTTGATGTCTGAAACCAAGAGCATGTACTTGAATGAAAAATGGTCCAATAAACTGGAGCTATAAATGTTTATACATGTGAAAAATAATACTGTATTCCTACCTTACATTTTACAAAACTAATTTCCAAGTGGGTTAAAGATTTGAATTGTAAGGCTTTGAGAGTAAAACAACAAAATATCCATGCTTTAGATACATAGAAAAATATTTAAACAGGACGTGAATGCACAAAAAATGAAACATTGAAAATTCAACCATATTTAAATTAAAAATACCAACATTATAAGAGAGAAAAGACTAAATACTGACTAGAAATTTACTTAGGCAAATTTGTTTACAATACATATAAATATTAAGGAATTATTAATCAGTATATATAACAAATTTCTATAAATTATCCCAAGGGAAAAATTTACAAAATATATAATCAGGATAATTATAGAAGAGAAAACCTAAATGGTCAAAAGAAATATGAAAATACACACAAGTCTCTCTGATGACTTCCCATTCAGTTTTCCATTCCTTCCCCTATGATCCTCTGTACTGTTTCTTATATTCCACATATGAGTGAAACCATATGATAACTGTCTTTCTCTGTTTGACTTATTTTGCTCAGCATAATGGGAAGTCATCAGAGAGAGAGAAAAACCATGAAAGACTCTTAACTATAGGAAACAAACTGGGGGTTGTTAGAGGGGAAGTGGGTGGGGGGGATGGGGTAACTGGATGATGGGCATTAAGGAGGGCACACGATGTAATGAGCACTGGGTGTTACATGCAACTGATGAATTGTTGAACTCTGCGTCTGAAGCTAATGATGTATGACTATATGTTGGCTAATTGAATTTAAATTAAAAAAGTAAATAAAATCTAAACATTCTCTCCAGTGAGAGAATGCCTTTTTAAGAAAAAAATACAACTCACTAGTAATTTGATAATTGTATATTAATACTGTATTGAAATATAGTTTTGCATTCCTTAGTTTAAAATGCCAAGTTTTGGTGAAGATGTGGAGTCACGTATTTCTGGTGAGAAGGTAAATTAGCACAATCATGTTGGAGGCAAATTTGGAAATATTAGTAAAATTAAATATATGCCTTCCAGAATTTCCATCATAGCTACATATTCTAGAGAAATTCTTGACCACATAAACACACACGTAAGTGTATACATATAAATATACTCATACACACACAGGAAGCATTGTTGATCATAGAAAAAAATATAAACTATTAAGTAAGTCAGTGAAAATTCAGCAAACTGGTGCCACAACGTCCACGTGGATAAATTTCTCAAATGGATGGCTGGGTAATAAGAAGTAAGTTGCAGAAGTTAGATGGTGGCTCCCTGGATGGTTGTTACTTTATCGTAAATATATTTTCATGCACTTTAAATACTATTCTATGACAGAAATCCCTCACAAAGGAAAAGCCACATCCCCAACACATCAGTAGAAAGCGCCTGCACCCTGATGTCAGTAATGCCAGGCAGAGCTGTAGCTCCGTACATGAGATAGTCAGTTTTAGATTAAAATGTAACTTTAGTGGTGGGGAGTATAACAAACTAAACCTGTTGTTAATGTTTCTTGGGCAATCTGGTTCTTCCAAATAGCTTGAGGAATAAACAGAGTGGCTTAACTCTGTAGTGATGTAAAAAGAAATAATTCTTTTCAATATTTAGTGAGGGCTACGGGTTGAAATGCAGTCCTTTCAGGGAGTTTCCACCAGTGGGTAAAAGCACTTGTCAGAGGAAGCTAGAATTGGTCATGCTTCCGCTCAACTTAGAATCTTGATAGCGCAATGACATTTACCATTTCAATTTAATCATTTTGAATTTAAATAAAATGTATGACATATTGGGGGACACTTTTCAAGAGCTATGAGAAACCAGAACAAGGGATATACTCCCTCCCACAAGTACCTGAGTATTATGAACATGATTAACCTATATTGAACCCTGGTGCTTCTGAAGCATCCTTTATATTCAGTACCATGTGGTAGAAAGGAAGTAAGCTGACCTGGGTTTGAATTCTGGTCACACCACTTCATAGAGAAAAAGGATGTATGTAACTCCCCTTGGCCTCTGTTCCATTATCTATAAGATGGGATCACAAAATTGCTTAGAAGGTCATGATTTTTATTGTAATACTGCTTATAAAAGCAAAAATTTGGAAATAGAGTTAAATAAATCAGAATAGATTCATATTATTAGATTAATACACTGTCCAAAAAGTATGATATAAATATATGCTCTTATGGAAAGGTGCTCCTGTCATATTGTAAAATGAGCAAAGCAAGCTGCAGAATAATATGTAAAGCATGGACCCCCCCCCCCCTTTTTAAAGGTTTATTTATTTATTTGAGCAGGGGAGTGGTAGGGAAGAGGGAGAGAGAGAATCTCCAACAGACTCCCAGTGAGCGAGGAGCCCCATGCGGACCTTGATCCCACGACCCAGAGATCATGACCTGAGCCGAAATCAAGAGTCAGACACTTAACCAACTGAGCCACCCAGATGCCCCAAGTGTGGACCCTTTTAAAAATAAAACGTTTATTCACATCCATTCTCTCTTTTTCTCACTTTCTTTATCTATCCATGAAAAAGGTCAAGAAGGATCCACATCAAATGTTTAGTGGTTATCCTTGGGCATGGGAGTTGGGAGAGAAAGTCTTTAAACTTATAAACTTCAGCACCTTTTCTTTTTGAAATAGCTTTAACTGTTTTAAAAAGGAAGAGAGATAGAAAGAAGTAAAGGCTGCTTGTAATGATGTGACAAAGTGAGGTGATTTATGTAAAATTCCCAGCACAGGGCCAGGCATCGAATGGCTACTCAGAATTGGTCATAATAGCCCATGCAAATAATATATGAAAAACACATAATTTTCATTCATTCATTCATTCATTCATTCATTCAATCTTTCAATCATTTGGTCATTCATATCCAGTCTAATTCAGATCCCCTCCTCCACTGGCATTAGATCACCAGGGATCAAGGGCTTATTCCTGGTCTTGGGTGAAACACACTAGAACTCTCGGTTTTGGCTCTTTTGCTCCACCATTTTCAGCACACTGTGGGATGATATGTGGCTGATTTTGAAAAATGGAATTTGCTTTGTTTTACTTACGCCAGAGTTGCCTTCAGATTCTCTTTCTGCAGCCAATGCAGCCTGATTGCCACCATGGTCTTTCTGTGTGCTTTCTTCTCATTGGGGAGTTTATAGCTGGGGCCTAAGGGATCAATACTGGCTCCCTCAGGAATCTGAGATTCTAGGAGCTGAGCTGGAATTGGAATAAACAATGGTTAGTAGTTATTTTCTGCTGAGGAACATTTAAGCTTTCTAGAAAGGATAAATTTAATTCATGTTACTGTCATTAGGGATCTGTGTGTGTGTTGCCTTGTTATAAAACAACTCTTTAAAATTTTTTTTCTTGTTATAAATCAGGTTGAACAATTTTTATTTTTATTATTTATTTATTTATTTTTTAAATTTTATTTTATTATATTATGTTAGTCACCATACATTATATCATTAGTTTTTGATGTGGTGATCCATGATTCATTGTTTGCATATAACACTCAGTGCTCCATGCAATACGTGTCCTCCTTAATACCCATCACCGGGCTAACCCATCTCCCTACCCCCTCCCCTCTAGAACCCTCAGTTTGTTTCTCAGAGTCCATAGTCTCTCATGGTTCATCTCCCCCTCTGATTTCCCCCTCCTTCATTTGTCCCTTCCTTCTCCTAATGTCCTCCATATTCCTTATGTTCCACAAATAAGAAAGTCTTTAAATTGGGGAGTTTATAGCTGGGGCTATAAACAAAATATGATAATTGACTTTCTCTGCTTGACTTATTTCACTTAGCATAATCTCCTCCCATCCCATCCATGTTGATGCAAAAGTTGGGTTGAACAATTTTTTTTTAAAAGATTTTTTATTTATTTATTTGACAGAGAGAGAGAGACAGCGAGAGAGGGAACACAAGCAGAGGGAGTGGGAGAGGGAGAAGCTGGCCTCCTGCCGAGCAGGGAGCCCGATGCGGGGCTTGATCCCAGGACTCCGGGATCATGACCTGAGCCGAAGGCAGACGCTTAATGACTGAGCCACCCAGGCACCCCGGGTTGAACAATTTTTAAAAAAAGATTTATTTTTTTGAGAGAGAGAGAGAATGTGGGGAGGAACAGGGGGAGAGAATCTTCAAGCTGACTCCCTTCTGAGTGCAGAACCAGAGGTGTGGCTCGATCTCAAGATCCAAGAGATCATGACCTGAGTTGAAACCAAGAGTCAGAAACTTAACCAACTGAGCCATCCAGGCACCCCAGGTTCAACAATTTTTAATATGTCTAAGAATCTGTGTTTAGATCCAGAAAGTTGACCTTGTCACCATAGTCAGCAAAAAACATGGTTATCTGAAAAAAAAAGAAATCAAAGCTAGTCTAAATTTAGGGGCATAGGTCCCTAATGTGACAAATAGGGTTACTTCTATTTGAACATATATTTTTAAAATTATTATTATGTCCAGTTAGCCAACATAACATCATTAGTTTTTGATGTGGTGTTCAATGATTCATTAGTTGTGTATAACACCCAGTGCTCATCACAACACGTGTTGTGATGAGCCTCCTTAATACCCATCAGCCAGTTACCCCATCCCCCCTTCTGTAACCCTCAGTTTGTCTTCTGGAATCCAGAGTCTCTCATGGTTTGTCTCCCTCTCTGATTTCTTCCCATTCAGTTTTCCCTCCCTTCCCCTGTGGTCTTCTGTGCTATTCCTTATGTTCCACATATGAGTGAAACCATATAATTGTGTTTCTTTGCTTGACTTATTTCACTTAGCATAAACCCTCCAGTTCCATCCATGTCGATGCAAAAGTAATATGGCCAAGTAATATTCCGTTGTATATATGAACAAGATCTTTATCCATTCATCCGTTGAAGGGCATCTCGGCTCTTTCCACAGTTTGGCTATTGTGGACATTGTTGCTATGAACATTGGGGTGCATGTGCCCCTTCTTTTCACTACATCTGTATCTTTGGTGTAAATGCCTAGTAGTGTAATTGCTGGGTTGTAGGGTAGCTCTATTTTTAACATCTGGAGGAACCTCCATGCTGTTTTCCAGAGTGGCTGTACCAGCTTACATTCCCACCAGCAGTGTAAGAGGGTTCCCCTTTCTCCACATCCTTGCCAACATTTGTTGTTTCCTGTCTTGTTAATTTTTGCCATTCTAACTGGTGTAAGGTGGTATCTCATTGTGGTTTTGATTTATATTTCTCTGATGGCTAGTGATGTTGATCATTTTTTCATGTGTCTATTAGCCATTTCTATGTCTTCATTGGAAAAGTGTCTGTTCATGTCTTCTGTCCATTTCTTGACTAGATTATTTGTTTTTTGGGTGTTGAGTTTGATAAGATCTTTATAGCTCTTGGATACCAGTTCTTTATCTGAAATGTCATTTGCAAATATCTTCTCCCATTCCGTGGGTTGCCTCTTAGTTTTGTTGACTGTTTCCTCTGTTGTAAAGAAGCTTTTTATCTTGATGAAGTCCCAAAGTTCATTTTTACTTTCATTTCCCTTGCCTTTAGAGACATATCTTGAAAGAAGTTTCTGTGGCTGATGTTGAAGAGGTTACTGCCTATGTTATCCTCTAGGAATTTGATGGATTCCTTTCTCACATTGAGGTCTTTCATCCATTTTGAGTTTATCTTTGTGTATGGTGTAAGAGAATGGTACTTATTTTCTATTAACACTTTGATAATTGTTTATTTGAAGAAAAAATTTACTCTTAATCTCTTCTTTCTTTTTTTTTCTAAAAATGTATATATTTTAAAAATAAGCCCTGGATAATTTCTTTCTTCCAATTGCACTTTATGCCATCAGAATGTTTCAGATAACAATTTGTGGAATAAGCTATTATAGGAAGTTTTTTGGCTATAAAGTTGCTAGGGTTAAACCTTTAATTTAATCAGTGAGAGTAGAAGGCTAGATTCAGTGAGTCTGTAGCTTTTGATTAACAAGCATACCTGTGAAGGAGAATTATGGTCAAAAGTCTGGTGAATCAACATTCAACATTACTTATCACATGACCAGTGTCTCAGTTAGGAATGTGTTCTACTCCTGGTAGGAAAAAACCCCAATTTACTTTGGCTTACAAAAACAGGGACTTATTTTTCCTTTATAACAATAGTTTGGAAGTTTTGACTTGCATTTTTTTTTTTTTGACATAGAAAAAGTAATAATTTTTATCTGGAATTATTTAATTTCATTTGACATGATTGATCTCAAATTTTTAAGAGTCTCCTATATTTGCTGATTTGAGTTCTAACAAAATAAAATATAGTAGATAAAATAATTGTCATGTAACGTTTTGAAAGAAAACCTATGGAGGCATTTCCTTTACCATGAAAATTTGGGTAAAATACATTTGTATTTGAAAATCACACCTTAATCCAAAAGAATACACACAGAAGCAATTATGTTAGAGATTTAGAATAATAAAACTGAAATATTGAATCAAAATCCATCTTACAAATTGGAAATTGAGTTCATTAACCAGTTAAAATAAGGTTAATCAGGCTTGACATTTCGTTTTCTTATTCTCTTGTTATATTTTTCACCCAAATTAAATTGATAGATGAAGTAGTAGCTTCTCATTTTCTAAAA
Organism: Phoca vitulina; assembly: GCF_004348235.1. NCBI lineage: Eukaryota > Metazoa > Chordata > Mammalia > Carnivora > Phocidae > Phoca > Phoca vitulina. The sequence continues at coordinate 25,677,741 of NW_022589719.1, read as the reverse complement.
ATTCAAGTAAAACTATAGTCATAGGTCAAACTATATATATATGTGTATATATATAATGTATAAATAAATAGGAATATGAATATAAATATAAATATATGCTCTTCATTAGGAAAATGCAAGGTTTCCCCAAATCCAGCAGACGTTTACTCACATCTTACTATCTGGAAATGTGTTATATGAGTAGCAGAGATCTCAGTGTCTTGTACCACATCTCCTCAGCTACTTGATTTCATGCATCTGTGGTGGACAGTGCTGTCTGTGCTACTAGTGACCAGTTCCCTATGGTCTCTCTCTGCTTCTCTGCCTCAGGAATATCTCCGAAACTGTGGAAGATCTTGGGTGACCTTCAAGCAAGGGTGGAGAAGGATTGAATAATTGTCTTGTCCTTCAGAGACTGAGACTGAGTTCTAGTTTCCAGGGTGTAAGCCAGCTTTCCTTCTAGAGCTCACTCTTCCTGCTCTCTGCTGCTTGGGATAACTCCCACCAAAGAGGTTAGCAAACTGCATAGTGTGAGGGAACAGTTCCCGTCGGACTGGTGTCACTTCAGACACCAGTCAAAAGTTCAGGGGTCTCTAGGGCCACCCCCATCTGTAGTTGGTTACAAATGTGGGGGCCTTTCCACAATCACCCTCAGGTTTGACAATTCAGTAGGATGACTCACTGAACTCTGGTGATATGGGCTGAATACTTGTGCCCCTCTAAATCCTTCTGTTGAAATCCTAATCCTCAATGTGATATGTGCAGCCCTGATGAGTGGGATTCATTCTCTTATAGAAGAGACCCCAGAGAGGTCTCTAGATCTTTTTCTACCACTGAGGACATAGCAGACGTTGGCAGACTGCCATCCAAAATGTGGCTCTCACCAGACCCTGACCATGCTGACACCCTGATCTCAGACTTCTAACTTCCAGAACTGTGAGAAATAAATTTCTGTTGTTTAGAAGCCACTCAGTCTATGGTAATTTGTGATAGAGCCCAAACTGACTAACACATCAGGAAAAAACTCTACATACAATTTTAGTTTTACTATAATAAAGACATACAAATTAAAAGCAGCCAAAGGAAGAAATGCATAGGGCAAAGTTTGTGAGGATCCAAACACAAAAATTGCGTTGTCCTCAGAGATGTATTACCCTCCTGAACATCAACATGTAGCAACACACATGGAATATTGCTGACCTGGGAGATTCACCTTTAGTATCCAGTTTCTTTGTGGCTCTATGTATGACATATTGCTCATGTGGCTGATCTTTCATTCTCAACTTGTCCTGGAGGTTGGGGATAGTACCTTTGGTCCCAAGTTCCTCTGTGGAAGTTAGAACTGATGAGGCATGTCTCAAAGCTTCCATCATAAATCACAAGGTGAGGCTGTCCAGTGGCCAAATTCTCCAGGCAAACAAAGACACTCATATTAGGAAGGACATTTCAGGGGCTTACAGATCACCCCAGTAGCTGAGGACATTGACCAGACTGCTCTTTAGGTTATGGTTAATTCTTCACGATACACCTCCTGCATATGTTGCTTTTACCCAAGTCCATATCCCAGGGATACAAACTAAGATACATGCCATCCTAGCTACAAAGAAAGCTGAGAAGTGTAATAACTTCTTACCTGGCTGCATCATCTTCCACACAAAATAGGAGTAAGAGGAGAATGGACAGACAACCAGCTACATTTTGCAGTAGCTAGTGAATACTCATAAGGGATGGTGAGTAGACTCTTTGCTTTTCAGCTTCTGTAGCTATTCTTTTCTCTGTGTTGTTCTTTTCCAAACTTTTGTGTGTGATGCTATATTTTCTTCCATCTCGGTCTAGACTAATATTTTCTGTAAAGTTAGCCATCTTGCTAATCATCGACTTCAAATTTTGGTTGAAGAATTGAGCTTCTATCATAATGTTTTAGAGACAGTTGCCAAACCCAAAACACCCTTTAAATCATGGGCTGCTGCTGATTTATGAAACAATAAAGTGTAGCTGGTGATTTATGAAACAATGTATGATTATACATCAGACAATTACTGCTCTGTAGGTGGGAAAGGAAGTTTTTCTTTTGATAAGGGCTAACAATCACTAACCATTTCCTGGTCATGGCCCAGATCAACCATTTCCTCCTTCATATAAATTTCAGGGATTTCACTGCTTATGTCCATTTGTCACAGAACTTATTTCCTTTTAGGGTTTCTTTCACCTCGGTACTGAATGCAGAGTACTGTGTGACTCTCCATTTTGCACCTTATTTCCAATTTGGCCACTTAGACTTCCCAACATGTACTGCTTTTCTTTGTTTTATCATCTTTACCCTCCAGCTTTACTGAAGTATAATTGGCAAAGTTTGTATATATTTGAGATATACATCTTGATATTTTGACGTAAGTATCCATTGTGAAATGATCACCACAATCAAACTCATTGACATATCCATCACTTTACATGATTATAATTTTCCTTCTTCTGCCCTCTTAGCAAATTACAAATATACAATACAGTATTTTAACAATAGACACCATATTGTACATTAGTCTCTGATTTTCCAGGGTCTCAGGACACCCTTTGTCTACTTTGCCAATGACTCTCTAGCAATTGTTCCTGATCCTGGTCTTTGAAGGTACTTGGACCTTCCTTTTATAGAAGGTCTCCTCCTTTACAAAGGTAGAGTCTTTGCTGGAAAGATTCTGGTCATCCCACATTAACTCCAGGTTAATTTTTTCTCTTTCAGAATTAATGCAGGATATCATATTTGAAAAATATATCTTCTTCTCTTGCCTGATTCTTTTTCTGCTGTTGTTTAATAATACATTTTCTCACCAGATCATTGGTCTGGTGTTATTTTCATGTGAAACTTTCTTTTTCATGTAGCTAGCATGGCCTCTTTAGATTCACCATTTTCCACCATTTACCCTCAATCTACCTACTAAAGCACTTCTGTCAATAGTTTATCTTCTGATTCAAAGGGCTCTTGGACTCCCTTCAACTTCTTATTGAATTCCTATGGTTTAAAGTTATTTGTCTAGATTAAAATGACTGGTAGCCTTTCATAAGTGAATTGTTTAGGTTTTTGGATCAATCTATATTCTAGTTTTTCTATTTTTACTGGGGAGAGATATAGAAAATGTTTCTGGAAGTTTCCTCACCTTATGCAAGAAAGAGATGGATTCAGAATAAAGAAGGAAACTAATGACAAACATAAGTCATAATTACATAAGAAATAAGTGTTTTCAACTGCTAGAGAGTGTAACTAATATGGGACTATTAAGTAGGAAGTATAGCCAGATTCATAGGGACTTTTCAAAGCAGTACGTTTATTCTACATTCAGGCTTATGCAATAATATGAAGAGTTTCCTTGTAGGTAATTTAGGGAAGTCGGTTAAGTGAATGGAAAATAATGAACTTCAATTTTAATATTGATTACATACAAAATTGAGGTTTTCTAGTCTTTAAGAACATATCTGAAATATATTTGAAGCAACTAAATACTTTGTGAAGTCTGTATATACTTTTTAATATTTTAAATATTCTCAATAAAGTATGGGTAGTATGAGACATATTTCTCAAACTATATTCAGGGGGAAAATTAGTTCCATGAGATGTTACTATATTTCTTGCATCTTTCTTCTCTATTGAAAGAGGTAGCATTGGCTTAAGTCGTGAACATGTTCCCAACTTTAGAAACATTACACAGTGGTCAAACATCCCTACTTGATGCTTTGATGTGTTGAATTTTAAAAACTTGGGTCCAACCTAGAAGTATTTTTTCTTCATCACTTTTAGAGCTTCTTTTACCTCTTTATTTCTCAAGCTATAGATCGGGGGGTTCAAAACGGGAATCACAATGCCATAAAATACAGAGGCCACTTTCATATTCTCCTGGGAATTATTAGCCTGAGGCTGTAAGTACATATATGATAGGGTTGTATAGAAAATGATGACTGCTGTCAGGTGGGAGGCACACGTGGAGAAGGCTTTTTTCCTTCCTGCAGCAGAAGATATCTTCAGGATGGCGGCCATGATATACATGCAGGAAAAGATGACAACCAACACAGTGAACATCAAGTTAAATCCCACAAAAACAACGAGGAGCATGATGTTGATGTCAATATTGGAGCATGAAAGGGCAAGAATTGGAGAGACATCACAGAAAAAATGACTGATGGTATTGGATTTGCAGAAGTACAGTGAAAATGTAAAACCTGTGTGCACAGAAGCATTTATTGAACCCATGATGTATGAACTAGCTACCAATTGGATGCAGACTCTTTGGGACATGATTTTGGGATAGTGAAGTGGGTTACAGATGGCTACATAATGGTCCACTGCCATAGTAGCCAGGAGGTAGCAGTCACTGGTTGCAAATATTGCATAAACCAATAATTATATTACACAGCCCTCAAATGATATAGACTTATTTTCTAATATGAAGTTTTGCAGCATCTTGGGAGTGATAGCAGATGTATAACAAATATCAACAAAAGCCAAATGTTGTAGAAAAAAGTACATAGGTGTTTGAAGTCTGGAATCTGTTTTGATGAGTAGGATCATCCCAACGTTACCCACCATGGAGGTCACATAGATGACCTGAAATACAATGAAGAGGATGTATCGAAACTTGTGTTGGGCACCAAATCCCAGAAAAAAAAATTCAGTCACTTCAGTGTTATTTTCTTTTGTCATGGCTACCAAAGTCTAGAAAGGACCAGGGAGAGGACCAAGAAAAGAAAGAAAATCTTTGTGACTTCTTGAAAGAACAAGCCTCTTATATTTCAGCCACCTGTTTTTAAATTTGATTCTTATGGCAAACACTCACAACAGGATTTATTGCTTTCTATATTTCTTCTACTTCCTTGGTAAGTAATCACCACATAAAAAGTGGTATGTGAGCCATGATTTTTTTTTTTTAATTTTATTATGTTATATTAGTCACCATACAATACATCATTGGTTTTTGATGTGGTGATCCACGATCCATTGTTTTCGTATAACACCCAGTGCTCCATGCAGTATGTGCCCTCCTCAATACCCATCACCAGGCTAACCAATCCCCCCTTCCCCCTCCCCTCTAAAACCCTGTCTGTCTCTCAGAGTCCACCATCTCTCATGGTTCATCTCTCCCTCCAATCCCCCCCCCCATTTTTCCCTTCCTTCTCCTAATGTCCTCCATGCTATTCTTTATGTTCCACAAATAAATGAAACCATATGATAATTGACTTTCTCTGCTTGACTTATTTCACACATAATCTCCTCCAGTCCCATCCATGTTGATGTAAAAGTTGGGTATTCATCCTTTCTAATGGCTGAGTAATATTCCATTGTATATATGGACCACATCTTCTTTATCCATTCATCTGTTCAAGGGCATCTCGGCTCTTTCCACAGTTTGGCTATTGTGGACATTGCTGCTATGAACATTGGGGTGCATATGGCCCTTCTTTTCGCTACATCTGTGTCTTTGGGGTAAATACCCAGGAGTGCAATTGCTGGCTCATAGGGTAGCTCTATTTTTAAATTTTTGAGGAACCTCCACACTGTTTTCCAAAGTGGCTGTACCAACTTGCATTCCCACCAACGTGTAAGAGGGTTCCCCTTTCTCCACAACCTCTCCATGATTTGTTTTTAAAATGAAGGCTATCTCATAGAAGGAGATCGACTTCTAATATGTGTGATTCTAAGAAACACAGATTAACACACGTTTTCACTATATTGAACAGGTATCCATATTTGCTGAAAGCAATATTCAAATATGATTTGGCACCTTTTCAACACCTGTAGGTTTTCTCAGCCATTTATCCATCTAATCCTGGTCAAGCTCCTGAAATTAGTAGCATTAATTAGAGAAATTTTCCGAGACCTGTTCAGGGTATACACATGTTTGAAGACTTTAGAGTGTCTTTCTACTACTATCCTTAGCATGCAACTCCCATCTTTTTTTTTTTTTTTAAAGATTTTATTTATTTATGTGACAGAGAGAGACACAGTGAGAGAGGGAACACAAGCAGGGGGAGTGGGAGAGGGAGAAGCAGACTTCCCGCTGAGCAGGGAGCCCGATGCGGGGCTCGATCCCAGGACCCTGGGATCATGACCTGAGCCGAAGGCAGACGCTTAACGACTGAGCCACCCAGGCGCCCCGCAACTCCCATCTTTACATGCCAGATAGTCCTCTCATTTTATATATACATGTATGCATATATATGTGCATATATAGAAAGAAGGGTAACAACATCACTTATGTTATTTAAATGCCAAAAGTGTTTCTCTTGGATCTAATTAGCATGAAGCAACTTGAAAAAATCCGGATGATGGGAAATTCTACAAATTAACTGGCTTAGACACTTAAAAAATATCAATTTCATAAAAGACAAACAAACATAAAACAAAACAGGGGACTGTTCTAGATTTAATAAGAGTAGAAAGACATTGCAATGAAATTCAATACACAATCCTTCATTGGCTCCTGAATCTGCAAATACAACATCTACTAAAGATATTGTGGGGAAAAGTGGGGGAATTAGAATAGTGAGTATATATAATGTAATTTCATCCGTATCAAATTTCTTTGGTGGGAACAGGTGGTTATAACAGAGATTTTCTTTGTTTGCAGAAGGTACATGCTATATATCTCTCATCTATCCATTTGTATGTGTGGAGATAAAGCAAAAGGGAAAGAAAAAGAATTGGTTAATGTAGGTGCAGTGTATCCCAGTGCTCACTGCACCATCGTTTTAACTTTTATGAAGGTTTTATATCTAAATGTAAGAAGTTAATGAAAAGCATGGATAAAATAAAACACTGTCATGCAAAAAAAAAAAAAAAATGGAGAGAGTTAAGCATCAATTGTTGTGCACTAAATATGCTTCTAAAGACTGTTGTTCGGAAGAGAGTAATATGATCCTTTAAAAAGTCCCAGAAATAAGAAGAAATGGGGAGCTTAGAAATTGGTAAACAGGTGAAAAAGTTGGAATAGAGGTGGTATAAAATATTAGTAATATTTTCCATTGGGAAGGGGTCAAGAAACTGAAAATATCAGCTAACACTGACAGATTAGAGGGTTCAATAGATTTAAGATGCTCTAAAATTCTTATACTTTCAACTTTTACTTAGATGTATATATTTTCAAAAATTACAAAAGATAAAAGTGAAGTTTTCTTTTAAAGTTTAGGGGAAGAGAAGGAATTTAAAAATCAATCTAAATAACCTTAATGAAGGAGATAAAAAGAATAATAGAAAAAAAAAATCAAGACAAACAGAAATCACCTGAAAAGGCATAAGTCTAAATGAATTAGTGAGGATAATAAATATAAAAGGAATAAACTCATCATTAAAATTCAATGATTATCAAATTGGATTTTAAAAATGTAGATCAGGCTATGTGATAGACAAAGTATTAAAAAGAACCCAAACAAGTAATGATTAAATAAATAATGGTATAAAAATAATAGAAAATTATCCATCAGTTAAATTGAGTTCACTAGGCCCACATTTCTCTACCCACATTTTAAAATCTGGAACTGGAAGAGATTATGCTAAGTGAAGTAAGTCAAGCAGAGAAAGTCAATTATCATATGGTTTCACTTATTTGTGAACATAAGGAATAGCATGGAGGACTTTAGGAGAAGAAAGGGAAAAATGAAGGGGGGTGGAATCGGAGGGAGAGATGAACCATGAGAGACTATGGACTCTGAGAAACAAACTGAGGGTTTTAGAGGAGCGGGGGGTGGGGGGGATGGGTAAACCCGGTGATGGTTATTAAGGAAGGCATGTATTGCATGGAGCACTGGGTGTTATACGCAAACAATGAATCATGGAACACTACATCAAAAACTAACGATGTGCTATATGGTGACTAACATAACATAATAAAAAATTATATTATAAAAAAAAGATAATGGTTTAGGTTTACCAAAAAAGCCAATGAGCAGAAAACTAGTTTTTCTCTTTTATCTTTGAAAGCTGTCTAACTCTGTCGCACTCCTAAAGGAAACAGCAACTGATGTTTGCCAGAATGCACGATGGTTTACAAAGCCCTTGTCACACGCTATATCTGATTTAATCCTCACATCAATCTTTTGAGGGAGGTACTCTTAGTGTCCCATTTTCCAGGTGAGAAAACATGAGCTGAAGACCTCAGGTAACATGCCAGAATCACTTCAGTGACAAGTAAATTGGTGCAGGAATTCAGAGTTTCCAGATTCCAGATCCCCGACTTTTCCCCCTGCATTCTTCAAACCTAGGGTCTAGACATATATGATAATAACTTGACTCAGTGGTTTAGAAATGAGGCAGAAAGAGAGCTTCTGGGGTAGTGTAGTGGTGGTAGGGGGGAAGGGTCTTAATTTCAAGAAAAGAAGGAGCATGAAATGATAGAAAACACCCATTCTTATATTTGGGAATCAGTCCTAAGTAAATCATCAATAATTCAGCCCAAGATTTATATGCTAAGAGTTTTATTCTAGTGTTGTTTATAATTGCTAAAAATCAGGGATGGCCTAAATGTCCAGCCATAAGAAAGAAGACTGATGAACTATGTATATGTTGAATATTATATACATATTTTAAAAAGAAGTTTTTATAGAATTTTTAATCCATGGACTCATGTATACAATATAATGAAAAATACCAGTTGATGAAATTCTATTTACTGAATGGTATATGATTGGAAGGGAAAATGTTAAAATGTTGCCATTAGTTTGGATTATAGTGTTATTGAAACATTTTTTCATCTTTATTTTTAACAGTATTTCCCAGATTTTCTACAAATGAATACATGTTACTTTTATAATTTAGAAAAATCAGGTTTTTTAAAAATAAGGATCCAAGAAAAAAATATATATAAAGCATGAATTTTGGAGCTAGATGAACCTGGGATCATATTTCTGTTTACCATTTATTAGCTGTAGAGCATGATGCAAATCACCTTACTTCTCCGGGATTTAGTTTTCCCATCTGTAAAATGAAAGAAGCACTATTCTCAGTATTACATTGAACTAACATAAACGCTGTGGTATTTACAGAAACCCTCAGTAGTTTCCATGACTTCTGTATGGAGGGTTCATGAATCTAACATATATACCCTTGGTATTTGTAGGCTATACAAATACATTCAGGCTACCTGCAGAATTTCAGTGTAATTGAGGTTTGAGGGCAACAATCTGATTGGAAATTTGTCAGGGGCAGGTAAACGGCTTGCCCAGGGGAGTAGGCTGGCCCCTTATGTAAGCTTGAAATAATGTCATTTTCCTATACTACAAAATGCAAACACACTGATGGGAAGTGTGGGTGTGTGTTGGGGGAGATAACCAAAACTCTCTTATCCCTCCATTGGTGTTGCATTGGAAACACTTGGCACGTAGCAGGACTTCTGTAATTTTTAGTTTCTTGTCTATACTTGCGTGGATATTGAGTCTAGCTACTCATTCCTTTAAAGCTTTTGTACTTGTTTGTTTTGGGGGTAAGGAGGCTGCTTATAACACTGGAAATAAACTCTGGATTCAGAAATACCTAAGCTGAGTATTCTTGCACAAGATTCGTATGATCTCTGTGTGTAGGTTTCCTTATTCTACAAAGTGGGGTGAATGAAAACCATACCTATGAATTTATAAAGAAGATTAAATTATATTATGTATTGGAAGAAGCTAGTTTAATGCCTAACACCTGGACATAATTAATGTAGTAGCTGCTATTACTGTTATTTTATGTGTTTTATTTTTGCTTTGGAACATAGTTGTCTGTGTTTGGGGCCTCACTTCATATTATTATTATTTTTTTTAATGTTGTGATTAAAATGACCATCATTATTAAGGTCCAGGAGAAGAGACTAAAGGTGTTTGACTACGGAAGGTGAGGCTCTCTAGATTCTACCTCTTTCAACTCCCAAAACAAAGAGCCCCACATCTGGCACTTTCTAGGCTAGGAGTTTTGTTCTATCTTCTTTTAGGAGAGACTGACGTCCAGTGGACTCCATTTTTGTTTTACTCAATTCTGTGGAAGAAAGAGAGAGAGAGGGAAAGTGAGAGCGGGAGAGAAGGAAAGTGACAGAAGAAATGATAAATGTGAATGAAACGAGAACAAAACCCCAGAGGAAGTAGGTAAGAAAGAAGGAAGTGATATGGAGTAGAGAAAGGAAGTACGTCCAACAGTGGTGACTGGGATGCCAGTCCCAGCTTCGTCCCCGACTACTGCAAGCCTGGCCCTTTCACTGGGACTGTTTCTTCATTTGCAACATGAGATGTTAAAATTGATGGCGGCCAGTAGCCCTTCAAGTTTAACAGTGTACAAAAAGAGAGAGAAAGCGTCTTTACTTCATTTCGTAGGAAAGTGTAACAATTGGCTTCTGAGTAGTTTGTGCATCAGTAGCACTAGGATTGTTGCTGGCCCTCTCCAGAAGGACCTCTTGTGGTTCAGGGGACAGTTTAGAATGATTTCTTAAACTGGCCTTGTCACAGAGAGAGAGAGCACAAGAGCCTTTGCTAGCTGGGGACCAGAACCTCTTTAAATAAGGTAACTGGGCATGACTTGGTTCCTGCTTTATGTGCATGGTGTCTGGAAGGCTCAGAAAGTATTGGTAATGGAGATTTTCCTGGCAAAAGGCCTCAGTACACTTGGTTCCTGCAACACATTCCTTTTCAGAATGGATGCAAGTCTGTCAGAATATGGGTGTATGTGGCTGTGTTCCAATCTTTCCCAGACTTGGAGGGGCTTTTCCCAGCCTCATAGAGAGTGATCCCTCCTCAGTAACTATCTTCCTCATCATGTTCTCTCTTTTTTTTTTTTATTATGTTCAGTTAGCCAACATATAGTCCATCATTAGTTTTTGATGTAGTGTTCAATGATTCATTAGTTGGTTATAACACCCAGTGTTCTAACTCTTCCTTGGGGGGGTGGAAATGAGGTAAATGCCTCACCTAAGAGGTAATGCTTAAGATTGTTCTGATTACAAAAAGGTGTGTTTAACCCAAAATTTCCTTGAAAGATATGATTCTGAGATGTCAATCCCACAATGAGCTTTTTCAAAAGCTAACATCTCTTAGCAGGGGAAGGTGAATCATTCATGTATTTACAGATCCATCCACCGAGCCTGTATTGAGGAGATGATGCGGGCTGGCATTGTGCCTCCAGGCCTCTCTGGCATCTTTAAAAACAACGTGAATCTTCTTGACATCATTACTCCCTAGGAGGTCAGAGTAGGGGTTACTATGACTTGAATGTATGCATTCAATCACTTGGGGGACTCAAGGCAGCGCCCTGGGTCAGGCAGGTTAGATCAATACAAGACTTTCCGAATCCAAGTGCCCGCATCTCTGAGCCTGGAACTTGTCAGAAGCTTATAGAAGTTCTTCTTGCATCAAGGGCTTTCTTGCCTTTCCATAATTCTTTGAAGATTTACAGACAATGTAATTATTTTCTAGTTGCCATGCTAGATAACCTGGAAATAAGGAATGGACAGAGCTTCCTTTTCTCTGTATGGAGAGTTGCTAAAAACCAAACAACTGAACAAAATGCATTTCCCCTCCCCTTAACCCCCAAGCATTTAGTATCTTTGTGGAGTCAGACTTTTAGGGTTCAAAATCCAGTACTAATGCTTCTAGCACCGTGAACTTGGGCAAAAGCCTTCACTTTCCTGTGCCTCATTTTCCCCATTTGTAAATTAGGTATGAGACTAAAAAACCTTATAGATTTTCTTTTGTGACGATTAAATGTGCTAATTCACGGAATGTGCTGGACAATGCCTGGCATGTATTAAGTTCTCTATAAATGTTAGCCTCTGGGATTCTCTTATCTCTGAGTCAGCATATTATTCACCCACAGCAAATATTTGATGAGCGCTTGCGATTGCCAGATACGGCGTCTTTACAAGAATTCTGTTCTCTTAAAGGAAGTGGGAAGATAGTTAAATAGGCAAAAAAAGGAGACAAAGATGTATCAGTACCTCTTTGTACAGCAGTACAGCAACTGAGGTGGTGACACAAAAGATCAAAGTATAAATTACAGACTGAAGAAGCAGGCGGAGGGTTCCTCCTCACCCTATCACTGGCTTGGGTCTCTGCATCACCTTCTACCACTTGGAATCTCTTCTCCAGGCTCCTTGTCTCCTTTTAGGTCAATCGGTGAACATTCTCCAGCTCTGCAGTGTCATAAAAAAACCGTGACATAAAATGAAATTCTACAGTAAGCGCTGGTGCCGCTTGTTGTGCCTGAGGATTCAAACTGTCACGAAGGGAGAAAGAAACACTTGTTTGAAAACAGCGTGGAGAGCGGGAAAACTCTGGTCTTAGCAGAACTAATCACACCTCTTTCATGCTGCTTCCTTCTTAAAAGCTGAGCATGTTTATTGAAGTCATTTATCCTCTTTGAACCTCAGTTTCTACCCTTGCTAAATTGGGTATAGTGATACCCATTCTGCCTGTTTTTTATTTTATTTTTTTGGTCATTATAATGCTACTTTATTTATTTATGTATTTATTTATTTTATTATGTTATGTTAATCACCATACATTACATCATTAGTTTTTGATGTAGTGTTCCATGACTCATTGTTTGCGTATAACACCCAGTGCTCCATGCAGAACGTGCCCTCTTCAATACCCATCACTAGGCTAACCCATCCCCCCACCCCCTCCCCTCTAGAACCCTCAGTTTGTTTCTCAGAGTCCTAGTCTCTCATGGTTCATCTCCTCCTTCGATTTCCCCCCCTTCATTTCTCCCTTACTACATTCTGCCTATTTTTTAAAGTGTTGTGAGGTTCAAAAGAGATAATGAAGCTGGAAGTGTGGTTTTAATGCAGAAACTTGTGATTACAATCATTGTGATTTTATAGTGAGTGCAAGGTTTTCCAATTTTCCATGAGATCTATTCCAACCGGATCTCCTCATGGCCCAGAGAAAAATGAAACCTTTCTTATTAACCACAATATCACGCAGCGTGTTGGACTGACTGTCGGGGATTCAATTCTTCTGTTGACTTGCTACGATTCGTTGCTATCAGCTACCTATCTTTTATAAAGTGCTTTGAGCTCCCGGAAGACTGACATTGTATAACTGCCTGTGAGTGTAGCTGTTAGGATAACCTGTGATCTGCTTTCCACAAGGGTTCATTTGGTTCGGGCACGCCCTGGCTCTGTGAATGGAGTGACTGTATGAAATGCACACCCATTTTCCCAGGACGACTGTTCTGAAGTTATCATTTCAACAGTTTGTTTGAAAAACGTCCTAATTAGCTACTGGTGCTTTGGCTTTGAAGAGTCTCATTGTCTCAAAGCTGACATTCAGGAAGAACTGCCTTAGTTGCAGACACGCCCAGCACCCAACTGGTCCCCCGTCCGCTGCCGTTTGCCTGGCCCTGGTCCTGCCAAAGGCTGGACTCCTGTGTGGCGGCATGGCTTACTCTTCTCACAGACTCCATGGTGATCTCAACGGCTGCCTTATCTCATGGGGAGAAAGGAGATGGTTCCTGAGAAGGAAAACATGAACACCCATGGATTCGTGTTCCACCAGTCAAGGAAGGGGTGGGGAAGGCTAGAGGACAGAGTGGGGGATTAAATTCTAAGGTCCAGGGGCGCAGGGCTTTTGCCTGTTTGATTCTCATCACCCTATTTGTAGAGTCCAACCTAGTATTAGGTCCTCACCAAATATTTGTTAAGCACATGAATAAACACATGAATGAATGATCAGGAGAATGGACTGAGTTTCAGGATTGCCAGGGGCCTTTAGCTGGCCTCCTATCTACATTGTTTATAGAGAGAACACATGGCAAAAAGAGACATTTGTTAAGCGTTTGCTGGGGTCCGTCTTATTTACCTCCCTCATTTTACTTACTTCTTACCAGAGTGGCATAGGAAGTGCTATTAGCTCTATTTCTCAGGCAGGAGAAAGCAGATTCAGAGGGATCGAATATATTCAATACTGTGCCAGGGATTACACGGCTCAAAAGTGGTGGAGATGGAGGTGGTTTGCATCTACTCTCTAATATTAAAAATAAATAAACAAAGACGTGCCCTGGGGGTCATGCTTCAGGTGGCTTCATGCCACTGGTCACCGCAGGTTTGTTTTAACACTTTCTGGCGACTTTGCTTCCTGCTCAGTAATAGTCCATGCAAGCTCATGTCGGTGCTGGCAGACACTGTAAGCCTACTGTGTGGTTTCATGAGAACCTTGGCAATGGTCCCCAGGTTTACTGAACCTCATATGAGGTCTTTTGGCCTCCTGGAAGCAGAAGCCATGTTTGCAAGTACTTACACACCCTTCCTACATACCCGCCGTGCATCGGTGGGGTCTAGTTTGTGGGGAGATGTGATTGTAACACGTTGGTTTATTAAAACAGATGCCATCCCACAGCTGATGTCTTTTTTTTTTTTTTAAGATTTTATTTATTTATTTGACAGAGAGAGAGAGAGAACACAAGTAGGCAGAGAGGCAGGCAGAGGGAGAAGGAGAATCAGGCTCCCCACTGAGCAGAGAGCCAGCGGCCGGGCTTGATCCCTGTACCCTGGGATCATGATCTGAGCCTAAGGCAGACGCTTAAGTGACTGAGCCACCCAGGCGCCCCCACAGCTGATGTTTTGATGTTTTTTCTCTCCTTTTCCTTTTCTCCATCCCGGGCTAGCCTCTTTGTTTCCTCCTTCTCTCTCTTTTCTGCATTCTCCTTTCTTCTTCCTTTCTGCAAATCTTTCAGAGATTCATAAAGTATGTCTCTTTAGGTGAAGAGAAACTAGCATTGTGTTTCATCAAAATCTTGATGGTACTTCCCCTAAGTCCATGTGTATGAGAGTGTGTGTGTGTGTGTGTGTGTGTGTGTGTGTGTGTGTGAGTCACAGTGAAGAAGGAAGATTTGACCTGCCAGAGCAAGTTGCTTTGGGGGAAAAATCTAGACAGGTCTTCATGGGTGGACATAGGAATTCACTATAGTGATTCATATGATACGTGAATAGAGGAGGCTCTGGAGGTGTTTTGAAAATATATATTAAAATAATTTTATTGGTTATCTTGAATTCAAACATTTCCCCCCTTATTTTCAGCACCACTATTATATAAGTCTTGAACATAGCATTAGGAACTTACCAGTAGAGATACATACTATGCATCACATCAGAATAATTTACCTTTTATAGGAATTAAAGTGGCAAAATTTAACGTTTTGACGAAATGGAACATGATGGCCATCTAAATCAAAGAGTTAACTAAATTTCAAAAATAATGTGGATGATCAGTGCTCATTGAATCCCTTGGTTTTAAGGAGAGATGAAATCTTTTTATTTTCAGAGAGTTTTTGAAGTCCATAGTTGATAATCATTTAAGAACAAAGTCACTTGGTTCAATTCCTCCCTCAAATTTGTATTTTTAAAAATCTGAAACATAAAAGTTACAAGAATAGAAAAATGAATACTCATATACCTATCATGTCAATTCACCAACTGTCAGAATTTTACCACATTTGCTTCATCTCTTTCATGGATGTATAAGGACTCTATCATCTATCTATCTATCATCTATCATCTATCTATCATCTATCTATCTATCTATCTATCTATCTATCTATCTATCTATCTATCATCTATCTATCTATTATCATCTATCTATCTATCATCTATCTATCATCTATCTCTATCTATCTATCATCTATCATCTATCATCTATCATCTATCTATCCATTTATCTTTATTTATATGAATAAGTACTCATGGATTATTTTTAGATTAATGAACTCTAATCATTCCTACCATTATTCATTTTACCAATTTTACCAATTATGGCTAAAGAAAGCAGACTTCTTGTCCTATTGATATATTCCCATCAACTTTTGATGGGAATCTTTACTTCCTAGCATACAAAGACGTGCCAGTCTTGTTTTCCCTGGAAGCAGATACTTGGTTCATGTTAACAAGACATTGTATTCAGAAACTAAGATCTTGGAGTGATCAGGAAATCTCTGAGAATTTGAACGTGTCTGTGTATCCAGAGAATTTATCATGGTCCCAACGTGTCCTGAGAAGGTCACAGTATGCTGAACAAGAAATAAAGTTACTTTCAGCCAGTAAATGACACTAAATACATGGTCAGTTCAGAAAAATATGACCAATTTATAGAATAGAATCCATCCCCCTCCTTTATTACAGTCTCTTGTTTGGGATTTTGTATGTAGTAAAGAAGGAGAAAAATCAAATGTCAGAGTTGGGATTTCATCTTGCTTTACAAGAGAAAGCTGATTATCAGAGAAGGCATGTGACTCCTCCTAAGTTACACAGCAAGCACTTGAGAAGTGGAGGTACTGACCACCTTTCTTAAGGGGTTGTTATGAGGAGTAAGAAAATGCATGTAGCTCAATGCATCTCACAGTGGAAGAATCAGTAAATATTGACCGTTAAAAATAGTTTTGTGTAGCAGAATGATCAGCAATGATGAGGGCAATTGCTCTACATGAAGAAGGGGCATCTTCTATCATTTTATTTCCCTCAGGACTAAGTAAACACTGATGCTCTTTTACCATAAGGGGCAAGGGATAGCACTAACAATGCTTGATATGAGGCATTCTTGCCATAATTTGGGGTCTGGAACTGGATTCAATATGAGGTAAAAAATAAAGAGTATATTCAGTTAGGCCGGTGGTGGAAGGTGAAATTTTCAGGGCTTTAGAATAAAAAGATGTGGGAACAGCTGAGGGATCCAGAAGATAGGGGATCAAGACAGAAGAGGGGTGTTGCAGAGAGTTATTGCATATAATTCAAGAAACCCAAATAAAGAACTTGAATTAAATCACAATACTATTTTGCATCCCACTTTTATTTATTTAATGTATTTTTTCTTTTTTTATGAAAAAAAATTTTACTCTTAATTTTCAATAATAAAAAAGCTGTAACATTTTAAATAGTTAATAAGACTTAGTTGATATCTAGTTAACCTCTTATAGCATTAATGTTTTGTATTTCTTTTCTTGAAAATACTCAAATACATTTGCATTGTATCCTTTAGAAAATAGCCTAAAAGATAATTGCCTTTAACAAGTTCTATGAAGAACAACATTCTAACACATCCATGTCTTTCATGATACTTGAAATACTGAGTTATATGTCATTTAGCCTATCTCTTAGAATAATAAATAACACAAATAACACAATTGCAGTAACTGATTCTCTAATCATTAGTTGTTTCCACAAATAAAACCTATCATTTTTCATGAGAAAGCAGTAAAATAATACAGAAACAGAGTTAACCTGAAATCATTTATCCCCTTGATCAAAAGATAACAGATTAAGTGTGGGAGGCCAACATCATGAAAATAGTCACCAGTTTTTTACTTTACCATTTAACTCTGGCTTAAAGATAATAAAAATAACGTACAATCTATCAGTGTATATTTATTCCCTATCACATTTTCCTTATTTTACAAGAAAGAAAGTAGGTGTTATGTTTAAGAGGAAGATAAGTGAAACACTATTACTGAAAGCCAATTTTGCTATCATCACTGCTCAAGAAGTATCCATAGGACCCTTACAGCAAACACGTTGCTATACAAGCCCCAGAATGTGAGATCAGGTGATCCGACGTAAACATGAGGAAAAAAATCAAAACATTTCTGTCCTTATTCATATCCCTTCCCCTGCCCGGGAAATTCCGATTAAATGGATCTTAGATTGTACTTTTATTTCACTATATCTATTTTAGCAACTTAATGTAAATGAAAAGCAACATTCATTTTTAAATGAAAGTCATAACACTGTTTTTGAAACTGCAAATGGGATTCTCACCATGAAAGAAGTTACATAGCAAATTCTTGAATCTGGACAGTTATTTACCATAATCAGGTCAAACAGAACTTGAAGCTCTCCAATTATTTGCTTTCACCTCAAACAAAGGACAATTAGGCCACTGCTGTCATTTCCTCATCTGAATCACTTGATTCATCTTTTAGTTCCAGTTCTCCTAAATCTTTGTCTACAGCCGTCACAGTCTTTTTCTTACACTTCTTGGGGACTGCATCGTTAGCACAAATTTTTCTCATTTTAGTGTTTGGCAATTTCTTCGGATTGAAATCCCATTCCCTAAAAGTTCTCAGATTACCTGCATTTACAATGTTTGGAATCTCAAGGCCATATTCTTCATTCTGTTGTCGCTCACACTCCATTGTCTGCTTGATGACTGTCTCCTGGGAATAGCGCCGCCGTCCCTGCCTGTCTTTGATGCTGTTCTGTAATTCAATCTGCTCTAGTTCACTGCTGAATCGATTAAAATACCTTTCAATTAATTCACAAGTATCTCTCTTTGAATATCCTACTTTTTGGGGATCAAGATGACTTTGAAACCACTGGAGTTTTTCACCAATAAGTTTGAGACGCAATGCCTTTTCATTCTTCAATTTTTCCTTTTTTTCTTGTTTGTGGGCCTCTCTTGTAATTTGAGCTGCTTTTCTACTATATGGATGGATGACTTTTTTTTTCCCTGTCCTACAAGTTTTCCCTTTAAGGCTTTAGGCATGGTGACGTCTTCACGGCCCTGCAGGACCTGGACAGCCCAGATCAGGGACACACCAACAACTGCAACAGCTCAGAGGAAGTGTCTTAATGTATTTTTTCTTAACATTTCCTCTCTGCAAAGTATTCTTTGAAAAACATAACTTCAAATAGCTAACAAATTCCACATTAGGGAGGTACCATCTTTTGTTTAACAATATCTAGGCAATTCTCAAATTGTTTCCATTATTAATAACAAAATAACAAAGTCCCCTTAAATAAGTATTTATCTGCATTATATCTACAGGAAAAATGCCTTGAAAGGAAAATACAGGGTCAAAGGATTGACTTTTTTTATAGTTATTGACAACTGTTATCAAATTGACTTTGAGAATTTATGCTTATCAGTTTCATAAAAGTTTAATAATTACAAAGGCAAAGGAGTATATGAGAACTTTTCTAAGAGTCTGAATTCATATTGCCATACATCCGCTGCTAGATTACTTTCCAGAATTTGCCATCTTACCAGCAGATTGATTGGCTGATGACTATACCCTTTCCCAGAGTTTGGGGTGGTACTGAGTTTCTAGTAGGTGCTGATAGGATGCTGGTGGATTCATTTCTGCTGACACTACATATATTACCTGAACCAGGGCAGATCTTAAAGAAATAAAGAGGGGTTGTCTATTTTCTGTGTAAGAAGATATCTCCTGAGCAACATTTCTTATAGTACTTTAATCAAAGTCACTCAGGAAATACATAATAATTTAAGTATATAAGAAAGTCTGAGCGTCTTAAGTGTCCAGGGGGGACACCTTTACTTTCCTCTTGCTGACTTATTTCACCAGTAGCAAGTGTTTACTTTTATGGCAATAATTTTAAAGAACAATGACAACAAAAAGCTGGCAGAACATGATGTTCTAGCCTATTTGCAATCTTTATGTGCTTCAAAGGGAGAAAGAATTCAAAGGCATTGAGTAAATAGGTAAATTTAAAACTGGCTTTTGCTACCACTCCCTTTTTAATTCTATATCACATTTGCTCCAGGACAAAACACTCAAGATGTCAGCTCACATTTATGGCATTTCTACTATTGGCTATGTGTTCACATGAATTATTTTATTTCTTCTTCACAACAAACAGGTAGGTATTTGCATTGCTATCATATAGATGAGGAAACTGAAGGTCTGGGAGATTAAGCAGGTTATTCTGGATCATATATTTACCAAGGGACTGAGTGGAATTTGATCCCTAGTGTGTATGAATCCAATGTACTCTGCTAAGTTTATTATAGGTGATTCACCATGGATAGTGTGAAATATTCGTGGCTAGTGTGTTTGGGTGATGTAGGGCTTGTCAACCATTTTAGTTGGTTGTTAAGAGTTCTTATTTTGCCCCTTCTTGGTCTTAGTAATTCCAAGCTGGTAAAGGGAATTCCTCTCAGTAGTGGAAGTCAGGACTCCCTTGGTTCCTTGCCTTTTCCAATCATTCATTCAAGTCTCCTCCCATCGGGTGAGCATTTCCTGAGGTTCTACCTCCCTCACATGTACCTTCTCTCTTTGTGCAATAGTACTTACTCTCATGACTTCTCCACAAAGGTGTCTCAAAGTCTCTCTACCTCTACTTCTGGTCTTTTACTGTTGCCTCTAAATCATATTTGGCAATTTGGTGAAGGCTATGAAATCCTCCTTGGAAAGATATTTTAAACACACAAAACAAAATACATTATATTACAAAAACTCAGTTATTTAAAAATATGATCAAGAGTATAAGGATTTGTCTGCTCTATTCAATAGAACTTCTTGCCTTTTCGGCAGTGCTCTATATCTGTGCTGTCCAATACATGTGCCTGGTGATGACCCATTTTTAGTTTCACTTAATTAATTAAAATTTTATTATGAATAGCCACATGTGACTGGAGACTTACAGATAAGTGCAGATCTAAATATTTATTTCCCCGTACCTGCTAGAAAACTCTTAGCAAAGTACATTCAATCTACCTCAAAAATCATTGAACCCTATTCTGAAGCAGCCCCTAATCCTGACATCTCTTTTAATATTAAGGCATTATCAGTCACCAGGAATCAAAACTTCTGTCATCTTTTGTGCTACCCTCTTATATGCCGTAAAGAGTGAACATTTCTTAAGTATTCACTAGGTCTCAGGCATTGCTTTAAGTGATTTACATACATTATCAAATTGCATAAAAATATAATAGAGAAACTGTTGTTTGCTAAATTTATAGTAGGTTGGAGAGGTTAAGTAATTTACCTGATGATATATCCATATCATGAATTGGCAGATCCAGTTGCTTCCAGATTCACTAAAAGTACTAATTTTTCATAGAAGGTCAATGAGACTCACTGAGAAATCAGGTTCCTTGCATGTGGCTTGAATTTGTTTATCTCAGTGATGCCACGAGTTATCACATGGTGATCCGAAGCTCCAAGTGGCAGTTACTTATGTGATAAAAACTGGGAATAGAAATTTGCCTTTCAGGGTGCCTGGGTAGCTCAGTTGGTTAAGCGACTGCCTTCGGCTCAGGTCATGATCCTGGAGTCCCAGGATCGAATCCCACATCGGGCTCCCGGCTCGGCAGGGAGTCTGCCTCTCCCTCTGACCCTCTCATGCTCTATCTCATTCTCTCTCTCAAATAAATAAATAAAATCTTTAAAAAAAAAAAAAAAGAAAAAAAAGAAATTTGCCTTCAGAGGAAATGATATTTGCTGACATAATGCTCGAGTGAGGAGTCTCTACTTGTTGAGAAACAAAGATAAAGGTTTTATTTTCTTTAATAACTGTTACCTCCTCTGTTCTTTGGATCCTCCTTTTCCAGGTGAGCAGTGAGTTCCATTAATATGATTGCAGTCAGATGCCTTAGCTGTGCAATCATTTTAGTTATTAAGGCAGTCTCATTATGGTTGTTAAGATATAGCACTTTCCATTTTAAAACATCAGTCTCATATATGGATCTCATATGCATTGCTGATGGGAATGTAAAATGGTACGGATCCAATGCAAAACAGTTTGGTAGTTTCTTCTAAAGTTAGATATGCATTTGTTGTATGAATGATGCAGAAATTGTGTTCCTAGGTATTTGTCCTAGAGAAATTAAAACTTATGTTCCCACAAAAACCTGAACACAAAAGTTCATGGCAGCTTTATTTACCAAGGCTCCACACTGGAAACAATCCCAGATGTCTTTTAACAAGTAAAGGGTTAAACAAACTGTGGTGTATCCATACAATGGAATACCACTGATCAGTAAGAAAGAATAAATTATTGATACATGCAATAACTTGGGTGATACTCAAAGGCATTATGCTAAGTGAAAAAAAGGGCTATATACTCTATGATTCCACTTACATAACGTTATTGAAATAACAAAATTATAGTGATGGAAAACAGATCACTGGTTACCAGAGATTAGTGCTGAGGGAAGAGAGGTGACTATCCAGGGGTAACACAAGGGAGTTTTGTTGCAATGGAACAATTCTCTATTTTGATTATGGTGATGGTTACTTGAGTCTGCACATGTGATAAAACAAAGAAACAAAAAGAGTGGGTGAAATCGAAATAATGTCTGTACCTGAGTTAGTAGTATTGTGTCATGGTCAGTTTTCTGGTTTTGACTATGTACCGTGGTTACATAACAATATCAGAGGGAGAAGCTAGGGGGAGTGTTCATGGTAACTCTACACTATAATTCTTGCAACTCTCGTGAATCTTAAACTATTTTAAAATAAATAGTTACTAAAAGTCAACATGTTCAGTTTAAAGCTTTTCCTACACTTCCCAAAAACCTTGCACAAGCTGGCTGGGTGGCTCTCTCTCCCCTCTGGTTGGAGTGGGAATGAGAACGTTTCCTGTAATTGCTGTTCCATTATACCATAGCTCCTCAGCCTCAGCACTATTGACATTTTGGGTCAGATAATTCTTTATTTCTGGGGGTGGGCTGTAGGAGTGGGGCTGTCCTGAGCTTTGTAGGATGTCTGGTAGCATTCCTGGCCTCAACCCATTTGGTGTCGGTAGAAAGCTGCCCCCATCCCTCTGCTAAATCATGACATACAAATTGTCTCTCCAGATATTTCCAGATGTTCCCTGGGGGGACAAAATCACCCATGGTAAGGAATCCGTGCCTTATCTGATCATTCCCACAATGACAAGGATGGTGTGGATGGATGAAGCAGCCATAGGCCTCCTGGGGGAAGAAGACTCAACTCCAAGCAACTCTTGGGCATTTGGCTACAACTTCTAGTTAACTCATAGCTGATGACAAAATGCTGTCCCTGTACTGTGGTGGTCTGCAGGAAGCATGCAACTGCCAATTTTGCCTCCCTGCCTGACTCTTTCTGGGGTTTATGTGATTCCTCTTCTCTGCTGAAGGAGCTGTAATTGCCCACTTTTGCCAGGCCATGCCACCACGTTAGGTGAAGTAAAAATAAAATATTTGTAAATATAGTGACTATAGAGGAAAATAATAAGTAGTTCAGGCCCATCCTCTCTGAAAAGCTCTCTCCACCTGTAATAGTCTTGGAGATCGTCCTCTTCAATCACCTCCGTTATCTGTAGTCTGCTTCATTCATTTGGCATGAAGCCAGGATGATTCGATTGTTAATTACCTAATGGGCTATGTCTAGCATATCAACTAGAACAAAGAGAATAGAATGTCAAATGACCTAAAGAGAATGACCTAAATGACCTGAGAAAGGCTAGAGTTCAACCTCCTTACAAACAGGTGATTGGGACTTATCCAGGGTCAGACATGGAATAAGTTATAGGCCCAGGCCTTACCCAGGGTTTTTAACCCAGGGTCTCTAACCCACAGTCAGTGACCTTCTAATAAAAGTACTTCCCAAAGACAAAGGTGTTTGGTTGTACAGCATGATGATTGAGTTTTAATTATGGAACTAGATAGATCTAGATTCCAATGTCAGTTCCACAATTACATAGGCTATGTGACCTTGAAAAAAATCTGTGCCCTCTCTGAATCTTATCTGTGAAGTGAAGATTGTGATAGGATCTAATTTATAAATACATCAGTGAAGATTAATTGAAATAATGTACTTAAATTGTTTAGCACAGCACTTGCCTCATGCAAACACCCCATCATCCTCATCCTCATCATCATCGTAGCAAGAGTTTTAGAGTTTAGAAAACTCTTTTACATCCATTTATCTTCCTAACCCACAGGTGGCTTTTGGAGGTAGGTGTCAGTGATATTTTATAGATGTGGAATAGGATCAGAAAAACAAATTGAGGGTTTTAGAGGGGTGGGGGTGGGGGGATGGGTTAGCCCGGTGATGGATATTAAGGAGGGCACATACTGCTTGGAGCACTGGGTGTTATAAGAAAACAATGAATCGTGGATCACTACATCAAAAACTAATGACGTATTGTATGGTGACTAACATAACATAATAAAATTAAAAAAAAAAAAGAAAAAGAAAAACACTTGACTAAATCCACACATCCTGTCGACACAAAAACACAGGCATAGGTCTTCTGATACCAAGACTCGTGCTTCTCCACCAACGTACCTGCCCAACCAGTTAAGACTTTTGTCCTTGATGGCTATCTTGGGGCCTTGCATGTATATAGTAGGTGCTAAATATTTGCTCGCGCCAATTGTTCTATTGTTTCTTGTGTGTTCACTTGCCTCTCGCCAACATACTTCCCTAAAAATTCTTAGAGGGCAGGTCCTCACCTCAGTATAGGACCACACACATATGGTTTGGAGCTGAACCCATAACTTGTTTTCCATAAATACTCATTGATGCAGATGATGCAGGGAGATAGGACATGAGCTCTGATATCTAGGCAGCCTATACCTCATGCAGGGATCAGAGAGAGGCCCAAATGAGAGTGAAGTTCAGACAGATGGAATGGGGCAGGAAAAGATCACCAGATCACAGCTCATTAAATGCCTTTTGTCACTTTGATTCTAGGCAAAAAACCCCAAACCAAAACAAACCAACAAACAGTAGAGCAAAGAGAATACAAGGTGGGGAAGTTGGAGCTATCTTCTATAATTCAAAATGCCTCCAGAAAAACATACTTTTACCCCAAGATTCATAAAAAAGTATGAAGGTATGTGTCCTTGCTTTTTGCTGGTGCAACCTAAGTTATGACAACAACTCCTAGCTGATGAAGTTTTGACATGAGTTGAAATTTATAGAACTTTTTTGTTATTTTTGAAATGAAACACCCTTCCCCTGAGCCACAGATGTAAAAGAATCTTGTGGGGGACCTGGACATGAAGGTCCATGTGCCCGCTGTCTTTGATGGGGACTGTGGGAGTGGCATGGAAAGAATTAAACAGATAATAAATGCCAAGGTCAGACTGATACCTTGATGGGATATGTGTTTTATTTAAAGCATAACTGGTCACCACTGGGAAGTTTTAAGTAACTGAGGAACATGATCTGATTTGAGATTTTCCAAGATCATTCATTTGAATACTGCATAGGAAGAGGGGAGAAGAAACGTAAGTGGAGAGACCAGTTAGGATGCCCTGATGGCCCTTGTCTAGGTAAAAGGTGATGGTGGATTGGATAAGAGGAGTGACAGTGGAAATGGGTTGTATGACTGAATTTATTCTCCAAGATTCTTCTCTGATATATTGCTTTTCTAACCAGAAAAAAAAGTAAAAGTTTAACTTTCAAAAGGCAGCTCCTTGGTCCTACTTCCCCGCTCTCTCACATTGTCTAATGCTTAATCCTCTCAGAACTTGTATTAGATTGAATTATATATAATTTCCACTTTTTTTTACATGTCGAAACAGTCAAATATCATTAGTTTCATATGGTTCCATGTAATAAATAAACAAATATCAGTTGAACATACACTTGTTGAGCATATATCTTGTGCCATCCTTGTGCTGGTTCCTACCACCTTGTATGTGTCTATTTTTAATTGCCTAACTTTGTTATCACACAGGGATGCCCTACTAAGGGGCAGAGAACATGACCTTCATGCCTCCATTTCCAACCTCCTGCACAGTGATTGGCAGATTTTAGCAGAAAGAGCATTATTTGTAAAGAAGAAGCAAGCCTGAAAGGGTTGAGGGTCCTTGGCTAACCCAGGAGAAAATATAAATAGAATTAACAAACTGTGTGGTTCTGGGATGGCTTTTCTGGTTCAAAATGTTACTATCCTCACTGTTGGTCATTGATTAAAGAGATAGAGAAAAGAGAGGAAGGAATAGAAAGAGTTCTGTAATTGCTACCCAAACCTGAAGGGGTATGGTTCTCATCCCTTGAGTGGAAGTCCTAAGCACAGGCAGCAAATAGTTCTTAAAAAAAAAAAAAGAAAAGAAAAAAAAGGCTTGTCTGCACCAAGTGTGAAAAGTAAGGAAATATCAGGAAAAAAAAAGTCAAGTTTATAAATTTGGGAAATCTCCTGGATAGAATTCTCATAGTACTACAGTCATGAGATCACAGGCTCCATGAAAAGATGGTGATTTATATTGTATTTACTATTATATCCTCAGGTCTAGCACAGTATTCATTTAATAATTATTTGTTCTATGATTGAATAAGTAGGGTCCCAAGCAGAGGAAATAGCTGGATGAAGGAAAGGGACCACTCGTCCCAATTACCTTGATCCTGGAGGGTCTCATTTCTCATGCTGGATTCCAACTGACTGCCATAACTGATTTCATCATTTTAACTTAGAATCTTTTGCTCTGAAAAACATGGCAAGAGTTTATTTGGGTAGATTAGATACTCATGGGTTACCTAGAGACCCACTGCAAATGTTGAATTCTGGGTACCAGGCTGTGGAAATTCTGATGCAACTAATCTATGGTGGGGTTTCAGAGTCTGCATTTTCCCAAAGCCTCCAGGTGATTTTGCCAAACAGCCAGGTTCTTAGGAACCATGCTCTGTGGTTCCATGAATCCCCACACCTTGTAGCACACTCACCTCCTAGTTCTGAGAGGTTATTTACTGTATGAAACGGGTGTTTTAGATAATGTCAATTTGCTATTCATTCAGTGACTACTTATAAAATATCAAATATAGGTAAAGCACAGCAAAAAATTGGTTGCTTGATCTGTTTTAAAAATTTCCTAATAGGAAAGCAGTTGCTACACACTTCAATGAACAAAAAAACAACACCTACTTTAAGGTCAGAAGTTTCATGGTACCATCTAATCAGGACATAAGAAAAATCCCTCCTAGTATATGTGAAGTCATGAATTCCGCAATACAAGCGGGTCAGAGAGTGAGGATTTTTAAAAATCTATTTTCATTATCCCAAGCTGGAGTCATTTATCCTGAACTTTTCTGCTTGCTTCTCAGAGGTGGAGTACAGACGTAGTCTAAGATAAACTGGAAGATGAAACTCTGACCATAAAGGTAAATCACGGTTGTGAATTATGAAGTTGGATATGTCCTTGGAGGTCCTGAAAGTCATGGGACTGGTGGCTGCCTGTTCAGAGGGGTGGTGGCTAATTTGTGATAAAGCAAATGTTGAGCCAGGCATCTGGGCTTCTCGTCTGAGTTACTGCTTAGCTGGATGCATTAGAAAGCCCTTTGCCCTTTCTGGGTGTCACACTGAGGGATTGTATCAGATACAGTTGTTCTCAAACATAAGGGCTTGGGGATCCCCAAGAGTACTGAATCAGAAGCCAAAGCTATCACTTTGGCTGATCATTTAGTATCCAGATATTTAAGACCAGAAACACGAAACACTTGAGCACCAAAATTGCATGGCAGAATTTGCTAATAAGGTGGTCATCCTAATATACATATTATTTTCATAAGTTGAATGAAAACAAAATTTTTCACAGAGTAGTTGAGGATGCCAAGAAACACTACATTGGATAGTATCTGAGGTTCCTTCCAGCTCTCAGATAAAAAGAAGCCATGTCTGATTTCCTGGCTGTGACTTCAGTCCTCTTCTCTGACCATAGCCAAAACATACTTCTGATTCTGCTCTATCACATAGGGAAATTAATCCTACAGATAACATGAGGTTTAATAATAAACACTCCTCTCCTTAGAACATCCTAGTAGGGCATTCTTAGAGGATCCATAAGAAAGGGTAAATGTGCAATCTCTGCCCACCACTGGTTTACCGTCTGTTACCCTGTTGCATTTTCTGTGCTGCTACACTAGACTATGTGTGGACTCACAAAGGGGGCACTGTGCCTTGCTTGTGCAAACCACCCTGCCTTCCTGGGAGACTCCTGTTCATCCTTCAAAACTCAGGTTAAGCAACACTTTTATTTTTTCATGATCAACCTTGCTAGAGCTAGGACTCTTTTGTGTTCTCCCTGTCCCTTGGGCACAGGGTGATTATAGCTCTTGTTGCATCTTGATTGCATTGTCCTTGTTGTCTTTCCTCCACGAGAGCATGAGTCGTTTGAGGCACAAGCCATTTTCATTTCTGCATTTTTCAAACCTGGCGCTACGTAGTGCTCAGGACTTGATTACAGGGTGAATGAATGGATCAATGCCTAAAGAAGGCCCAGAGATGTTCATGTTCTACTCTGTCATATATTCTGTATGATGGAGGTGGAAAGTCTCAGTTAAAACAAACCCCAGGCTCCCTTCCCATCTCAGCAGTACCAAGCCTTGTGGCTCCTTTCAGTGTCATCCCTGACTGTTCCCTCCCACCCTGGTTAGAAGTGTCCTTAGGTCTTTCATTCCAGGTGCACTCTTTTTTTTTTTTTTTTGGATGTGCCATTATAGTCTTGTGTCCTCTTCATCTTCTTTAGATCTGATGATAATTGGGAAGCCTGCAAAACAAATTCTCAGGAAGGGAGAAGGGTGATCTCTGAAGGCCTAATAAACTCTTCAGATGACAAGATACACTTCGGGTTTCTAAGAGCTGTTTGCTGCTCCAAATGCCTGTTTCATGCCTGTGCACGCTGACTTCAGTAGTAAATATTCAGCTCTGCAGTTGATTTTCTGATTCTTGTAACCGTTGTTACTTTTTATGGCATAAATATTAGGTTCCAAAATGTTAATTGCAATTTCTCAGGCAGTCTTCATGGCTGACCCTTAGCCTGGTTCTGCAGGAAAGATTCAGAATAGATGGGAACCTGCTCAAAGTCACACAGCTGGAGAGTGACTTGACCAGAATGTGGACATGGCTGCAACTGGTTCCAGCTGAAGCTCTTTGTATTTTGTCACAGTGTCACTTGGCTATAACTAATTTTATTCGGTGTCTATGTATTGTCAGGCTGCACCCCAGTGACCCTCCATTTTTCTCCCTGTTTGGGCAGAGCCTTTGAATATTCATAAAGGAATTTATCTTCAATTTCCGACCTATTGTCTGCAGACTGATCCTAAACTGGGGGAATGGAATACTGAGGATCTCTCCATCCTGTCCTTTCACCAAATATGGTACTGAACACTCACTGTGCCCCTGGCAGTCTGTGAAGCCCTTTAGGAGATGCCAAGATCAATAGACTAGTTCTTCCCTTACAGTATATAAGGGGAACAAAATAATTTCACAAATAACGACAACACAAGGCAGTTAAAACTGCCATTCCAGTGTGGGGAGTCAAAGTTGGAAGAATTCTTATTTGTTTGTCATAAACAAGGAAACCTTCATAAAGGGGGTGACATGGAATTAGACCATGAAAGATAAAGAAGCTGTCCAATGGCAGCACTCGGGGAGAACATGAGGGTAGAGGTAATAAGCAAAGATCTATGTTTGTAAAAATAAAGAGCACAGTGTGGGAATGAGGAACACTCAAAATTCCTGGGTCACAGTGTGAATGGAAGCAGGATTTGCAGACAAAATGGGAATTATAATGTTAGTGTTGGATTGCAAAAGGCTTTGAATGCCGAGTTTAGGTGATTGGATCTGAACATTCTTGAAGATTCTGGGATTTCTATGATCTTATTTGTAGGAAAGCCTCAAGGTTGTATGTGAAGGAGAATGTTTTTATAAGAGCTTTACTTGAAAGATATGAATTGGGCAAGACTGTGGAGGGCAGACTGGAATGGGGAAAGACTGGAGGCAGAGTGAACAATGAGATGGTTTGTGCAATGGTTTAAGGTGAGAAGTAATGAGGATTTGAAGAAGGATGAGGATGGTGGGAGTGAAGGGGGGAGGAGGATGATATCTCCTAGCCTTTTCTTTGCGAACACACACATCATCCCTTGATTCTTTTGTTGAGATATCAAGAAATAATATTTCTAGTAGAAGCTCCAGTTGGTAGAATTAACAGCTGCAAAAGATTCCCTTTTTCCTTCTCATCTTCCGCTGTGGCAAATGGTGTATTTATTACCCTGAGCAAGTTCTACAGATCTTTGCTTTGTCTCATAAGGTGGAGAGATAATATAAATGTTATGCTGTATTTAAAATACCTGAAAGAAAACATACTGAAAATTATGGATGGGCATGATACGATGTATGAGAAAGAGTCCTAGAATGGGAACCAAGAGGTTGGAGTTCTTACAATGGTGTGTCCCTATCTAACTGAGGCTTTGGGATAGCCATTTACTCTTTCTGAGCTTCAGGTCCTCTCACACTAAAGGGTGGGGTTGGGGCTCTGTAGATTTTCAACTTTTCCCTATATAGAGCCCTTGGTTCTAGTAAGTCCTTGTGAGGAACCCAAGATATGAAACAGATACATGAAATATGCAGTGGTAAGGCTGGAATGAGGAGCTTGAATTTTGCTTGACCTCTGTATGAACTTCCTTGTCCCCAATCTCTGGGGCTCTATGGGGCATTGTCAGAATTCTAGGGGGCATTGCAGGTTATCAGATAGTCTCAGATGTTTCTTTAAGCTCATCATAGTGAAGCACGAGTTTCTAGGTGGAAGTTCCACATTGAATTCCTTAACACCTTTGTTCTCCTGAGTTTGCTAGAAAGATGAAACTACATCTTATACATGGTGGCTTTCTTCCAATGCCTTAAACGTCTCAAATTTGTTCTTGCTTTGAGCCTTTGCACTGGTCAAATCAGTGCAATCTCTTCCAAAGATACTGTTTCTCCATATTTTCACATGATTTGCTTCTTTCTCATCATTTAAATCTCTAAATAAATAGGTTCCCAAAAGGTGCTTCCTTTAGAGGTCAATTTGCCAAGAAACCCCTCACTTGGATCAGTCCCTTCCCAGGCCCTGTGAGGAATCCCAGGAATGTGCTCACACAATCATATGTTTTTGCAAAGTTTACAAAAGTGAGATATTTTAATTGCAATTGACTATGACCACTATCTCCTCCTCCTCTTGCTTTTCTCTCTGTCACACTTTTCCTTGTGAGTGGCTTTTGAAACATAGTGCCTCACTTTCTTCATCCATGAAATGACAGTCACAGTGTCTACCTCCCAATGTTGTCATGAGGATTAAATATGTTCATACATGAGATGTACTTAGAGCAGTGAGTGACTGGCATGCAATAAATGTTTATTATTTTATTGTTACCACCATACCATGAGGAATCGACACAATAGTAGACATACTGCTGGGCTCCAGTTCTGGCCAGACCAGCATAGACTGTAAGTAACTTACGAATGCAGGAGTCCTCCCTTATGTGCAGTTTCATGTTCCACAGTTTCAGTTGTCCATGGTCAATGCAGTCAGGGAGCCCACGACCCCCCTGTCTATGTATTATCAGAAGGTCAACGGTAGCCTAATGCTATGTCATAATGGCTACACCATTCACCTCCCTTCATCTCATCACATGGGCATTTTACCATTTCACATCATCACAAGAAGGGTGAGTACAGTGCAATAAAATATTTTGAGAGAGAAAGACATTCACATAAGTTTTATTATAGTATATTGCTATAATTGTTCCATTTTAATATTAGTTATTGTTAACCTCTTACTGTGCCTAATTTATGAATTCAACTTTATTGTAGGTAAGCATAAAAACAGAGTATATATAGGGTTTGGTACTATCTGTGGTTTCAGGCATCTCCTCGGGATCTTGGAATGTATCCCCTGTGGATAAATGGGGACTACTGTACTAAGAATATCAAAGCACAAATGGCCCAAATACCTCTTATAGTTGATGTGACTTAGGCCGAGGGGAATCAGGTGGCTTGTCCAAATCTCATAGCTAGGAGGGGCCCAAGGCAGGTGTAAGATGTGGGTTTCCTGATAGAAAGTGAAGGGACTTACAAGCACATCAGCATGAGCCTTCATTTCACACAGAAGAAGGCTGCTTTCTTTCGACAGAAGAGTTATTCAGTCCCTTTCTTAGTAATTTCTTTTGAGGAGCTTAGTCATATTGGCTCTAACCCTTAGAACAGGCTGGAAAAGAATGGCATGTCCCAAAACAGCCTGCCACGAACCTGTAGAAACTTGTGTCACATGGGTCATTAACCTAATTTTGATGGGGTCAGATAGGCATTTTGGAGTTTGAGTAAATTTCTTTTTAGTTTCAGAGGTAGAGTTCAGTGATTCATCATTGCATATAACACCCAGTGCTCATTACATCAGGTGTTCTCCTTAATGCCCATCAGCCAGTTACCCCATCCCCCCACCCACCTCCCCTCCAGCAACCCTCAGTTTCTTTCCCATAGTTAAGAATCTCTCATGGTTTGTCTCCCTGATTTCTTCCCATTCCATTTTTCCCTCCCTTCCCCAATGATCCTCTGCACTGTTTCTTATATTCCACATATAAGTGAAATCATATGATAATTGTCCTTCTCAGATTGACTTATTTCGCTCAGCATAATACCCTCCAGTTCCATCCATGTCGATGTAAATGGTAAGATTTCCTCCTTTCTGATGGCTGAGGAATATTCCACTGTTTATATATACCACATCTTCTTTCTTTTAAGGGCTACTGCCAAACTTTAGGGTGCAGCCAGAGAGGTTTGGCAGATCTGAATTTATATCCTGGTTCTTGGAAGTTAGATTCATACGTCACTACCATACACAAGGATAAACTCCAGCTGGTGGAATGATATAAATATAAAAAACAAAACCAAAATGTTGTTTGAAGAACGCAGCAGTGAATTCTTTATAATCCTGAGTTGGCCTTTGTAACTATACATAAACATCCACATGCCATAAAAAAAGGATTGATAAATTTGCTCACCTTAAAGAACAAAACATAATTAAAAAAATGAAGTCTTCCACATGGCAAGACAAAGAACCATCATAAGTAAAATGAAAAGACAAATGACAAATTGAGAAAAAAAATTGCAACTTATGTGCCAGACAAAAGGTTAATTTCTTTAACATAAAGAGAGCTGCTGTAGATTAAGGAGAGATGATATTTCTCACCTTTCCAATGGGAAAAAATCCAAAAGTTTACAAAACACTCCTCTTGAACCTTGAGAACATTCCATGAGGTACTGGTGGGAGTAGAAATCTATTACCTCAGTGGAAGGCAAAATGGCAACTTTTAGCAGTACTCTGACCCAGTGATCTCTCTTTTACGAGATGAAATATGCACAAGGTTATTCACTGTTTGTACTCGCAAAGTCCTAGGAATAAACTAGGTTTCCATCAGAGGAAGACATTACATAAACTATTGTTCACCTCTACACAGGAGGAGCTTATGACAAAATAAGAAACTATGTGGTCATGGAGCGGCCTCCAGATATAGATATATAAGATTTTATTTATTAATTCGACAGAGAGAGAGAGAGCGCACAAGCAGGGACAGCAGCAGAAGGAAGGGGAGAAGCAGGCTCCCCGCTGAGCAGGGGACCCTGGGATCACGACCTGAGCCGAAGGCAGACGCTTAACCGACTGAACCACCCAGGCGCCCCTGCAGGATATATTTTTAAGTGAAACAGAAAAGCAGTACATTTTATGTAGTATATATTGTTTTGGGATAAGGAAGGAGGATAAGAGTATGAAATTGTATTTGCTTGTATTTGCATTAATGCTTGAATGATGGTCACAAAACCAAAACTAAACCACTTTTAGTTAGTGCTAGGGCATGGGGATGAGGGATGGGGTGGGGTGCACAGGGAAGAAGGGAAAGCGAGAGTTCCAAATGAATGCGTTTTTATGTTGCTTCAATGAAACGTAAATGATTTGCCATCCAAAAAGGGAAAATAAAGTTAAAAGAATTCCCACAAGTGGAACATATTTGTAAAGAACTTTGGGCAACTTTTTAAAACTCAAATTTCTTAGCTATACAATGGGGGAAAACGGAGTTTACTTAAAGCCTTTTTTTAGTTGTTTATGCAAATCAAGCTTATTCTTTTTATTTATTTATTTATTCATTTGAGAGAGAGAGAGCGGGGGGGGGGGTGGCAGAGAGAGAGGGAGAGAGACAATGTCAGGCAGACTCTCTGCTGAGCGCGGAGCCCCACACAGGACTGGACCCCAGGACCCTGAGATCATGACCTGAGCCGAAATCAAGAGTCGGACGCTTAACTGACTGAGCCACCCGGGCGCCTTGCCAATCAGGCTTATTCTTGACTCAGGACACACGCTTGTGTGCCTTCTGTGCGGAAGGGGTTTCGAGAGCCCGTTCATCTGACAGTCTTCTCTGTTGCTAGTTTCCTCCTCCGAAAAGTTAGCCTCTGGACTATTTCTCTATTTTGTTTTTCTCATAACTTCTTAAAGTTGGCTAAACCTCTCTCTCTCTCTCTCCTTTTTCACTTGTTTATTTAACATTTGTGTGTTGAATCCCAAGAACCCAGAGCCATGTCTCATGTCTAAGATATTTTTCGAATGAATGAATGTTTGTACCCAATGCAAAATTTGTAGAAAAGACACAGCTTTCTGTCAGGGGCTACTTATCAGGGATCAGGCCATGGTGGGCATACGGCCCCACTTCTGTATCCAAATACGAGCTTGTAATAATATATGTCTTTGTTTAACCTTAACAGTAAGACTTATCTCATGTGGATAGCATTTAGAGTAAGAATTAAATAAAATTAAAAGACTTTCTAAAAAGCAAGACCACTCTCCTGCTCCCTGGATCGAGCTTTCATATTTAATTAGACTTTTGGTGTTCTCCCAGCCTCATTACAATCTCACTCTGATTTTATTCCATAACAGACAGAAACCAAGGAACTGTGCCCTCTCTAAGATGTAGGCTCAGAGTAAAAGCCCTGCAGGTGCTTGTACCTTGGTGTCAGATAATTGCTCATGATTAGTTTGCATATCTTATCAGAGAGAAGGAGCTTAATTATCTCCCTCTGCAGAATCTCTGGAGAAAAAGTTCAGGGTCTGTTTTTCTTTCTTTTTTTTTTCTTCCTTAAGAAAAGTAGTATCTTTGAATTTGATTTCACCTTGGGGATGGAAACAGGAGAAGGAAAAAACCTATATATATATATATATATACACATATATATATAGGCTTGTATATATATATATCACCTT
The DNA here is from genome assembly GCF_004348235.1 of Phoca vitulina. Classification (NCBI taxonomy): domain Eukaryota; kingdom Metazoa; phylum Chordata; class Mammalia; order Carnivora; family Phocidae; genus Phoca; species Phoca vitulina. The sequence continues at coordinate 25,643,046 of NW_022589719.1, read as the reverse complement.
CTTTGTGGTGTGTGCAAATAGTTTTTTTTTTAAAAACCTGGTTTCTTGTTTTGTAGAGAAGTATTTAACCGGGTGCCTGGGTGGCTCAGTCATTAAGCGTCTGCCTTCGGCTCAGGTCATGATCCTAGGGTCCTGGGATCGAGCCCCGCATCGGGCTCCCTGCTCCGCAGGAGGCCTGCTTCTCCCTCTCCCACTCCCCCTGCTTGTGTTCCTTCTCTCGCTGTGTCTCTCTCTGTCAAATAAATAAATAAAATCTTTAAAAAAAAAAAAAAAAGAAGTATTTAGAGTGGCATAAGGGAGTTATATCCTTAAATACAGTATGTGCTCTAATTCACATATTTTTTCCTTTGGACTCTCTTCCCCCATGCCCAAACATGATGGGGCCTATGGGAGGCTTATCCTCATGCTTAATTTCCAGTGTATACAATAATTTTAAAAAATTAATATTAATTAAACATAATTAAAATAAATACAAAATTAATATAAAATTATAAAATACAATAATTATGTGTGAAAAAAGATTCTCAAGTGGAGTAAGCATTGCTAAGAGCATCATTCAAAATAGGGTGGGGAGGATCTTGAGGAAGCAGGACCAATGCACTTTTTGTGCTTCAATTTTCCGGACACTGTGGACTTGTGAATTTTGTCAGCTGCACCTCGACCACCTCCTGGAACTCATCCTTCTACTTTGGACTGAAACTGAGATAGTATAGCGTCTGTTAGCTAAATGGCCAATCGTGTCTTAGACAGGCAGGGCAACTCTGTCAGCACCAATCTTAATTCCTTCAAAACAAGTTATATAGCCTTGTGGTTTTTGCCTTTCTAAGCCTACACTCTCTGCTTGCAATTCAGAGCACACTTTCAATTTTTGGCCTCTCTGTGTCTCCCAGATTGCAATCCCTAAGACCCCAAATAGATGCTTTTGGTTGTTTATAACCTCTTCTTCTTGGTCAACATATGGTAATATAACATTATATATACATCTCTCCCTCTCTCTCTCTCTGTATAGTTTTAGCAAAATGAGGTGGCGAGGTGAGTTATTTTCCAGCCACTTTGCAGAGCATCACCAGCTTCTCTGGCTAATTCCAGGCCCTGCAATAACAAATTCTCAGGTGTTCATTATTTGGTTGATTACTTCAATTTCCCGCTACACTGATAGGGACTGAATTAATGAGGTAAACAAGCTGGGAGATTTATATACAATATTGCAAACATTATGCAAGGGAATCGTCAAAGATTTTCCTTTGTGCTTGAGAGCATAGCAGAGATGTCCGACGTGGGAGTTTGGAGAGGCAGAACCATTTCAGTCCCTCTGCATGCATGTGTGTGCGTGTCTGTGTCATATTTCTTGCATACCTGGTGTGCGAGCAAACAGTTTGGTGCAGGTGCTGGATCAGGGATCAGGGAATTGTACATGATCCAGTAACTCATTTCAGGGTAAGAGACTGGAACCAAACCTCTCTCTAAACCTCCTTTCTCAGAATGAAGTAAACGGATTTCTGATAAGCCAGAGCAAGACTGAGAGGGTAAGCCAGATGAACCTAAGGTATGACTGCATTAGATTATAAAAAGCTTGAGGCAGGAAATGTGTCTGTTCAAATTTGCACCCTGCAGCAGCATAAGTGGGCAATCAACTGATGGGACTTTTCAACATCCATAATAATAATGCCCTAAGTTTACAGAGCACTTTGAAAAGCATCAATCTTTTTCATATTTACTTTTTTTATTTACTACAAATGCCCATAGTTCAAAGCTGGGTATATTGTCCTTATTTTACAGATAAGGAAACAGACTCAGAGACGTTAAAGCATTGCCCAAGTACCAGAGCGGGTAACGCTTAATGGTTCTGAGGACTGGTGGCAGCTCTTTTATCTCTAAATTGACTCTTCTTGCTATACCTCAGCTGCCCTCATTTATTGTAACAATTGAAAGAAAAATGAATGAATGAATTAATGATGGCCTGGGTAGTGTGCAAAGCCTCAGGATTGGAGAGGCTAGCCTGGCAGAGAAGACCCAGACCGAAGATCCATCAAGATCCCTTGGAGAGATCCAGACTGTGGGGTTGGATTGCAAAAGACAAATGTAGTGGTGGTGGTGGGGGGAGATCCATTTATATTGCATTCAGATGCACAAATAATGTGTATTTGAACATTTTTTCTTGTAGCTGATTTCATCTTAAGGGCCCACATGCTGCTAAGTAGCAGGGACTGTTACACTTGAGTTCAATCTGTGAAACACAAATGAACAGATCTCTTAAGGTCCTGTTTTTCAGATGCTTCATCTCTCTGCTTCTCTCCAGGTTGGCCTTCTGAGGAGACTTCTGAGGTGAATGAAATGGGAGGAGTCTCTTGGGGGAACTTGTCTATGGTAACTTTCCTTGCCAACCTCGTTGTTTCTCATCATCCGGTGGCTGCTGGCTTCTTCGTCAGCGGGTCATCTCCAGGCCTCTTCTCTCTTACATGGGAAGGGTACTGAGGACTTCTTCATTTTCAAGGCCTCACTGGTCTTGCTGGTGATGATGGCGTGGGTTATAAGAAGAGGTGCAGAGGGTCTGGGAAGGCTCTGGGATACCTATTGATGCAGTCCATAGATGGGGTCCCTAAGTGTTCAAAGCGAACTAGACCTCTGACTGCTCCTGTCAGGCCTAAGAGAGCACCCTCTACCCACCATCCTACCAGATCACATCTCTTTCCAAACTTGTTTGCGTCAAGTGTACAGAGTTGAAGGGGAGGAGAAGTGGTGAAAATTCTAGTTTATCAAAGGATCTTGGGAGGTAACCAGTTCTTATAGGAGGATTTGATTAGCATCCTAAGGAGGGCTCAAGGGCCATTGGACTCAAACTTTCATATAAAGGACTATAAAACCTCAGTGCCCTTCACCCAACTTCTCAGTGTGTGTGTATATGGGTGAAGTGGTCTCGGTATAGGTGAGTTAGCCAGCCATGAGCTATTCAGGCCTTTGGATCCTGGATAGTGGCTAGATATTGGCTGGGGAGGAACATCTAGTTTTGACCCAGAATTATGAATCTCAAAGCTCTTGACCTACCCCCAGGAAATTTCTTGCAAATTCAGAGGTGGAGTGAATGTGCTATGAGAAATAAGAGCAATTAAAATACAAAAGAATATTTATTATCAATGACATGCCAGACACTATTTTAGGTACTAGGGAAAAGCAAGGGAATGGGAGTTGGAGGATTAGGAGGAGAAAAATGACAAAAAATGTACACCTTCATGAAGCTTATATTCAAGGATTGGTGTCAGATAATAAGTAAAATAACTAAGCAAAATATATAGTACCTTAACTGGTGATGATTGTTTCAGACAAAGCAAAAAAAGAGGGGAGAGGGAGTGTGTTGGGGGGGGGAGTGCAGTCAAAGTTTATCTGGTCAGGAAACATCTCATGAATAAATGAAATTTGAACCAAAAATTGGAAGAGGTGAAGAAGTGAGCCACATGGATATGTGGAAGAAGAGACTTCCAGGTGGAAGGTAGGACTATTTCTTGTATGTGTTGGAGGAACAGGAAGGAGGCCAGTGGGGCTGGAAGGTAATGAGTCAGGAGAAAAGTAATTGCAAATGAGGTAAGAGAAATAAAGGACTATGGTCATGGAAAGGGCTTTTTGTTTTATTCCAGGTGAGATGGGAACCACCACTGACGTCTTGAGCAGAGGACTGACCTGGTCTGACTTCTATTCTCAAAGGATTATTTAGCTGCTGTGCTGAGATTCCATTTCATGACTCAGGGGGAAAGGTGGAAGCAGAAAAACCAGACAGGAGAGGGTTGCAATAATTCCAGTGAAAGAATTATCAATAGGTGGACCAGAGTGGTAGCAAAGGAGGGAGTAGGAAATAATTGGATATGGAAATATTTTGTTGTAGAGCCAATAGCACTGGTGAATGGATTGGATGTGGGGTAGAAAAGGAGGAGGAAAATCAGGATGACTTCAACATTTTTGGCTGGAGTATCTAGAAAAATGGAAATACCATTAGGATGGGGAAGGCCGTGGGTGGATGAGGTTAAGAGGAGAATATCAGGAGTTTTGTTTTTGAATGTATTAATTTTGAGTTGCCTATAAAATATCCAAGAATATTTGTCAAGTAGATTTTGGAGTCTGTGTTTGGAGAGAGGTTTCAACGGGACATATAAATTCAGGAGGCATTGGCCCATGACGATGAAACCAGATTAAGACCATCAAAGGAGTGAGTGTAGACAGAAGCCAGAACTTAATAACATAGCAGAGCAGAGCAAATCCAGCTTAACAACAAAGCCTGCGTAATTGCCCCAGAGAAGATGAGTTACGTAGTCTTTACCTGCTTTAAACCCAGAAACTTGTTTTTCCTTGGGTATCTTAGTGTGCCAAAGCATTTTCATCTCATATAGATAGATTTTGTCTGTGTGGAACATTTATCCTGGTCCATAACCTTCCCCACAATGAACCTCCGCTTTTCAATTTAGGTAAACACACACACACAACACACACACACACACACACACACACACACACACACACACTCAATTGATAGGGAAGTCAGATGATACTCTTTCTTCTATCAAATTTACATTAAACAAGGAAAAACGGTTCTTAAAATTCTCCCACCAGCCTTTACTGGGTGGTAAACATTGGGCAGGTTCACAGTAGCTTCGCCATTTATAATTTAAGGCTGTGTACTTGCAAGTTCCTGATTTTCCTACCTGAAGTATTTTTCTACCCAGAGGCTTTTATTTCCTGTGTTGATGCTCATGTGATGAGTAAACAATCTTTTCAGCCTGTGTCCCTAAGTGTTCAAAGCAAACTAGACCTCTGACTGCTCCTGTCAGGCCTAAGAGAGCACCCTCTACCCACCATCCTACCAAACCACATCTTTCCAAACTTGCTTGTGTCAAGTGTAGAAGTGCATACCACTTCTGACTTCATACTTTTGTCTCTCACTTGATGAGTAATTTTTTCACTGAGACAGTTCTGTTGAGTTCTGCTTTTGTGTAGAGAGTACATGGAGACGTAAGCTATAACTAAATTTGATATTCCACTTATTCATTCAAGCAGCCCTGTTTTCAGCCTGAGAACCACTACTTTCTCAGACTCCCCATCTCCAAACCTAGAAGCTGCCTTTCTTGATAGGGCCATTTTTTAAAATCATACCCACCTCTGTCCAAAAAGGGGTTCATCCCTTTAAGTGAATTACCATATTCACAACGAAGATAAAACAACAAAGCTTCATAAATTATGGGCAGAAGGCTAGGCTTACTCACCAGTTAAGTGATTCCACTTATGTAGACAGTGTGATAAAAATTTGTGATATAAGAAAATGAAAGGTGGTTGCATATCGGTAAGGTGGGCAAGTCTCCCTGAGGATCTCAATCCCCTTTGGAGATACGTGTTCCAGACTGTAAAGCTTAAGATAGGTCTTCATCCTCACAAACCCCCAAAATGACAATGGGTCTTTCATGTCTATAAATGTCCATTATTCTCCTATTGACGTAAAAATTGATTTTATGTTAGTCATTCAGGGTCTATACTGGTACCAGGAGCCTGCCTCCCTGTTCGAACATTTTTTTTTGTTTTAACACATTTTTTTCATGTGTTAATAGGTGTTCATTCGTCTTTGGTGAACATCTCACTTTTATTCCTTTTTCCTTTTTTTTAACCTTTTTTTTTTTTTAGCTCTTCAAAGGAAGGAACTGTGTTTTTAACATTTAACATTTACTGAAAGCCTATCAAATTCACATTTAAAGTGAATATTCTTCACCTGTTCTGTCCTGTCATTATCTAGCACTTACAGCTTCCAGGAGCCACTCCGTTTTTCTTTCTTTTTTTTTTTTTTTTTAAAGATTTTATTTATTTATCTGACAGAGAGAGACACAGTGAGAGAGGGAACACAAGCAGGGGGAGTGGGAGAAGGAGAAAACAGGCTCCCCGCTGAGCAGGGAGCCCAATGTGGAGCTCGATCCCAGGACCCTGGGACCACGACCTGAGCCGAAGGCAGACGCTTAACAACTGAGCCACCCAGGCACCCCTCAGTTTTTCTACTTTAGAAATTTCCTGCTCATTTCTGCCATCCCATCTCTGGTCTTTCCTTCTGTAGTCTCCTGCCCAAGTCTTGCCTTCTGTGTGATGAGCTGCTTACATAACATCTTATATTCCCTGGTCCTAGCTCCCTGGAAAGGGGAGTTTGTCCTCCACTCTGACTGTTTTTCTTGCAAGTTTCTGTTCATACCACTTCTGACTTTTCTTTCCTCTTTGTGAGAGAGAAAAAGGGGGCACAGCACTAACTAGTCTGTGGCTAAATGCTATGCCTGGGCTGAGAAGCTGAGGAGAGAAGGCTGTAAATCTAGATCTGAGGACACTCTCACTCTGATCAATCTCTGTACATTCCTGTGGAGTGGTGTCCAATATCTGGCTTGCTCCTCTAGCCTTTTACTGAAATGTAAATTCATCCTTGGTATTCTGGAATTGCTGCTGGGTGGAGCCTGGCTGAAGGCATCATATTCCCCGCTGTGTAAACCTTGAGGCTGGGGAACAGTTTTGTTCGGGAGCAAATTAATTAGAATTAGAATTCGGTCTTTCTGTCTAAGACCAGGCTCTTTGCTATCGGTAGGAAAGGGAACAAGGAGGGAAGCAACCACTAGATATCCATCTCTAACCCCGAGGTATTGGGATTTAGTCCATGCCCTCTGGGGCTCCCAGTTAGTCAGAGAGTGAGTGTAAATCACTTCGTGATTCTGACCATTCCCCTCATGGGTGCCAGTGTTGCCCTGGAGGAAACCAGGGACATGCATCTGTGCCCTCACCCAGGCTGCTGTGGGGCGGGGATGACATTTACTCATCTCCACTTTCTGGGGCCCTCCTTGAGTTTCATTCCTCAGTTCTGCATCCTATTGGGCATGAGATTTGTTTCCCTGTGTCCCCAAGTCAAGTTTAGATTCAATTAACAGTTGGCTATTAACAATGTGGTGCCCGTAGCAACACTGCTCTACAATGTATAGAACAGCTGTTACGAGAGTAAATCCTAAGAATTCTCATTACAAGGAGACAAGTTTTTTTCTTCTATCTTCCTTCTTTTCTTGATATTTTATCTAAATGAGAAGACGGGTTTTAGCCGAACCTATGGTGCTAATCATTTTACAATAGTAAATGAAACCACCATGCTGTACACTTTAAACTTAAACACAGCGATGTATGTCAATTATTTCTCAATAAAACTGGAAAAAACCAGTTGGCTCTTGGCATTATTTAGTAAGTCCTGACTGTGTATTGCTCACTCAAAAACTCAGCTGGCTTACTTATGAGCTTCTAAGCATTGTTCCATTTGTGGTTGGACAGTGCCATGCTGTAGTGGTTTTTCAAGTCAGGACTGAATTACTAACTTGTCATCTGAATGTTTCTAGGACAGTGAAGTCAGGCTTTCAGAGAAACATCAATTTTAGTGGATTTGAGTCCATCAACAGCCCTTAGGAGAAGGCATTGCTAAAAAACTTCATAGACAGAGACATTTCTGGACTTGTGAATGCTTTCACTGTCTGCTTTATGGGTTTTTAGTTGTTGTTGTTGTTGTTGTTGTTTTTTTTAAGTAGGCCCCATGCCCAATGTGAGGCTTAAACTCATGACCCTGGGATTTAGAGTCGGATGTTCTACCAACGGAGCCAGCCAGGTGCCCCTGCTTTATGTTCTAACCTTGACTCAAAATCCTTTCCTTTTCAACCATTGGCAAGTTCATCATGTGAATTCCTGCGATCTGAGTGGAAAGCAATTTATACCAGTGGCTCCAAAGTTTATATGTGGCCAACCCTGCATCAGAAGACAAGGCCCAGAATATCCACCCTTAACCTGATTAACTCTTATTGCAGAAGATCGAAAAGGTTTTGCTTGTGGCAGGGAGAAAGCAGTGATTCTCCCTCTTGTGCTTGAGAGCCGCATAGTTTATGAGGTTGGAGAGAGGACCCACTACCTCCAGCAACAGAGCTGAGATTGGTCAGCCATGAGTTGGATGTACTAGTTAGATGTACTTAGTGGCAGCTAAGTCTGGCCTCAGAAGGAAGAGCAGGTGCCAGTCGCAATTGCAGCCAGTGGCCAACAAAACTTCAGGCATCTTCTGGCCCCAACAGGGGCTGAAGGAAAATATTTGAATAGGGAGAATGGAGGGATGAGAGGTAGGAATGGAGCCAAAAGGTGTCTTTCTTACCATTGTGTTAGCACTTTACCCTTGATTGTCCTCTTCTGGTTTGAGGAAGTGCAGGTTCTATGTGTAAATACAGAATTAATAGCAGCTGATCTGTTGAATCTTATGCTTATTTCCAGGGATGACTGGAGCCAAGGTGCAGACTCTTGCCAAATCAGAATGAAATTAACTACCTAGTGATAAATATTCCTGTGCTGGGGTCTAAGAGAAACGCAGTAGGCAATCTCTACCGGTTTATTAGCTTTGCTCTTAAAAAACAGATAGAAGGTTTTGCACTTAGTTTCTGTTGTGTTCTCTTGGTTTCTTCTATTGCTCTTGGCCATGAAGCCTAATTTTTCTGCTATGCAAGCAGAGGGGTATAATCCCACTCCATTGGAGAAGATTGTGGATCTCCTGAGCCCAAGGTCTCCTGCATGTACCTTAGTACTTCATGATTCAGAAACAAAAGTGCATCCTATGTGATTGAGGAAGCACCCTGCGGATCTGTGTCTGAAGTCCTGGACCTCTTTGATGTTTGCCTGTGCTTTCTTTTTTCTTGCTGTACTGGAGTGTCATGAGTCATTTCAATTATCCAACCATGTGTAATTGATGTTTTATGTTAATTTTGTATTCACTCTGGAATATGATTCAGTAAAAAGTCTATGTATATTTGCAGCTCATGTCTAGAGCAAATGTTAGGCTTAGCTGGATAAGGTCACACAGGTAATTGATAAATCAGCTTTTGAGGAACCCAAATTCTTGATTTTTCTACTCTCCTCTTCCCTTCACACTGTTCTTTTCTCCCATCCCCCTTAGATATAGAATGCATTCATATTTTTCTCTAATGTTCTCCCATCAAAACCTTCTGTGGATTGCTCCAGGAAGCCTTCCTAACTCTCCTCTACTCCAGCCCCCTTAAATAAAATTGGTTCTCAGTCCTCCGTAGCAGCAAGAGCATGTTTTCACAGAACTGCTGTGACATGTCACATCTTATTAGATCCCCTTTTCTCCTGATAGACTGTGAAATCTGTGAAGACAGCAATCCTGCCTTATTCATTTCCATGAATTCCACCAACTCTTAGCACAGTCTCTTAGAGGAGCAGGTACTCATTAAACACATGATCAAAGACATCAGTGAATCAACAAATAGCTCTTTAGAGAGAAAGGAGTTCTTTCATTTTGAAGAGTTATTGAGGGTTGACTGACCTGTGATGTATCTCCCAGATACATTTGCATTCCAAACGTAACAGGTAGATAAAACCTTAAGCTAAAATAATGCTATTTTAATCACAGCACGTCAGACACTGCCAGAGTATAGGTGAGTCAAGTGATCAGGCGTTTGCAAATATTCATAAATGGGGCACCGGGGACTTTCATGGAAACTTAAAATGATATCATGTAGATTACTGTGACCATTAATCCACTTTGGAACTTGGAAAGGTCAGTGAACACTCACTTGTTTAAGTTGGGGTCAATTTTAGCCCAAATAAAATCTCAATATTATTTTTATTGAGGTCATTTCTAGTATGGCATCAGTGTCCCCTGTGGTCAGCTTGCTGTCACCCAATAGTTACATGACCATGAGTCATGTTGCATGTGTGAGACCTTCATTTCCTTATTTGTAAAATAAGAAGTTGGATTCTATGATCTTTAGAGTGCCCTTCAGCTAAATATTTCATATAAGCATGAATAAATCAATCACCTAAGTATACTTGACTAGGAAGGACAGTGCTTTGTGTGAAATTAGTGAGATCAATCACCTTTCACTGTTTTGGCAAATGGAAGGGAGGAGCTGTGTCATGGAGGAATCATGAGTCACCTTTGAAGCGGCAGATAGATGTGTGATTATAACAGATTTTCAGTTGTCAATTTATTTCATTTAGAACAATATTACATCAAATTTGCTCCTCTTTGGGATCTACTTCACCAATTGACCTTAGTATTTTTTCTGATATCATCCAATTGTCTGAATGCCCGTATGGCTGAGGAAGAGGCTACATGATACATTAACAGCCATCATCATTAAGTCTATGAAGTAACCAGGTGACCATTTATTTCTATCTCTGTAGAGGAAAAAACAGGAGTGTATATGTAAGTAAGCTGAATATTCATCAAAGGAGATTTGCTGATGCCTGAAAGTTAAGTCCCTGGACTTGAAGTGTCATGAGAGGAAGCTCAGAGGTTGCTCATAGATCTCACTAAAATATTTACTTTGGACACTTTGGGTCCAGGATCTAGTTAGGTTTTCAAGTACAGAATCTTGGTCTGAAGGGTCATTGGGTTGATGAGTTCTGACTTGTGCCAAAGAATATCACAATAGAGTGATACCTAAAAGCCCCCCAAAGCTCACAAGAGAATGATAGATAAAAGTAAAGTATCAATTTATGATTTTATTATTAGGTATTAGTTTCCATAGACAGTGAAATTCACATGGGCCTCATTCATTCAGGCTCCCTGGCGAATATCTACATATTGGTGTGTGGGATGCCACATACTAGTTTGAAGCTTGGTTGGTGGATATGGAAATGGGTAAAGAATTTGTGACTAAAATTGGAATATTTAGTGGCACCTGGCTAAGCCTCCATAAGCATGATATTCCAGAGTTCTTTACCCCATATAATACATTTGAATAGGGACTTTCCCATTTAGCCTTTTTTTTTTTTTAAGATTTTATTTATTTAGGGGCGCCTGGGTGGCTCATTCATTAAGCGTCTGCCTTTGGCTCAGGTCATGATCCCAGGGTCCTGGGATCGAGCCCCACATCAGGCTCCCTGCTTGGCGGGAAGCCTGCTTCTCCCTCTCCCACTCCCCCTGCTTATGTTCCTGCCCTTGCTATCTCTCTCTGTTTATTTATTTACTTGACAGAGAGAGAGAGAGAGAGAGAGAGAGAGAGCGTGCGTGCGCGCATGAGCAGGGGGGAGTGGCAGAGGCAGAGGGAGAAGAAGGATCCCTGCTGAGCAGGACCTTGGGATCATGACCTGAGCTGAAGGCAGACGCTTAACTGACTGAGCCACCCATGCACCCTTAGGCTTTGTTCTTAGAGCTTTCTTCCTTCTTCCTTCCTTCCTTCCTTCCTTCCTTCCTTCCTTCCTTCCTTCCTTCCTTCCTTCCTTCCTTCCTTCCTTCCTTCTCTTGTGGTTGCATTACTGGCAAACTCCTCTAATTGGACGTATTCTATCTTTAGATAAGGAAGTAATTGAATCTTATTTCTGTCCAATGTCAGGACAGATCTTTCAAAAGTGACTTTGTATATTTTTGCTCTTAATTATTTTCCACTCACTTAAACTTTTACCCTCAGAATGGGCAATCCTAATTTCCTTTTATTTCAAATATTTTATTTTTTAGAGGGGAGGGGTTGTGGAGGTAGCAGTGAGGCATCTTAATGTTATCCCCGTGAACTGTGAAATATAAGGTGATAGTCTCTACTCAGTAAACACTAGAATGATTTAACGGGTAACCCTTAGATGAAGTGATGCTCCTTGAGTTCTTTTTTTTTTTTTTTTTTGAAGATGTATTTATTTATTTGAGAGAGAGAGAGGTGGGGGGAGAGGTAGGAAGGGGGAGAGGGAGAGAATCCCAAGCAGACTCCCCAGTGAGCGCGGAGCCTGACTTGGGCTGGATCCCACGACCCTGAAATCATAACCTGAGCCCAAATCAAGAGTCAGATGCTTTACGGAGCATCTGACTGCACCACTGAGGTGCAGTTCTAGAAAGGCTGTTTTTGCCTTAGGAAATCAATTAATTAATAATAAGGCTTTCAGGAGCAAACTGCTGCAGGAGATTCTGTTTTGAATTGGTAGCAGAGTTCGTAAATGGGGCTATCTTACGCAGGCAAAAGAGACACTGTGGCATGGGCAGGATATTAATAGTCAAGTTCAGATTTTCTGCGGTGATTTTGTGTCAGGAGAGGAAAGGCATTCTAAAAGACTGGAAATCAAGACAACCAACTTCTTTGTATATGAATATACTGCCACCCATTGGTCTTTTCTTGTCATTGGCCGGGTTTCAAAGGCTGCTTCTGTGGATTCTTAATATGGCCAGATCTAGACTCATCCTAATTATGACTTCTTGGGTTGAGACTTTAGCAGACTTTTTAATGTGTGTGTGTTTTTTTCCCAAACTGGGCGGGAGTCAAGGAAGCTGGATTCTAGTGCCAACAATGACATTGACTTGCTCTGGGACCCTGGACATGTCCCTACTTCTTTGTGTGGTAGTTTCCTCATTTGCAAAACAGCCAAAAAAATTGATCATGATCAGCAAATATTTATTGAGCTTAGAAAATGACATTTGTTAAATACTTTGGATGTATTATGTTACTGGGGCCAAACAATTATATCCACCTGCAAATGAGGAAACTGGCAAAGAGAGCAAGCAAATGATTTGATAAATGACAGAGGTGGGGCTTGATCTCAGGATGTTCTGATTTAAGAACACATACCCTTAGCCATGATGCTAAATGTTTTTTAAAAGATTTCTTCCAGCTCTGTTTTTTCAATATCTTCTTTTCTTAATGAATTAGTTATAATGATAGCTAAGGTTTATTGACAACTTCTTACTTGACAGAAAATGTGTTAAGGTTTTTAGCTGAGTTCTCTCATTAAATCATTGTTATAATCCTATAAAGCAGATACTGTTATTATTCCCATTTTATAAGCCAGGACACCAAGGCTTACATTAGTTGATTCCTGACTTCCTTAATTGTTTCCAGTGGCCCATTCTTAGTTTTTCTTCCTGATTCAGCTGACACTAAGGTGCCATAAAGGCTTTTAAAGGTAGCACTTGAAAATATATATGTTAGTGAGTTCTTTTTTGGACAAATGATTGTACTAGGCAGCATAGGTAGGGGAAATACAGAGCTTATTCCAATATAGATCCATCCCCACAGGCGACTTCTATCTAGTACAGAACAGTGCCTTGCCATATGGTTTAGTATGTGTACCTGCCATGTCTGCAGTAAGAGGGGTCCAGCTAGAATACCAAGGAGTCCATGCCTGGGAAGATAACATTAGTCTGGGCACAAGGGAAGCTTCCTGGCAAAGGTGATGGTAAACTGACCCTCTAAGGACTGGCACCCTGAGTAGCTATGAGCCCAGTTTTGGGCAGCTTGGGACATAAGCTTCCTGGAGCCTCCTGGAAGCCACCCGAAGCACATCTATTGCACCCAAGCATCTATTCCTCTTCCTAACTGCATTAACAATTTCTGCTTTCCATACGTCAATACGACTGATGCTGCTCATGCTTCCTCAGGTCTAGGGATGATCTGTGATTCCACCAAACAGGCATCTAACTACTCTTAGTACTTTAGAATGTATCTCTCTCTCTCTCTTTTTTTTTTTCAAAATATTGTCAGAAAGACAAAAATAAGTGTTGGCGAGGCTGTGGAGAAAAGAGAACCCTTGTACACTTGGTTGGGAATGGAAATTGGTGCAGCCACTCTGGAAAGCAGTATGGAGGTTCCTTAAAAATTAAAAATAGAGGGCGCCTGGGTGGCTCAGTTGGTTAAGCGACTGCCTTCGGCTCAGGTCATGATCCCGGAGTCCTGGGATCGAGCCCCACATCGGGCTCCCGGCTCAGCAGGGAGCTTGCTTCTCCCTCTGACCCTATCCCCTCTCATGCTGTTTCTCTCTCTCAAATAAATAAATAAATAAAATCTTTAAAAAAAATTAAAAATAGAACTACTACACAATCCATACTACCTAGCAGTTCCATTTCTGGGTATTTATCCAAAGAGAATGAAAACAGTAACTTGAAAAGATACATACACCCTATGTTTATTGCAGCACTGTTTATAATACCAGAGATATGGAAGCAACCTAAGCATCTAACAATAGATGAATGGAGTAGAAAAAAAAAAAGGAATATTACTCAGCCATAAAAAAGAATGACTGCTTGCCATATGTGGATGGACCTTGAGGGCATTATGCTGAGTGACATGTCAGGATTAAATAGTATTTAAACATCCATGATTGTACAAATACGTACATCCTTCCCTGCACCATGGCTGCTCTGTTCATGGGTTCATTGTGCTGGACTGAGGTGACTGAGGACACAGGCTGGCTGACATCCTGTCCACCTGGTCAGCAATGTCTGCACCAGGTGATATTGTTGGCAGTGATATAAGACACAAAGATCTGCATCCACTGGATACACTCTATCCATGTGCTTTCCCCCCAGAGCTTTTTGTCTCTGCTTTTCCAATCTTGAATCTTCCAGGTACCTGAACAACCAGCCAAGCCATGTGCTACATCTCAGAAGTCCAAGTATATTTTTAACCCAGGCCACTTCCATTTGTAGTAGAATCTATAGTGTTGTCACCTCTTTAATTGTTGATGTTCGTAATTTGTTTCTTTTCTTTTTTTCTGATCAGTCTGATAAGTGTATTGATTTTATTGATCTTCTCAAAGAACATCGTTTTGATTCCATTGCTTTTAAAAGAGTGTTGTTTTTGTTTTTTTACTTAATTGATTTCCGCTCCAACTCTTATTGTTTCTTTTCTTCTGTATATTAGTTTACTGTGGCTACTGTAACAGATTACTAAAAAGTGGGCTTAAATCAAGAGGGTAGCAGGGTCATACTTCCTTTAGAGGTTCTTGGGTGGGGGGATTTCATTCCTTGCTTCTTCCAGCTTTGCCAGAATTCCTTGGCTTGGGAAACATACTACTCCAATCTCTGCCTCTGTCTTCACATTGCCTTCTCCTCTCTCTCTCTTTCTCTCTGATGTCCTCTACATCTCTTTCTCTTATAAGACTACTTTTTTGCATTTGGGTCCCACCCAGAGGTCTAGAATAACCTCTTCATCTCAGATCTTCAATTTAATTATATCAGTGAAACCCATTAAACCAAATCAAGAAATGTTTACAGGTTCCAGGGATCAGGACCTGAAACCTTTGAGTTTCACATTGTGCTTATGTGGGTTTTATTTGCACTTCTTTTTCTAGTTTTTCTCAGGTAGAAGCTGAAGTCATTGATTGAATACTTTTTATCTTGTTCTCTGTTGGTGGTGAGTGCTAGAAATTTCCCATAAGTGGAGCTTTACGTTTTTTCCTATTAATTTTGATATGTCATGTTTTCGTTCTGTTAAAAATAATTTCTATATTTATTTAAAAATTTTTTACTCAGAGGTTATTTAGAAGTGCTTTATTTATTTTTCAAATATTTGGGAATTTTCCAAAGATCTTTCTGTTATTGTTTTATAATTCAATTGTTTTGAGGTCAGAGAATGTAATTTCCATAACTTGAATTATTTTAAATTTGAGACTTTTTTATGATGCTGTATCTTGGTAAATATTCTAAGTACATTTAAAAACAATATGCATTCTGCTATTACTGACTAGAGTGTTCTAGAAGGGCTAAGTTTTGTTCATAGTGTTGTCTAAGCCTTTTATATCCTTACTGATATTTTGTCTACTTATTATATCAATGACTGAGAGAACAATGTTGAAATCCCCAACTTTAATTGTGGACTTATTTGTTTTTTCTTATAGTTATGTTGGTGTTCACTTTATGTATTTCGAAGCTATGTTATCAAGTGCATAAATGTATAGAGTTGTTATATCTTCTTGATAAATTGACCCCATTATCATTATGAACTTACGGTCTTTATCTTGATAATTTTCTTTGCTCTAACATATGTTTGGCCTGATGTAATAGAGCTACACCACCTACCCCTTTGTTAATATTAGCAAAGCTTATCTTTCTCTAGCCTTTCAATATGAAACTATTTGTGTCTGCATATTTAAAGTGGGTTTCTCATAGGAGGCATACTGTTGTTGATCTTGCTTTATTCACAATATCAACTTTACTTTTTAATTAGGTATATTTATTTATTTTATTTTTTAAAAAGATTTTATTTATCTAATGATGTAATGTGTGGTGATTAACATAACATAATAAAAAAAGATTTTATTTACTTATTTAGCAGAGAGAGAGCGTGCGCACACAAGCAGGGGGAGTAGGAGAGGGAGAGGGAGAAGCAGATTGCCTGCTGAGCAGGGAGCCCGATGCAGGGCTCCATCCCAGGACCCTGGGATTATGACCTGAGCTGAAGGCAGACGCTTAATGACTGAGCCACCCAAGTGCCCCAGTAATTAGGGGTATTTAGATGTAGAGTGATTATTGATATGCTTGACTTTAAATCTTCCATCTTGCTTTTTGTTTTCTTGTTGTACCATCTGTTTTTTTTTGTTGTTCCATCTGTTTTTTATTCATTTTTCCTTCATTTTCTCCTTTTTTTTGAATCAGTCTTTGGTTGAAAACTGCTCCCAGGGAGTGTTAATTTTGGGGGGGCATTTCTGGCACTACTAGTAGAAAAGTAGTAGGAAGAGAAATCCTCAAATAAAGAAATGCAGGTGGAGGCAGTGGAAGTTGGCTGGTAAGAGTGGGCACAACAGAGTCTGCCACACTACCCAGTGTAACAGAGGGAAGCAGTGTACACACTACACTTTCTAAAGTGCCTGAAGTTCATTCAAAGTTATGATTTTAAGCCTCTTTCTTGCTGGCTAGTAATTGGAGAGGCAATCTTAGGATATGGTAGGGGTGCCCAGTAAGTGGCTAAGGCTCATTTTAAATTACTGTTTCTAGATCAGGAGAAACTACAAATATGACTCAAGTAAATAGCTGGGAATATTAGGATAAGGTATTATATTATTTATCAAGGTAGCAGTATCAGCTTTATAACTTTACCTCTTGGCTTTAACCCAGGGATTAAATGGTGGACACAAAAGGATTATGCAACAGTGAATTGAAGATGGTGGGATAAGTTGGGACATCAACAATCAGAAGCCACTTCAAGCTAGGACTCTCTCTGCCAACACTTGTATTATTCACGTTGAAATACATATACATTTTCTAAAGAAATAAATTTTTTGCTTTATGGCTGGTGGCTTACATGTTATGTTTATTTTTGGACAACTTTAGGAAGACAATTAAATTACAAGGTATAGAGGTAAAGACATGGATAAAATAGTAGATTTGGATGTAATTCCTTAGTCAGATCGTACATGCTATACATACTTCTCATATTCTTTTTTTAAATTAATAAAAATTTGAATATCTATATGCAACTAATGATTTATTGAACACTGTATCAAAAACTAATGATGTACTATACCTTGGCTAATGGAATTTAAATATTTCTCCCCAAATAATTTCAAAGGTTTGTTGTTTTCCACTTATCAAGTATGATAGTGAGTAGTGCAAAATTTATATTGCATAAAGAAAATATAAATAAATGTAAATTTCCCATCCACTCCAGATTCCTATGAAGAGATTTCTTATCAAGAGATTTTTCTCTGCATATAAAAGCATGCATATTTGTACATATGTGTGCATTTTTACAAATAATGTAAAAGAAAGCTTACCTTATACACATCTCTACTCCTGGCTTATTTATTTATTTATTTTATTGAATGAATCTGACATATAATGTATACATTTAAGATGACACTGTGTTAATTTGATACATTTATATATTGTAATATGATTGCCATTTTGTGTTATTTATCACATTACATAATTATAATATAGCATTGTTATCTATATTCATTATTCATTATAAGCTGCTGTTGGGCTATTACTTGGTTGAACTCTAAGCAGTCTACAGTCATTCTCTAAGAGCCATTTGATTTCTGGATGGGCCAGACTGCTGAATTAAGTGGAGTAATATGATTACTTCTGCTGCATCCTCTATGTCTTTGGTGGTGGCAGTAATTTCTGTATTCAAGTGTTCTGGAATCCTATCATTCCCCTTGACTCTAGGAAGCTTAGATGCATAACAATATCTCATACAACTGGCTTTTCACCAGCTAGAGTCCCAAAAGATTTTATTTATTTATTTGAGAGAGAGAGAGGAGAGAGAGCATGAGTGGGGGGAGGGTCAGAGGGGGATAGAGAGGGAGGGGGAGAGAATCTCAAGCAGCCTCCATGCTGAGCTCAGAGCCTCATATGGGGCTTAATCTTATGATCCTGAGGTCATGACCTGAGCCAAAATCAAGAGTGGGACACTCAACTGACTGAGCCACCCAGGTGTCCTTGGAGTCCCTCTTACTAGTGTTTTTCTTTATTGCTTCAGGGAAAGAAGTGTCCTCTCAGGGAACACAGTCACCTGATATCTTCTTTGATGGATATCTGATAGCATCATCATCATATATATTTACTTATAACATAAATCCTTTCAAGCATCCTTACATCTCTAAGCCTTTGGGCCCCTTTTTCAACACTATTGCTTGGCAATAATGATATCTCTACTTCACTTACTGTAGGCTGTCAGTTTTTCCAAGGTTCATGGAGTCATCCAAGTGCATTAGGATCCGCTTCTGGTGTCTTGCCTACAAGGTAATTTTTGAGTTACTGGAGTTCTAGATCAGTAAATTCTTCCTTATTTAGCTTTATATTCCTCCCATCCTAAGCACATTACCTTCATGATGTATATTGCACATTTTCCAGTTCTGGCTGGTACTTATTAGTCAAGTCCTATAACTCTTTTGGTGACTAATAGGCCAATTCTCCTTAGTCATCAGACCATACTGTTCTGAGCTTTGCCCCTGGTTTAGGTCTAAAAGCTAAGAAGGGAGATGGGACAAGATCTTGAGAAAAACACTTATTATCTTGTGCTGTGTCTCACTCAGGTGAGGCCTCTTTATGTTCTCTGGCAAAGAAAGGCTTGTCTCTTCCAGCAAGGGGGTGAGGGCCACTTCTCTAGGGTAAGAAGCTTTGGGGGAACTGGAATATCTCAAACACATCCACACAGATGTCCTAATCTCAATTCTCAGTGTCCAACTCCTTCCCTATCAGAGTTCTGACTTTTATACAGGAAACTTGCAGAGGTTGTGAATTCAGCTGCTTTCTGATTCTATTTCCTACTCTCAGATTGTTGGGTTGAGTTTATATGCGGTTTGGTCTCTAACTGTAGGAGATCAGGACCTTTTAAAATGCTGCTTATCTGACTTTGACATCATATCATGAATTGGAAATTGTCTGGCCTGAGTCTGTTACTTTCATCTTTTAGCATGTTAGTGACATTTAACAACAACTAATTCCATAGTCCAATTGTTACCATTGCTCCCCGTATCTTTCACAACCTAGAGATAATTACATAAGCCAATGTGTATTTTTTACCTGTACCCCATCCCAATTCACTGCTGGTGAGTCTTAGTAATTGTAATGCTTGGGCATGCTAGTTGTTATGACCCAGCATTGGACTCTTACTGCCATCTGTCCAGTGAGCATTCCAATTCCAGAATTCCATCCAAGAATCTGCTCAATTCATTGATCCAGCAAATTAGTAAGTTCAGCCTTTATTCAAAGACATGGAAAAACCCCTATCTCAATCTTACAATGGAAGACTAGCACACATTTACAAGAAAGGGGGTAATTAATTATGGTCATGAAAGAGGTAACCTAACAAAAGTTGTTGGAATCACAAAACCTAAACAAAATTTAGTACCCATATTATAAACAAACAAACAAACAAAAAACCCTTATTGTTTAATATGGTGCAAGTGCCTGAGTTAAATCAATCCACTTACATATGTGGTTCAATGAAATTATAATAAAAAGAGATAAGGAAAACAATTCCCAATAAAATTTTGGACAATTATATTACAAAAAGATATCCTTTAGAAACTGCTTGCCTAGGAAATTTTACCTCTCATTTACCTCTTGGAAGTCAAGAGAGGACTTCATTAAGAACAGACTCTGCCTGGCTAGAAAGGACTGGCATGATATATTCAGAGCACTAAACGAGAAAAATATGCTGCCAAGAATACTATATGTAGCTAAGCTGTCATTGAAAATAGAAGGAGAGATAAAAAGCTTCCAGGACAAACAAAAACTAAAAGAATTTGCAAACACGAAACCAGCCCTACAAGAAATATTGAAAGGGGTCCTCCAAACAAAGAGAGAGCCTAAAAATAACATAGACCAGAAAGGAACACAGACAATATCCAGTAACAGTCACCTTACAGGCAATACAGTGGCACTAAAATCCTATCTTTCAATAGTTACCCTGAATGTAAATGGGCTAAATGCCTCAATCAAAAGACACAAGGTATCAGATTGGATAAAAAAACAAGACCCATCAATATGCTGTCTGCAAAAGACTCATTTTAGATGCAAAGACACCTCCAGATTGAAAGTCAGGGGTTGGAAAACCATTTACCATGCTAATGGACATCAAAAGAAAGCTGGGGTGGCAATCCTTATATCAGAAAAATTAGATTTTAAACCAAAGACTATAATAAAAGATGAGGAAGGACACATATCCTACTTAAAGGGTCTATCCAACAAGAAGATCTAACAATTGTAAATATCTATTCCCCTAACATGGGAGCAGCCAATTATATAAGGCAATTAATAACAAAAGCAAAGAAACACATTGACAACAATACAATAATAGTGGGGGACTTTAACACCCCCCTCACTGAAATGGACAGATCATCTAAGCAAAAGATCAACGAGGAAATAAAGACTTTAAATGACACACTGGACCAAATGGACCTCACAGATATATTCAGAACATTCCATCCCAAAGCAACAGAATACACATTCTTCTCTAGTGCCCATGGAACATTCTCCAGAATAGATCACATCCTAGGTCACAAATCAGGTCTCAACCGGTACCAAAAGATTGGGATCATTCCCTGCATATTTTCAGACCACAATGCTTTGAAACTAGAACTCAATCACAAGAGGAAAGTTGGAAAGAACTCAAATACATGGAGGCTAAAGAGCATCTTACTAAAGAATGAATGGGTCAGCCAGGAAATTAAAGAAGAATTAAAAAAATTCATGGAAACCAATGAAAATGAAAACACAACTATTCAAAATCTTTGGGATGCAGCAAAGGCAGTCCTAAGAGGAAAGTATATAGCAATACAAGCCTTTCTCAAGAAACAAGAAAGGTCTCAAATACACAACCTAACCCTGCACCTAAAGGAGCTGGAGAAAGAACAGCAAATAAAGCCTAAGCCCAGCAGGAGAAGAGAAATAATAAAGATCAGAGCAGAAATCAATGAAATAGAAACCAAAAGAACAGTAGAACAGGTGAATGAAACTAGGAGCTGGTTCTTTGAAAGAATTAATAAGATTGATAAACCCCTGGCCAACTTATCAAAAAAGAAAGAGAAATCACCCAAATAAATAAAATCATGAATGAAAGAGGAGAGATCACACCCAACACCAAAGAAATACAAAAAATTATAAGAACATATTATGAGCAACTCTATGCCAGCAAATTAGATAATCTGGAAGAAATGGATGCATTCCTCGAGATGTATAAACTACCAAAACTGAACCAGGAAAAAATAGAAAACCTGAACCTGATCCATAACCACTAAGGAAATTGAAGCAGTCGTCAAAAATCTCCCAACAAACAAAAGCCCAGGGCCAAATGGCTTCCCAGAGGAATTCTACCAAACATTTAAAGAAGAATTAATACCTATTCTTCTGAAACTGTTCCAAAAAATGGAAATGGAAGGAAAACTTCTAAACTCGTTTTATGAGGCCACCATTACCTTAATCCCCAAATCATACAAAGACCCCTTCAAAAAGGAGAATTACAGACAATATCCCTGATGAACATGGATGCAAAAATTCTCACCAAAATACTAGCCAATAGGATCCAACAGTACATTAAAAGGATTATTCACCACGACCAAGTGGGATTTATTCCTGGGCTGCAAGGTTGGTTCAACATCCGCAAATCAATCAATGTGATACAATACATTAATAAAGGAAAGAACAAGAAACATATGATCCTCTCAAAAGATGCAGAGAAAGCATTTGACAAAGTACAGCATCCTTTCTTGATCAAAACTCTTCAGAGTATAGGGATAGAGGGTACATACCTTAATATCATAAAAGCCATCTATGAAAAACCCACAGCGAATATCATTCTCAATGGGGAAAAACTGAGAGCTTTCCCCCTAAGGTCAGGAACGCGGCAGGGATGTCCACTATCACCACTGCTATTCAACATAGTATTAGAAGTCCTAGCCACAGCAATCAGACAACAAAAAGAAATAAAAGGCATCTGAATCAGCAAAGAAGTC
This sequence comes from Phoca vitulina, assembly GCF_004348235.1. Lineage (NCBI taxonomy): Eukaryota > Metazoa > Chordata > Mammalia > Carnivora > Phocidae > Phoca > Phoca vitulina. The sequence goes on along the minus strand of NW_022589719.1, from coordinate 25,620,843 downwards.
AAACTCTCACTGTTTGCAGATGATATGATACTTTATGTGGAAAACCCAAAAGACTCCACCCCAAAACTGCTAGAACTCATACAGGAATTCAGCAAAGTGGCAGGATATAAAATCAATGCACAGAAATCAGTGGCATTCCTATACACCAACAACAAGACAGAAGAAAGAGAAATTAAGGAGTCGATCCTATTTACAATTGCACCCAAAACCATAAGATACCTAGGAATAAATCTAACCAAAGAGGCAAAGAATCTGTACTCAGAAAACTATAAAATACTCATGAAAGAAATTGAGGAAGACACAAAGAAATGGAAAAACGTTCCATGCTCATGGATTGGAAGAACAAATATTGTGAAGATGTCAATCCTACCTAGAGCAATCTACACATTTAAAGCAATTGCTATCAAAATATTATCAACTTTTTTCAAAGAAATGGAACAAATAATCCTAAAATTTGGGTGGAACCAGAAAAGACCCCGAATAGCCAGAGGAATGTTGAAAAAGAAAAGCAAAGCTGGTGGCATCACAATTCCGGACTTCAAGCTCTATTACAAAGCTGTCATCATCAAGACAGTATGGTACTGGCACAAAAACAGACACATAGATCAATGGAACATAATAGAGAACCCAGAAATGGACCCTCAACTCTATGGTCAACTCATCTTCGACAAAGCAGGAAAGAATGTCCAATTGAAAAAAGACAGTCTCTTCAACAAATGGTGTTGGGAAAATTGGACAGCCACATGCAGAAGAATGAAACTGGACCATTTCCTTACACCACACACAAAAATAAACTCAAAATGGATGAAAGCCCTAAATGTGAGACAGGAATCCATCAAAATCCTAGAGGAGAACACAGGCAGCAACCTCTTCGACCTCAGCCACAGCAACTTCTTCCTAGAAACATCGCCAAAGGCAAGGGAAGCAAGGGCTAAAATGAACTATTGGGACTTCATCAAGATAAAAAGCTTTTGCACAGCAAAGGAAACAGTCAACAAAACCAAAAGACAACTGACAGAATGGGAGAAGATATTTGCAAATGTCTTATGACATAAAGGGCTAGTATCCAAAATCTATAAAGAACTTATCCAACTCAACACCCAAAGAACAAATGATCCAATCAAGAAATGGGCAGAAGACATGAACAGACATTTTTCCAAAGAAGACATCCAAATGGCCAACAGACACATGAAAAAGTGCTCAATGAGATACCACCTCCCACCAGTCAGAATGGCTAAAATTAGCAAGTCAAGAAATGACAGATGTTGGCAAGGATGCAGAGAAAGGGGAACCCTCCTACACTGTTGGTGGGAATGCAAGCTGGTGCAGCCAGTCTGGAAAACAGTATGGAGGTTCCTCAAAAAGTTGAAGATAGAGCTACCATATGACCCAGCAATTGCACTATTGGGTATTTACCCCAAAGATACAAATGTAGTGATCCGAAGGGGTATGTGCACCCCGATGTTTATAGCAGCAATGTCCACAGTAGCCAAACTATGGAAAGAGCCAAGATGTCTATCAACAGATGAATGGAAATAGAAGATGTGGTATATATATATATATATGTATATGTATATATATATATACACACACACACACACACACACACACACACACACAGAAAATGGAATACTATGCAGCTATCAAAAAAATGAAATCTTGCCATTTGCAACAATGTGGATGGAACTAGGAGGTATTATGTTAAGTGAAATAAGTCAATCAGAGAAAGACATGTATCATATGATCTCACTGATAGGAGGAATTCTTAATCTCAGGAAACAAACAGAATTGCTGGAGTGGTGGGAGGTGGGAAGGATGGGTTGGCTGGGTGATAGACATTGGGGAGGGTCTGTGCTATGGTGAGTGCTGTGAATTGTGTAAGACTGATGAATCACAGACCTATACCTCTGAAACAAATAATACATTATATGTTAAAAAAAAAAGAAGATAGTAGGAAGGGAAAATGAAGGGAGGGAAATCGGAGTGGGTGATGAACCATGAGAGACTATGGACTCTGAGAAACAAACTGAGGGTTCTAGAGGGGAGATGGTGGAGGGATGGGTTAGCCTGGTGATGGGTATTAAAGAGGGCACATATTGAATGGGGCACTGGGTGTTATATGCAAACAATGAATCATGGAACACTGCATCCAAAATAAATAAATAAATAAATTAATTAATTAAAAAAAAGAGAAAAAAAAAGAACAGACTCTGCCTCTCTAAATCTTGAACCTAGTGTACAGTTCTGTAAAGACTTTGGCTAACAGATTAAAAGGCAATTCACTTAAGAAAGTACAGCATTTGTTTTGTGTGTATATATATATATACACACACACATATATATAATGGAATATTATATAATTAAGTTATATATTTTATAATAGATACTATAGTTATATATAATAATATATATTATTTATATATAATATTATAATTATATAATTATATATTATATATAACATATTTTTATGGCTGAGTAATATTCCATTATATATATAACATATATAATAATTTTGTGTTATATATATAATATATATAATGGAATATTACTCAGCCATAAAAAATGAAATCTTGCCATTTGCAACAAGACAGATGAACTAGAGGGTATAATGCTAAGTTAAACAAGTCAGAGAAAGACAAATGCCACATGATTTCACTCATATGTGGAATTTAAGAAACAAAACAAATGAACAAAGAAAACAAGAGGCAAACAAAAAACAGACTCTTAAACATAGACAATGCACTGGTGGTTACCCGAGGGGAAATGGGTGGGGGTATGGGTGAAACAGGTGATGGGGATGAAGAGAACATTTATCATGGTGAGAATTGAGTAATATATAAAATTGTTGAATCACTAAAATGTACACCTGAAACTAATATAACAGTGGATGTTAGTTATACTTGAATTGAAAAAAATGAGTTAGTAATAATACATAATATGAATTAAAATGTGGGTTAAAAAGTCATAATAATGAAAAAGGAACAAGGCAGAATAAAAAACTGAAAGAAAATTGGCTCAAATGTTATTATTGTTTGTCTTTGGATGGTAAAGATTCTGGGTAACATTTTTCTCCTCTTCCTTTTTTGTTTTCTAAATTTTATAAAATAAAGACACTTTCAAGTGAAAAAAAATCAAGTACAGGATAGAGAACATAGTCAATAATGTATGGTAATAGGGGCGCCTGGGTGGCTTATTTGGTTAAGTGGCCAACTCTTCATTTCAGCTCAGGTCGTGATCTCAGGGTGGTGAGATGGAACCCCGCATCAGGTTCTGTGCTCAATGGACAGTCTGCTTGAGCTTCTCTTTCTTCCTTTGCCTCTGCCCCTCCCCCTGCTTGTGCGCTCTCTCTCTCTCTAAAATAAATAAATCTTTAAAAAAATAATATATGGTGACAGATGGTGACTACACTTATCATGGGATTTAAAAATAAATCCGCTCTCTGAATATAAGCATCTTTCAAAGATGTAGAAAGTCTTTGACACTAGAAAATTTGGTGTTGACCAAGGAAAGAGGCAAAGCTAAAATAAAACAAAAGCATTTATTGAGGGTCTCAGAATTGCAATTCAGGAAGCACAGCTTTTGGTAGCCCCCAAATTGTGTCCCCTCAGGGAACAAAAGTCAAGGGATTTTAAAGACAAAAGTGAATGCTTGCATATGTTGTTTACAAAGACTTCTGATTGGTGTTGGTGGCAGGAAACTAATCTTAACTGAATATAATTGGTTGCTAAGGCTAACACTAAGCCGCAGTGTCCTACTATAGCAAGTTGCAGGTATTTGGGCTGAGCCCTTGGAATATTTGTGGTTTGACCCAGTTCAAAAGCTGATGGTTTCACTGAGGAGGGTGCACAGAAAGCCCATCTCCTTAATGGTCTCCTGGCTCCATTAAAAAACCCCTGGACATAAGCGACCTCATTTCATTTCACATTTCACAGTGTCAAGGGATAAGACTGCCAATTTTTAGACCTTCCCTTTTACCATGAGAAAAAAAAAACAAAGAAATGTTATTATTTCTATCCTAATGTCAGAGGCTTATATGGCAGGAAAATACCAGGTTTGTTTCTAGAGGTTTGACAAAGAAATCTCTCACAAGAAATATAAAATTTCCTCTCAAAAATGTCTGCAAGCAATTTGGAGATGTGTATCAGTAAAGAGACAATGGCCTGAAATCTGCAAGGCTGTGTGGTATCACTAATGAAAACAATACTTTTAAATCTTCAAAGTAATTTGCTCTTTGCACTTCGATTTACTGCTGACAATGTTGCCCTTCTTGGGTTTGGTCTGTCCTCAAAAAGTTTACTGTTCCACTGTGATTGTTTCAAGTTGCCACCCAATTATTTGCCATTTACCTTCCTAGGCTTCATTATTATCATCCTCCTCCTCATTATCAATGATCTGGCAATGAATGTTTTATTTACTGGCTGTATCACTATTAACTACCATTTGTGAAAGATCTGCTATGAAGCCTGCTGAATGATCTGCCTGTATATTTTATATTTACAGCTCTGTACGGTAGATACTACACTGAAAGAAACAAAAACAGGGGCGCCTGGGTGACTCAGTCAGTTAAGCATCTGACTCTTGATTTCAGTTCAGGTCATGATCTCAAGAGTCCTGGGATTGAGCCCCACATCTGTCAGGCTCTGCGCTCACTGGGGAGTCTGTTGAGATTCTTTTTCCCTCTTCTTCTGCCCCTCCCCCCTTCTCTTTCTCTCTCTTAAAAAAAAAAAAAAAGAAACAAAAAAACAATCCAAAGTCATTAACTCAAGCATGTACTAAGAATGCTACAATATGGGAGTAGCTTTGAGATGAGTGTTTTGCAGGGAGCAAGTAGCTGAAAGATTTCACAAGACTGACTGGGGAGGGTCATCCCAAGTTTAGTTTTGTTCTGAGAAGTATTCACTGTTCACATTCTTGGAAAGTAGGGGGGAAATGAGTTATCTTAATCATGGGACAGGATGTAGGAAAAGGAAGATGGAATCTCAGAGTAACAGCTATTGGCTGCTTAAGTTCATTTAGGGATAAGGGGTGGGGAGGAACATTTGGAAGCTAAGAATTTTGGAGGATAGCTAAGATTTAGTATTTTGATTTTCTGGGATGGTTGCAATCATCTCTTGAGTTAGTAGTTAGCAGTTACACAGAGGCATTTAAACTCTAAGCAGTATAAAATATGGGACTATAGTGGTAAGGAACACTGGAAGTAATATCATTAATAGATCTGAAATGTCTCCTTTGTGCCCCCTTATCTTTCTTAGTCCTAACCAGGAAAGCAAGTCTAGTGGACTGAAGGCAATTGTTTAAAATGCAAATGTTCACATGATCTTTCTGCATTTGTTCGTACCTTTGTTCTACTTTTAGAGTTTTATCTGAGCTCTAAGCTTGGCTGATGGAATATGTGCTAGAAATATTCTCAATAATTTATGGGGCTCAATTGGTTAAATGTCTGGCTCTTGATTTCGGCTCAGGTCATGATCTCAGGGTTGTGGGATCGAGCCCCGCATTGGGCTCCGTGCTCAGCAGGGAGTCTGCTTGAGATTCTCTCTCCCTCTCCCTCTCCCCCTTCCCCCTCAACTCTCTCTCTCTCTAAAATAAATAAATAAATCTTTAAAAAAAAGAAATATTCTCAATAATATTAAGCAAAATTGCCCTACCAATGCTGATCTAAGATTTTAGTCAATTTTCCTCTATCATTTTGTTAGCCAGCAATAAAACATAGAAAAGTATGAAATCTTCTGCTGAAGGATAACACATAATTAATAAAGATTTAGTCAGTGATTACCCTGTTACAAAGTAATCACATATAACAGGGAGGACACTGACTAATCTTCAAGGCCTTTGATGTAATGATAAAACACACACACACTGTCGCCACTAATTGTCTCCTTTTGAGATAGGATTACTATTTAGAAACAAAGACTTCAGACAGTTATTGTAACAGTTGTATACTTTTTTTTTAAGATTTTATTTATTTATTTGACAGAGAGAGACACAGCGAAAGAGGGAACACAAGCAGAGGGAGTGGGAGAGGGAGAAGCAGGCTTTCTCGCGGAGCAGGGAGTCCAATGCAGAGCTCGATCCCAGGATCCTGGGATCATGACCTGAGCCGAATGAAGGCAGACGCTTAACGACTGAGCCACTCAGGTGCCCCAACAGGTGTATACTTGAGCTTGAGCTTCTTTTAACCTAACATGTATACAATCATTGAAACATATTTATATTAATATATCTGGGGCACCTGGGTGGCTCAGTCATTAAGCGTCTGCCTTCCGCTCAGGTCATGGTCCCAGGGTCCTGGGATCGAGCCCCGCATCGGGCTCCCCCAGCTCAGCAGGAAGCCTGCTTCTCCCTCTCCCACTCCTCCTGCTTGTGTTCCTCTCTCACTGTGTCTCTCTCTGTCAAATAAATAAATAAAATCTTTTAAAAAAATATATCTTACTTTCACATAATAAAACTTTGAGGACTGTATTTTTCTGATAGTCTTAGTTTGTTTTTTTCTTGTCAGTCTGGTAAAGACTGAATTCTTAAGTAATTGAAGACTCGATAAAGGCAACATGAAGCCACCGGAAATTATTTTGATAAAACACAGAATTTTTGTTTTCTGGGCAGATTACTCAGAAGAGAAAGAAAAACTTTCCACAATCTTATCAAGAATAGACCCATAATCCAAGAAAACTTCATGCTTTTAGCAGATGAGGGAAAATTAAATTTTAGTGTTATATAAGTATGCCTTGTCTGCCAGCCCTGAAGCTAGCAGAGGGGTGGACCCCTGCACATTCTTCTCTCACCTGAGCTCTTGTAACTCTCTAATGCATGCGTCAGTCTCTAGTTGGGCATCAGCGACTGGGCGAGCTGCCCACAGTAGAGGCAAGCACACCGGCAGCCATTTTTTTCCTGCTTTGCTGCAGTTCCTCAGACAAGTGCATTAAAGCATCTGGCATGGGGGGCATCTCTGTACTTAGGTGCAGTCCACAAGCCTCTGACATACAGGCCACCCTTCTCCACATAGAGATTATGGGCCAACTCAGGATTTCCCTCCTGATGCCTCTTTCCCAAGCCTCCATTCTTAGGTCTCCTAGCTGGCTCACCAACTGTTGGTTCAAACACTTGGGTATTTCCTGGGTAAAAATCTACAACTAGTCCCTTTACACAAGAGGGCAAGGAGAGACTTAAGGAGGAGGCAGGCCACTTCAGATGGCAGGTGGCAAGTTTAATAAGCTAGAGAACTGCCATTCAAGGCTTATCTTAGGCAGCAGATCTCCACACCTGCCCATCAGAATCTTAAACATTTATATAGAGGCCTTAACTGGGTTCAGTCACATACACCATCCAGATGGTCTCAACAACACATTACCCCCTTGAGGCTGTATCTTGAAAATGGCTCCCACTGTGGGAAGGGTGGGCAGCATGTACATTCCAAGGACAGGGAATAGGGACTCAGAGCCTCTGATTGCCCAGGTCCAGTGGGAGGGTCAATGGATGGTTATGTCCTCTTGAGGACCACCTCCAGTCAGCCAGCTGACTATCATATTAAGCAATTTTATCTTTTTTTAAAATGTTTTCATTCTCCAGAGGGAAAATTTCTTATAAATGTCCAAGAGAAGCATTTTCCTGTAATAGAATTTGCTTTATCATATTTTTTCATATCATATTATTTCCTCCTCTTGAAGTTTAATAAAGTATCATTTTATTTATCTTTTTTTTGTTATTTTCAGTTTCCTTTCCAGTTTTAGGTGATTTCAAGTAGAAGAAAAGGGTAAAATGCTTTTGTTTTGCCTTCTTTAATTGAAGTATATGATATGATTTAAATTGGTACATTTAAACCATTATGGATTGCAAAATATTTTTGTTTTATTTTCCATTTCGCTCAAAAATACTTATAGAATTTGTCTTCTTTGCAACTTTCTGAGATAGATACTTCATAGGATAAAGACAATTGTAAGGCTATATCCTTGAACTTGCAAAGTCAGATGATAGGATGAGCTATGAAGAAAATGCTATGATGGTTGCGGGAGTGGGAGATCACATCCCTTTTAGGGGATCGTGGGAAGCTTTCCAGAGGAAGTGGTGACTGAGGTCATCCAACCTAATTGTATTAGCTTCCCAGTGCTGTCCTAACAAATTACCATAAGCTTAGTGGCTAAAACAACACAAATTTATTACTTTAAAGTTCTGCAGCCTAAAAAGTCCTACACGCATCTCACTGGGCTGCAATCAAGGTGTTGGCAGGATTGCATTGCTTTCTGGACTCTCTAGGGCAAATGTGTTTCCTTGATTTTTCCATCTTTTCAAAGCTGCCCACATTCCTCAGCTGATGGCCCCCTTCCTTCATCTTCAAAACCAGCAGTTGTATATCTCTAACCATTTTTCCCTAGTTACATCTCCCTCTGTTGCACCAGAAGGCCCACTGGATAATCTCCTCATTCCAAGTTCCTTAGGTTAATAACATCATCCAAGTCCCTTTTTGTTGCAGAAGGTACCCTATTTGCAGGTCCCTGGGATTAGGAGGTGGACATCTTTGGAGACCATTATTCTGCCTATCACACTATCTCCTCAGATGCGATGTTTTCTTCTCTCCTTTATAAACCTTTATTCCAACCAAGTTGAATGTTCCTGCCTCCTTGTCTCCGTTCATCTCCTAACTTCTACCTGTGATGCCCTTCCTCTTAATTTCAGGTCATCATCTCAAACTTGTCTGTCTTTCCAAACTAATCTGCACATGAAATTTTTCCCAACCACTTCAGCTCACAACGATTCCTCATTCTTCTAAAATTCTGTGGTTTGTTTTGCTTTGAACCAATCCAGTGATACATTGAACTGTGGGCTTTCTTTTTATTCCTAGGTCCTGTCTCCACAACTAGGCTGTAGATTCCTAAAAACAATAACTGATATTACTGATCACTTATCATGTGGCGTGTACTCTTGCGAGCCCAGTACATGTAATAACTCATCTAATTCTTCCAATGTCTCTGTAAGCCAGGCTCTATTATTATCTCCATTTTACAGAGGAGGATATTGAGGAACAGAGCATTAAAAACAAACAGAACAAACAGCAAGCCCCACTTGCCAAACTGTGGAACAAACTGTGGAGCTGGGATTTGCACTCAGGCTTTAGGATCCACTACTCCATCTTAGCATGTGTTTACTGTTAATATCACTACAGATGGAAAATATGGTCTGTTTTGACAAGGAGGATCTCAAAGGGGAAAAAAATTTTTTTTTTCAGGAATCCTCTGTTGGAGAGAAGATGTTATTTTGGAGAAAAATCTTGGCACAAATGCCAATGATATCACTTTAATTTTGTCCCCCAGGTATAAACTCTTAAAGGTTTAGTTCTTCAGAGACCTGGTTTTAACGTATTTAAAACTATCAGAAACATGAGCCCCTTATTTTGTGTTGGATGTGAGTCAGGTTGTGGGACAAGGAGCACTTCTTTGCTCTCAGGCTCATCTGCATGGAGACTTATCTTCTTTACCAAGTGCTTAGGATGTCATGTCTGCTGCAGAAGGTTACTACCAAGAAAGAAACTAAATTTTCCAAACTGATATTTCTATGAAGACCAGAAAACTCTAGGTTTTGCCATTCATCTTGAAGCAGTTAGTAGGGAAAAAAAGGATTCCCTTAAAGAAGTGAGTATCCCACACAGTGATTAAAAAGAAATTTTGAAATACGGTGGAAAGACTTTAGAATGAACCTGACTTTTGGGAACAAAAACTCACCAGCCCAAGTACTCCAGAGAGAGTGGTCTTTGGCTTAGTCCAGCTCTTCACTAAATAACTGATTTTTTGATCTTTTAAAATTGATCTTGTTTTTTATTTTTGATACTCCAATGTCCAGAAGAGTTTTAGGGTCAGAGAATGCTAGAAATGGAAAAGTCAAAGGGATCACCCCCCCCCCCTTATTTATAAGAGAGGCAGGGTGTTTTATTCATATTGGCATGCTGAACCATGGCAGGGACGGCAGCATTCCCCTCACCAAACACACTCACCTGGTGTGTCCACAGACATCCACAACCACTGCCTGCCAGTTCCAACATAGATTTCAAACTCTTTCAGACATGAAACTAAAGCAGTGTTTTTCCCAACCACTTCAGCTCACAGTGAACATAGAAGTTTTTCTGAAATCCTGTGGCATGTGTAGTCTTAGACCAACCAAATATTATTTTGAAACGTAGGTTTTCTTTTTATGCCTAGGTCTTATTACCCAATAGGTGTAAATTCCTAAAAATAATTGATATTAGTGGCTGAATTTAATAAGCAATTGCCCTGTGGAAAATGCATGCCACAAATATTTTCTCGAATAATAATAATAAACTGAAGAGGCATAAATAGTGTGTTAACTATTATTTTGTCACTATGGCATTTCAAGGACCACATCCTAATCATTCTATCTTCAAAGTATGGAATGTTTTTGTTTGTTTATAGAGGGAATTATTTGAGTTGATAATAAACATATGAACCTAGAATCTTTCTTTCTTTCTTTCTTTTTTTTTGAACCTAGAATCTTTCTTATGGATGCTCCCACACTTTGTGCTTCTTACTGTAATTTTAAACAGCTTGATGTATTCTTCCTCAGTTGATGAGTCAGAAAAACATTTGCCTGAAAATTTTGTCTAAATAAAAATGTCAAGCATTTTACACATTTTGTTAATAAAATGGAAATTGCCTGTCCAAATTTATGCCTTAAATAGGTTTATAAACATTACAGGGAATTAGGGGAAATAATTTTATTTTGGTGAAAAAAATATATTCATATATTCATTGAAATTACTGGTAGAAATTACCACTCAAGATGAAGTCAGTTGAGCTTCCAGTGGATAATTATTTTTCTATATGATTTCCATGGAAAGTTGTTATCAATATTTGGTAAATTAATTAATCTTGAAGGAAAGGCATCTCAATGCCTCCCAAACCATTATATTTCTTCATTTGAATTATATGATTGGTGGAATTTTCTTTACTTCATTTAACTCCCAACTTGAATCCTCTGTTCTTATCTCTTTGTGCCACTTCTGTGTTCATGATGGTCAAAAGTAAATATATCCAATCTCTCATTTGCAGGGCAGTCCTTTATAAACATGAATAAGATTATTATGTGTTATGATAGAATCCTCCCCATTCTAAATAACCCTACTGACATTTGTTTACATTTCCCTTTGTAAGCCTTTTATAAGGGGAAGAGATTAATATACACAGATATGGGTGTTGTCTTCATGACATCTGAGTGGTACTATCCACTCCATCAAAACAGGAACTGAAAGGTCTTTAGTTCTGTTCTGTTTACCCCACCCCAACTATCAATTATCAGGATCTGAATTTTTCATCATTTTTTACAATATCACTGGTTACTGTATTCCTGGGTAGGCATTACTATTCTATCATGTGATAAAGATGAAACAGAGACTGAATTAATTTCAAATACAGTTTTAGAACCCAAGGGAGTTTTAGATTTTATAGTTAGACTGCTCTTTTGATGGCCGAGAGTACCTGAATCTAAAAGGATCAAGTATGAATTCCTCAAGTTTACACAGGGATCACAACTGACAGGAACTAGTCCTTGGGAATACTGTTGACCAGTCCAACACTGTTTCCATAACTGCCTCTTTTACAGATCCAAAAAACCAAAAACCAAAAACAACACTGTAATCAGTTTAAGAGGCTGTTTTGTATATGCCCATTGATATTTTAAAAATAAAATGTATTTTTTAACTTCTTACATAGGTTACAACTGACCAATGGAAGATAAAAATCAGACAGAAGTGACTGAATTTCTTTTCTTGGGCCTCATAGATCATCTCCATCAGCAGATTGTCCTCTTTGTCATGCTTCTCTTTGTCTATCTTGTCACCCTGGGGGGTACGTAGGGATGATCATTCTCATATGGACTGATCCAAGACTCCACACACCTATGTACTTTTTTCTCAGCCATTTGTCATTTGTAGATATTTGTTCTTTTTCTTCCATTGCCCCCAAGATGCTGTGCGGTATCTTTGTAGAGAAAAAAAGCATCTCTTTCATGGGTTGTACCACACAGGTGTGGTTTTCTGGTTTCTTTGTGGTATCTGAATGTTTCCTCCTGGCTTCTGTGCCATATTACCAGTATATGGCCATCTGTAAGCCCTTGGTGTATACACTCATTATGTCTCAGAGGGTCTGTGTGCAGCTAGTTATGGGGCTTTATGCCATGGCTTTTATAAGCAGCATGACCTATATGACATTGACATTTTGCTTATGCTTCTGTGGTCCAAATATCATCAATCATTTTTTTTCTGTGATATTTCACCACTGCTTTCCCTTGCATGTGCAGACACTTCCATGATTCAGTTTGTATTTTTCTTTTTGGCTGGATCTATAGGAATACTCAGTGGCCTGATCATCATGGTCTCCTATGTTTGCATCCTGGTGGCCATCTTGAAGATCCAGACTGCTGATGGGAGATAGAAAGCTTTCTCCACTTGCTCTTCTCACCTGGCAGTTGTCTCCATCCTGTATGGGACTCTTTTCTTTACCTATGTTCGGCCTGGCTCAACTTCCTCTCTGGATATCAATAAAGTGATTCCTCTATTTTATACTGTGGTAATCCCCATGTTGAACCCCCTCCTTTACAGCCTGAGGAACAAGGAGTTGAAAAATGCATCAGGAGGATGTTTGAAAGGAAAAATTCTCTAATGGTTTTGGTAAAATAAAACTCTGTTGTGTCATACCATAGATGTTGGTTCATAATGTGTTGTAAAAAGAACACTGGGCTGAGAATGAGAAGCTCTCTTTAATTCCTGGGTGGTTACCAGGTTACTTATAGACAGTCTATATTTTTTTTTCTTCAGTCTTCTTCATTGCTAAATGATGGGGAATACAAAATAATTTACAGATATATTAAAGGTATAAATTTAATGTATGCCAGAAGAAAATCCAGAACAGTTATGTATCTCATATGTGGGATGACATTTATTCCAGACTAGAAAAGCAAATGTTATAAGGGAAAGATGTTATGAGTGAAAGAAAGAGTTCATTAATAAAGGTTTCATAGATCTTGTTAAAAGTTGAACAATGGAAAGTGAGAGAACACTTGCAAAATGGGTGACTCATCATGAGTTAATGTCCCAGTAGGAAAGTGCTGAACATATATGTATGTATATATGACACACAGTAGAGAAATGGACTGATGGATGGATGGATGAGCAATTGGCATAACTGGAAATGCAAATGGCCAAAAATATAAATATATAAAAAAATTGCTCAACTTCACAATTTTTCAAGTAAATGAAATCAAAATGACAATGCAATGCTTCTTTTCATTTATCAGATTAGCAAACATTAAAATGATTATGTGCAACTCTGGTAAGGTTACCCCTGGATATAGACAGCAATATTACACTTAACTATAATAGCTAAGTATAGAATAGCTACATTTTCAGAAAGTAATTTGATGATAGCTATCAAAATTCACATAATCTTTGACCTAGGTATCTTACATTTAGAAATCTGTGCTACAGAAATATAAATACCAGGCACAAATGTTGCAGCAGCATTTGCAGGGGGAATAAAAGGACTACTTTAATTTCTATCATTAGGAGAAACATACATTCTTTCTTTGAAATGTCGCACAGCTAATTATAAAAAGAGGAAGTTAGATATTAATGCTTTAGTTTGGAGGAAACTTAAACAATGATACAATCATTGATAGATGGAAAAAAAAATCAAGCCAAAATTTAATCTGTAGAACTGATCACAGTTTGTGTTGGTTTGCAACTTCCTTGGGAACGTCCAGTGAAATCAGTAAGTGGCCCCCATCACAAAGGGCAGGGAGAGACCAAAGAAAGATGCAGGCCACCTCAGAACGGTAGATGGCAGGTTTAACAGGCAAGGGGACTTATAAAATAGGTTGTCCTGAGTGCTGCAGTAAGAATGTATCTCTGCTACCTGCCAAATCTTCAAAGTTTATATAGAGGACTTACTGGGGTTCATTCACATATAGAGAGTCCCAAGAACACATCACTATTTCAAGGCTATGTCCTTGGGGCAGCTCTTAGGAGCAGAGAAGGTAGGTAGAATGCACATTCCAAGGATAGGAGAGGGGAGAGAAGCCCCCGGTTGCCAGGGTCCATCTCACAGATCAACCAGAGCTCAGGTCTTTTTGATGACCTCTCCCAATACTTCGTAAAAAAAAAAAAAAGTAAAAAAGGTGGAGGTAAAACTTACCTAATGTGTAAAATATATTGGTATGTGCATATGTACATGATCATGGAGAGAAGTGTGCAGTTCCTGGCCAAACTGTTAAATACTGGTTACTTCAGTAGGGTGACTTTGGAAGTAGCAAGGGGGGGGAGGGGGGTTGCTTCACGCTCATGTGAATTGTTGGACTTATTTTAAAACAATTATTTAATTTTGTAACTAAAATTTACTTTTAAAAGCTGTAATCTGTGTCAAAACTGACTGACTGACTGACTGACTGAATGAATGAATGAATATATCCGTAAGTAAATAAATTTGGGCAAATAGACTCAATGCCTTCTGGTCAGGCTACATCTCCATTCTAACATTCTCTGATTTCATGAAACATTTTTAAATACTGGTGAATGAAATCTTTGTCAAAAACTAAGTAAAATGGAGAGATTCTTAGCAACTTTATGCTTCAATCTCTTAGTTTTTCCCTCTAAAGGTAAGTATTTCCCCCCCCCCAGTCTATAATTTTTATACAAGGTCCTAAGTTTTCTCCTTATTAAAAACATTGAAATGATAAAATTCAAAACAACACAATGTAAATGATGAAGTTTGAAAAGTAAACTAAATGTTATCTTAAATATATCCATATTAAACTACATTTTATACTTTTTGTAGCACAACATTTCATAGAAAGAATGGATGCTTCTCCTACTGATACAGCTTGTTTCCTTTTTATTCCCCGTACAAATGATGTCCCAACATTTGTGCCTGGTATTTATATACCTGTAGCACAGATTTCCAAATGTAAGATATAGCTAGGTCAAAGATTATGAATGATTCGTTTTGTTAATTGTCAGTTTTGTGAACTTTCCCAACACCATCTTACTAAGAATTGTTAAAACTTGGACTTAGGTGTGCCAAAGGGAAATGTATTTTTATCTAGAAAGATCAACAGTTTCTTCCCAGTAAGACTTTGCCTTAAAATGACTCTATTCTGCATCTTCATTATATAACATGTCTCAAATCTGTCACCTGTTGAGATAGTCATTTCCTAGTATGAGAGCTAAAGTATTTTCTGTCGTTTTAATGACTTCTTAAACATTTATGATGCACATTCTATTGAATGGGGATTGGGAGGAGAACAGCAGGAAGCAAGTGATAATTATAAATTTCCTGAATTGCTCTATGGTCCTTCTCCAAGAATATGCAAATATATTCAAACCAACTGTCATTCTCTAGCTCAAGTTATTGCTGTTCTGATCTTCTAATGTATTCTGCCTAGAATTCTCTTCCTATCATATTCACGTGGATTAACTACTTGTTTTTCATATACCATCTAAGTATTACTGCCACTCAGAGACTCACCCTAAGGGAGTGATTAGAGATGGGATCAATTAGAGCCCTTCTGTATTTTGCTCTTATGGCACCATATTCTTTTCCTTTAGACTTTATAGGTGTAACACAGTGCATCTTAAAATAGATTTTTGGTTTTTTTGTATTAGTAAGAAATTTTCCCAGCTGATTCTTCCTATAGGGCAGTGACAGAAATTCACATGCAGGTGCATTTTTTGTTTGTTTGTTCACCTTGGTGAATAAACCCCAATATCAGAGGGAAATTCTCTGTCAGTTAAGGCCTCCACTCACTGAAATTTCCTGATTTGTAATATTGGCTCCTGGCAGAAGGCTGTTGATTTTCATAAGGCACATTGTTTCTGAGAAGTCAGATGTTAATTCTAATCTTTGTTCCTCTGTAGATGAGGCATTTTTGTCTGTGGCTTCTTTCAAGATTTTTTTCTTTATTTTTTATTTTCTGTACTTTGAAAATTATATGCCTAGGTATAGTTTTTGCTGGCATTTATTTTGCTTGGTGTTCTCTGAGCTCCCTGGATCTGTAGTTTGGTATCTAAGTTTAATTTGGGGAAAATAGTCACTTCAAATATTTATTTTTTTAAATATTTATTTATTTATTTTACAGGGAGAGACACACAGAGAGAGAGATAGAGTTGGGGGGAGAGGAAGAGGGAGAGGATCTCAAGCAGACTCCCCTCTGAGTGCAGAGCCTGATGCAGGGCTTGATCTCATGACCCTGAGATCATGACCTGAGCCAAAATCAAGAGTCAGACACTCAACTGACTGAGCCACTCAGACACCCCTCAAATATTTTTTCTATTCCTTTCCTTCTTTCTTCTTCTTATATTCCCATTATGTATATGTTACTCCTTTTGCAGTTGTCGCTCCACAGACCTTACTTAGATATTTGTCCCCGTTCTTTTTTTTGTCTTTGTTTTCTTTCCTTTTCAGTTTTTGAAGTTTCTATTGCTATATCTTCAGGCTCATTGATTCTCTCCTCAGCCGTGTCCAGTGTACCTATGAGCCCATCAAAGGCATTCTTGATTTTGGTTACAGTGTTTTTGATCTCCAGCATTTTAATCATAGTTGATTTAAATTCCTGGTCTGATAATTCTGACATCTCTACCATGTCTGATTCTAATGCTTGCTCTGTCTCTTCAGATCATGTTTTTGCCTTTCTGTACCTGCCTTGTAATTTTTTCTTGATAGCCAGATGATGTTCCAGGTAAGAGGGGCTGCTATAAACAGGTCTTTAGCAAGGTGGTGGCAAGATGTGGAGGGAGGGGAGCATTCTGTAGTCCTCTGATTAAGTCTCAGCTATGTCTCTGGACTGTGAACTTCAAAAGAGTTTCTCAGGGTTTTTTCTCCCTTGTAAATTGGGACAGGATGATGAGAGCAGACTGGAATGGGTTATTTCCTTCCTCCAGGTGGAAGGCTAGAGGAAGCTGAAGTTGGCCATTTCTCTTTCCCCAGATTCATCAGGCTCTGCGAGTACCCCAGCAGGGGATTGCGTAGTTAACTAGTTTTTCCTGAGGGCAGGCTTTGTTAAGAAGTACAGAACCTCTGATGGATTTCAGAATCCTTCCTTTTCTCCCCTGATGGAAGCACAAGGGGATTTTTCTCTTACATTTACTATGGGGACCTAGTTGAACTCCTGGAGGTAAATCTCACTCTATTATTCAGTTCAGGTTTTCCTGTCAAGGCCCTGGTTCCCATGGAAGTTTCCTCTTGTGAGCAAACTGTGACTCTCTGCTTTCACTTGTCTGTCTCTCCAATCTTGGGGGCAGTGGTTTGCCCTGTGTCCTCCCCTGTCTTATAGATCCAAGAAGAGTTATTGATTCTTCAGTATCTTTAGCTTTTTTACTGATTAGGACAGACTGGTGACTTCCAAGATCCTTACTTGCAGAACTAGGAACCTGAAGTCCCTTCATGGTTTTTGCAATAATGTTCTCTGGCTGAGATCTCTCATCTTCCAATATGTGCCTGGGAGAATTCCTGACCTTTCTGTCTTGGCTTGAAGCTCATTTTCTCAATGATATTTACTCTAACTTATTGAATACTGAATTTGTTACCATCATTACCCCATCAGGAAACTTAGATTCCCTTTACTCTGATCTAATTTTTTCTGTTATTGATCACACTTATCACCTTCCAACAAATAATACATTTAAATGGATTATTTTAAATTTATTTTTATTTCAAGTTTTTATTTAAATTGTAGTTAGTTAACATATAGCATAATATTGGTTTCAGGAGAAGAATTTAGTGATTCATCACTTACATACAACATCCAGTGTTCATCACAACAAGTGCCCTCCTCAATACCCATCACCATTTAGCCCTTCCCCACCCACCTCCCCTCTGGTAACCATCAGTTTGTTCTTTTGTTCTCTATAGTTAAAAGTTTCTAAGGCTTCGCCTCAAATTCAAAATGGATGAAAGACCTAAATGTGAGATGGGAAACCATCAAAATCCTAGAGAACACAGGCAGTTACCTCTTTGACATTGGCCGTAGTAATTTCTTACAAGACATGTTGCTAGAGGCAAGGGAAACAAAAGCAAAAATGAACTGTTGGGACTTCATCAAGATAAAAACACCATACACAAAGACAGACTCAAAATGGATGAAAGACCTAAATGTGAGATAGGAATCCATCAAAATCCTAGGAGAGAACACAGGCAGCAACCTTTTTGACTTTGGCTGCAGCAACTTCTTGCTAGACACGTCTCCAAGGGCAAAGGAAACAAAAGCAAAAATGAACTATTGGGACTTCATCAAAGGAAGTTTCTGAGAGCAAAGGAAACAGTCAACAAAACTAAAAGGCAAACTATGGAATGGGAGAAGATATCTGCAAATGACATATCAGATAAAGGGCTAGTATCCAAGATCTCTAAAGAACTTATCAAACTCAACACCCAAAAAGCAAACAATCCAATCAAGAAATGGGCAGAAGACATGAACAGACACTATTCCAAAGAAAACATCCAAATGGCCAATAGATACATGTAAAAATGCTCCACATCACTTGGCATCAGGAAAATACAAATCAAAACTACAATGAGATACCACTTCACAACAGTCAGAATGGTTAAAATTAACAAGTCAGGAAACAATAAATGTTGGCGTGGATGTGGAGAAAGGGGAACCCTCTTACACTGTTGATGGGAATGCAAGCTGGTATAACCACTCTGGAAAACAGTATGGAGGTTCCTCAAGAAGTTAAAAATAGCCTGGTGATGGGTATTAAAGAGGACATGTACTGAATGGAGCACTGGGTGTTATATGCAAACAATGAATCATGGAACACTACGTCAAAAACTAATGATGTAATGTATGGTGATTAACATAACATAATAAAATAAAAAAAAAGAAGTTAAAAATAGATCTACCCTATGACCCAGCAATTGCACTACAAGGTATTTACCCCAGAGATACAAATGTAGTGATCCGAAGGGCCACCTGCATCCCAATGTTTATAGCAGCAATGTCCACAATAGCCAAACTGTGGAAAGAGCCAAGATGTCCATTGACAGATAAATGGATAAAGAAGATGTGGTGTATATATACAATGTAATATTACTCAGCCATCAGAAAGAATGAATACTTACCATTTACATTGATGTAGATGGAACTGGAGGGTGTTATGCTGAGTGAAATAAGTCAATCAGAGAAAGACAATTATCATATGGTTTCACTCATATGGGAAACATAAGAAACAGGGCAGAGGACTATAGGGGAAGGGAGGGAAAACTGAATGGGAAGTCATCAGAAAGGGAGAAAAACCATGAGACTTTTAACTATAGGAAACAAACTGAGGGTCCCTGGAGAGGAGGTGGGTGGGGGATGGGGTAATTGGGTAATGGGCATTAAGGAGGGCACGTAATGTGATGAGCACTGGGTGTTAAATGCAACTGGTGAATTATTGAACTCTACATCTGAAACTAATTATGTATTATATGTTGGCTAGTTGAATTTAAATTAAAAAAAATAAAAACTTCTGTACAGAGAAAGAAACAGTGAAAAAAACTAAAAGACAACCTAGGGAATGGGAGAAGATATTTGCAAATGACATATCTGATAAAGGGCTAGTATCCAAAATCTATAAAGAACTTATCAAACTCTACACAAAAAAAACTAAATAATTCAGTTAAGAAATGGGCAGAAGACATGAATAGATATTTTTCTAAAGAAGACGTACAGATGGCAGTCATATTACAATATATAAACCTACATATAGAACCTACTACCCAGCAATTGCACTAGTAGGTATTTACCCAGAGAACACAAAAATACTGATTCAAAGGGACACATGCACGCTGATGTTCATAGCAGCATTATCAGCAATAGCCAAACTATGTAGAGAGCTCAAATGTTCATCGATTGTTGGATGGATAAAGAAAATGTGATACACACACGCACACACACACACACACACACACACACAGAGGAATATCACTCAGCCATCAAAAAGAATGAAATCTTGCCATTTGCAATGAAGTAGATGGAGCTAGAGTATATTATGCTAAGCAAAATTAGTCAGAGAAAGACAAATGCCATATGATTTCACTCACATGTGAATTTAAGAAACAAAACAGATGAACATAGGGGAAGAGAAGAAATTAATTGATTTTAAAATTTATTATTTATTATCTTCCCTCATTAAAATGAAAGTTCCATGTGTGCATGTTATTTTATTAAACTTATACAACTCAACCACTATTTGGACATAGTATATGCTTGATATTTATTCAATAGTAAGATGGTGTGACTTTCTAGTATGAGAAAAAAGTCTGACTCATGTGATGGGTGGGTAACCTCACTATTATTTGGTCATCACACATTCTTATGCTGACTACATGCATTCTTGATGTATCAGAGTCTAACACAAATGAGTACTTGTTTCTCCATCTTCAGATAACCTGAGGGTCTTAGAACACTTTAATTCCATTTAACCCACTCTTAATCTGAATGTTTATTGTTATCATTTACATCAGCTTTCTATAAAAGACACTATTATCAGTTTCTATTAGTTAATATCTCTGTAGTTATTCACATCTTAATTTTTCTATTGAAATACATGCCTCTCTGGATCCCTAAGGTTCCATAAGAAGTAATTTTCTTTCTGAGTAAAGAACTGATTAGTATTATCTCTAGTTCAGCCTACACATGAAAAAATTCTCTTAGATTTTGCATGTTTGAATATGCCTTCATTTCATCTTCATGGATAGTTTCATCTAGTGTAGGATTCTCAGCTGAGAAAAGAAAGTGTTATTAAGAATATTGTAAGGAAAAGAAAACACATTATAGTACTTTTTCCATACAGTATGGAAAAAGAAATCACATATAAGTAGAACTGTGCAGTTCAAACCCATGTTGTTCAAGGGTCAACTGTAATAAGTTTTTTGGGATTTCAAGAGAAAGGGCTCATTTTGGCTTTAGGTTGAAGATTGTTTAATAAAAAGGAAAAACACCTATGTGTAAGTTGTTTGATATTTAAAAAATATCCCCTATTTTTGGTGTTGTGGACTGAATTGTATTCCGCTAAAATTAATCTATCAAAGACCTAAACCCCAATATAACTGTATTTGAAGATAGGGACTTTACTGAGGTAATTTAGGTTAAATGAGGTCATAACAATGTACTAGTTAAGTTTTGGGGGAATCAAAAATTAAATGCAGAATTTTGGCTGCTCAGGGGGTTGGTGCCCTTAACCCCAGCAATGTTCAAATGTCAATTATATATGAAACTTAATATTGTGGTTGTGGAATTTTCCAGGTGCTCTGATTTCTAACTACATATGTATTAGAGCACATATGGAATTTAGTCTGTAGAGCTCTGTTCTGGGGCATCACCTAATATGAATGATTTCAAAGTTAAAAATATAGTATATTTATTTCACTGATAACCAGAAATGTTTGACCCCTGAGAGTATATTACTTGTATAAAAGTGTATCTGCAAGTTGTCTCTTGGAGTCCTTTTCCCAATTGAGAAACCTCCCCAGTCATTCTGAATAAACCTAAACCAAGATATTTCCAAATTGTGTATGTATTTGATTTTTCTGCATTTATGTCCAGTCTCCTTAAACAATCTGTACCAAGTTTCAGGGGTAGTTTTTGAATTGTGAGTTTCTGTCTCTTGGCATCCAGTGCTTCTTGTTCAATAGAATTCTGCTTCATTTTTCAGAGATGATCCCAAGATGACAGTATTTTTTTTTTTCTTCAGAATCCTTCCTTGAGAGAAATCCCATTGAGAGGTAATATTGGCTCAAACTCTAACACCTATGTCACTTTAATTTCTCCTCAACGGATGTAGACTTGAGGTTCAGGATTCTTCAGAGATCAGCTGCCAAGTGACTCGAAACTTGAGAAAAATATGCACTTCATACTGTGCCACATGAGATTCAGAAAAGGACAAGGAATTATTTCATCTGCTAAGAGACCCTGGTTAATCAGGACAAAGATAACCCATCTTTTTCATCAGAATATAATAAAAATTCATAATACTTCAACAACACTGCATTGGAGACATTTTATTCTTTTTGCCTGAGGTCAGAAGTTGAAACATTTTGGTACAATTTTGAAGTAATTAAAAGGGGAAGAATAAAGGATTTTACCAAAGAGGTAAGTTTGCTAAATATTGGATAAACCAAGTCCATAGAATGATATTACTATGATGATATGGCCAAAATTAGTTTTTAAACTCTCCAAATAGAATAGATCAGCTCAAGTGTTCTTGTGCACACTTCACATTAAACGTAAAATTTACATGATTCTTAAACCTGAATAGGAGGTCTTTTTGAGTCACCAAAATATTCTTTCAATCTCTCCATTTTAATGAGAGTCTGGTGATGTAACATGACTAGTATTCCACTGCTAGTGGGTTTTTTTTTTTTTTTTTTTTTACATATACTCTTTCAAAACTGATATTCCTGAATTCTATTTCATTACTTTTCCTGCAGTTATACATGTCCATTCATGAGCAAATAAAAGCATTATTTGCAATGGGTCATGCTTCTGTTGGAAGCTTAGATTTGTGTACGAAATATCATTAAGTGACATTCACCCATTTGACTAATGCAAACACAATTCCTAGGGATCTTCCATGAATAATTTATTGGAGAGATAAATGTATAACCACTTTTGCCAACTATAGTCATATCATAATGACATTTAAATTTTACTTTAAACATTATTAGATTTCATTGGAAAATGACATTTTATATTGTATTTGTTACACAAGGGAATCACTGGAGGGTTCACATGTAGAGAAATGTAAGAGACTCTATAGTAGGGCTTAGAAGACTTAATGTGTGTGTGTATCATGTGGGAATCTTGTTAAAATGCAGATTTTGACTAGGTTTAACTGGAGTGGTGCTTCAGATTCTGCATTTCTGATAAGCTTTCAGGTAGTGCTGGTGCTGCTGATTCATGGACCAGACATTGAATAGTGAGGCTGTAGACAGTTCAGATGACTTTCCACAGTGTCCTATACCTTGACATTGTGTGGGTCATTTGAAATGGTCTGTCTTCCCTATTCCTATTTTATGAGTCAAATATTTGGTCAGGAATTTATCAAAATTAATATTTCTTCATCATGATGTCTTGAATTGTGTGCTTAGGGAAAATGAGGAATTGGAGAAAATATGGTTGACATGATAATGATAATTTTCTTTTCCCTCATTCATTTATTTGAGTATCTAATACTTTCCCCACTCAGATAAGCACTGGGGATACAAACATTAGGAAAGAAGATGTGCTTTGCTCACATTGTTCTGTGTTGGGAAATAACGTAGATATTGACAAATGCTGTATAAAGGGGCATTATGTGCTCTAGAATTATGATGAGGGACAAACAAAAGGTGACTTGAGGTCCCAGACAAACGTCGTAGAGGAGAGAAGAGAAGGAGCAGGGAATTAATTTTTAGTGAGCCCTTATTATATAGCAGGTGTTTTGCATGGCTTATTTTTTTTGTTTGTTTGTTTTTTAAATTTTTTATTGTTATGTTAATCACCATACATTACATCATTAGTTTTTGATGTAGTGTTCCATGATTCATTGTTTCTGCATAACACCCTGTGCTCCATGCAGAACGTTGCATGGCTTATTTAATCCAGTCTATCAAACAGCTCTGTGAGCTAAGTATTTTTCATTCCTTTTTAAATTTACATTAATAATACAAAATTATATATGTAGAAAAAAGCAGAGTCAGTGTTTAATTCTAGGTTCACTTGGTTCTAGTTTTGAGCTGATTCCTGTCTGTTATGCGGTCTCAGGCATAGAGGCATTTGAGCTGAGATTCCTTCTTTCCTTCATGGCACTATTTGCTCCCTGAGATGATACATGTTTATACATTGTAGTGGGTTGAATAGTTCCCCTTGTAGTTGAATAGTTCCCCCAAATATTCATGTCAGTCCAGGGCTTGAGAATGTAACCTTATTTGGAATAGGTTCTTTGCAGATATGATTGAAGTCATACTGAATTAGGGGAAGCCCCTACATCCAAGGACTGATGTTTTTATAAAAACAGGAGAGGACACAGAGACACACAAATAGGAAACCATGGGAAGACGGAGTCAAAAAATGGTGTTAATCTGTCACAAACCAAGGAATGCTAGGAGGAAGCAGAACGTGGAAGAGACAAGAAAGGATTCCTTCCTAGAGCCTTCAGAAGGAGTGTGGCCCTGCCAACACCTTTGTTTTCAGACTTCTGGCTTATGGTTATTTGTGTGGCAGCCTTAGAAAACTAATATACACACGCAATAATTATGCATTTATGTGTTTGTTTATAGTGTTGTATCTAACTGGAAAATAAGGCCCTCTTATTTTACAAATACTTGGTTTTTCACTCAGACATGGTTACAGTGTCCAAGGCTATGCCTGGAGTCCATGCCTGGATAGTAAAAAATGTTTGTTGAATAAAGAAGTAAGTGAACAAATTTGTGAATTCCAGATTTTTGGTACCTCTCCTTTTTCTCTTTAAAGGTCCATTTCTATGTATATCGCATACGGTGGAAAACATCAGTTTGAGTTTTTATTAGTATGTTGTCAGGACAAGGAAGTATAATAGTAATAGCTGTGGAGGAGAAGGGTTTTCCCATCTTAATAATGTGAGTTACGTTTTCAAGCTGAATGCACTCAGGATTTGAACATTTTATTTATTTTTGCAATTTTCCTGGAATGTGAGTTCAGCACTAGTTATTATTTTTCCATTCAACCAGAAGGAAATGGAAACTAGATGTTGTTGTCTCAAAATCATGAAACTAAAGAGCTGAAGGCAATTTTGGACGATCCATATAAGTTAAATAAATAAGTAAAACTCATAGACATTAAGAATAAATTGCTCAAGGTCACACAGACAGCTAGCAAAATATCCATACCTCAGAGCCTGGGAATTTGACTAATTCCATGAATGTTTGCTGTGCTTTTCATGATTTTTAAGCAAGTTATTTAGCATATTATGATTTAATAAAGCTGAGTAGCAAATGCAAGGGTGTTTGTTATATACATCTCTGTAACTTTTTATGTATTTGTTAATGGGTTAAAAAGCTATTAATTATTAACCTATAATTACTGATTACATTGCTAGCCCCCAGTTAACTACTGATCTATAAAAACTTTTTTTCTTGCTCTCATTACAGATTGTCCCCCACAATGGACAATAATCAAACAGCAGTGACTGAATTTCTTTTTGTGGGGCTCACAGATCATCTTCCACAGAAGATTCTTCTCTTCTTGGTATTTCTTTTTGTTTATCTTGTCAGATTGGGGGGAACTTGGGGATGGTCACCCTGATATGGATGGATTCCTGACTCCAAACCCCCATGTACTTTTTTCTCAGCCACTTGTCTCTTGTGGATGTCCGCTCCTCTTCTTCTGTTGTTCCAAAGATGTTGTGTGATATTTTTCTGGAGAGAAAAATCATCTCCTTTGTGGGCTGTGCTGTACAAATGTGGTTTTTTGGTCAGTTTGTAGTGACCGGGTGTTTCCTCTTGGCCACCATGGCATATGACCGGTACATAGGCTTCTGCAACCCCTTGTTGTATAAAGACATCATGTGCCAGAAGGCCTGTGTGCAGCTGGTGATAGGGCCCTATGCCATGGGCCTTCTAAGTTCCATTATCCATGAGACCTTCACGTTTCGCTTACCCTTCTGTGGTCCCAATGTGGTCAACCACTTTTTCTCTGACATTCTCCCTGTTCTCTACCTGGCATGTGCTGATACCCAGAACAATAGGTTGGTTCTTTTCATTATGGCTGGATTAATAGGAATATTCAGTGCCCTGATCATCCTGGTCTTCTATATTTTTATCCTCAAAACCATATTGAATATCCACTCTGCTGATGGGAGGCGGAAAACTTTCTCTACCTGCTCCTCACACCTGTCTGCTGTGGCCATCTTGTATGGGACACTTTTCTTCATTTATATACAGCCCAATTCAAGTTCATCTCAGGACATTAATAAAATGGTTTCTGCAGAAAGACATGTATCATATGAACTCACTGATATGAGGAATTCTTAATCTCAGGAAACAAACTGAGGGTTGCTGGAGTGGTGGGGGGTGGGAGGGATGGGGTGGTTGGGTGATAGACACTGGGGAGGGTATGTGCTCTGGTAAGCGCTGTGAATTGTGCAAGACTGTTGAATCTCAGATCTGTACCTCTGAAACAAATAATGCAATATATGTTAAGAAAAAAAAAAAGAAGAAGATAGCAGGAGGGGAAGAATGAAGGGGGGGAAATCGGAGGGGGAGACGAACCATGAGAGACGATGGACTCTGAAAAACAAACTGAGGGTTCTAGAGGGGAGGGGAGTGGGAGGATGGGTTAGCCTGGCGATGGGTATTAAAGAGGGCACGTTCTGCATGGAGCACTGGGTGTTATGCACAAACATGAATCATGGAACACTACATCTAAACTAATGATGTAATGTATGGTGATTAACATAACAATTAAAAAAAGAAACTGCAAAGAAAAAAAGAAAGAGGTGGACTTGGCTTAGGGAGTTGTGACTTTAAACCTTGAGTCTTCCAATTATCAAGAGGATTAAAAGTTAACATGCAGTGTTGTGTTAGTTTCAGGTGTAGTATATAGTAATTTGACAGTCTTAAATTTGCATGTGCCTGGATATTAATTGATAATTACACTTTAATCATTCTTACTGTCATTTCAGAGTGTATAGAAAGCATGACCTGTTGGAGTTCTGCTTTTGTAAAGATAATTTTTAGAACTAAAACCATATCATTTTAAATAAATTTCTCTGGTATTTGAAAAAAAAAGAGAATTAAAAGCAAATCCTATACCATTTCTGGTTCTCAATGTTTTAATTTGTAAAGTGAGGGCAACTGACTCAGTGCCATCTAAATTACTTTTTTCCTAAAATTCTATGATTTTATACAATATGTCCAAACTCCTATGAATGCTATCTTTTCATACAGCTGCAAAAAAAAGGAAAGAATAACTTTCTAGCTCTTTATATAATCATATAATATCCCCCAGTTTTGCAGTTTTCCTTTCTAGGGACTTATTCTCCCTTTGCAATCCTTGAATTCAATACATTACCTGCAAGGCTTTTCAACTCAGTACTTTATAATAACACAAGTCTGTGTTAAAAATAATTGAGCACAAAAAATCTAATGAAATTTTAACCCTTTGTAAACAATAAATGGAAGCCCTAGGTGGAAGTTCTCAGGAAAAAAGTGTTAAATGAGTGAGTGAATAAGACAAAAAAAATACACGTACAGTTACTTAAAGTCCTAATTATCATCTTTCTTAACAACCTGGACACAGGTGTGGTTTAAGGTCCTATTTTCCAGATCAATTTCTTTCATCCTTTTTCTTTTTTTCATTGATGTTTTTTTCTTTTTTTCATTTTTAAAACTTTTCCAGCTTTATTGAGCATGATTGACAAATATAATTGTAAGATATTTAATGTTCATTGATGTTTTTTTCTTTTTTCATTTTTAAAACTTTTCCAGCTTTATTGAGCATGATTGACAAATATAATTGTAAGATATTTAAATTGCACAATGGGATGATCTGATATATGTATACACTGTGACAGAATTCTCTCCACTGAGTTAATTCACACATAACCTCATATAGTTATCTTCTTTTGGAGTTGGTGAGAACATTTAAATTCTACTATCTTTGCAAATTTCAATACAATAGAGTGCTCTCAACCACACTCACCATGTTTTCTATTAGATCCTCAGACCTTATTCATCTTACAAGAGAAAGTTGGTGCCCTTGATGTCTTTTCAACCCAAGCTGATTGAAGACCCCCATCGCTCCTCATGGGAAGGATCACTTCCCAGGATTACTAATGTGCATTTTCTCTGTCTGCAAGTGCTTCTAGTTTATGGTCTACATATGTTCCTGACAATTTTTATTTCCACTGCTTTACCTGTTATGGTACTACGTGCCTACTCTGCTGTTCCATGGGATTTTGAAACTAAAGTTGTCCTTTCTTCCACTCTTCAAATGCAAGCCATGGCTGTTCCTCTCCTCAAGCAACATTTATTCTCTTCCGTTTTCCTCTTCTCCTTCTCCCTCTGTTCCCTTCCTTTCCCTTTCTTTTCTTTCTCATGACATTAGTGTATGAGAAATGATGTAGATTGCCATTGATTTCGAGGGAATATATCACATCTAAACTGAGTCTTTACAAGCAGCAAAAATCATTGGCTTTATTTTCCCTCTTCATGTTACACCATCTTGCATCTTCTTATGAGAAAACTTTTTTGTTTTTTGTTTTGTCATTTTATGTACATTGGGTAGAGCCCATGTTTTCTTAGGAAATGGTCCATAATTAGACTTCAATTCTCTCATTTTTATCATGGGGTCCTTCTTCATTGAAGCTGGCATCCTTCTCCAAAAAGTCACTTGCATAGTGTGGCTGTTTGCACTAGTGTCTGTGGATTTGTAGGCTGGCTAAGTCTCAGAAGAACTGGTTAATACTTTGATCCAGTTTTTAACTCAGTCTCTTGCTTTCCTCCACATCAGGGTCATATTTATGGCTTGGTATTTTCTTGTGGTTCATGGAATGATAATAAATGTAGAATGTCAAATTTATTTATAAACTCTTAAGTTTATTGAGTCAATGGTTTTTCAGGGAAGGCGAATGGGCATATTCTAGGTGCCATAACAGGAAGACCCATGCTATATAGTTTATCTAATCCAGCAATTTGACCAGGACTCAAACAAGCTCATGTGATTGTTGTTGAAGAGTTTAGCTGTTCTGTTTCTTAGGAGGCTGATCATATTATTTGAAGAGGCTTTTGTAAACCCTGACACTTGGGCTGACACATTGAACACACATGGAGCTTAAAATATTTTCATGGCAGTGACGCTGAGAATTTTAATCAGGTCAAAGATTTTCTTTTTAATTTTACTGTTTTGCTCACTGATGTACCTGAAGCACCTAGAACACTACTTGATAAAAGTACTGATGCATTAAATGAATGAATACAGGGGTACATATGGAGCCAAAATATAATCCACCATTTTCCTCTTAAACACTTATGCAATCCCCTTCCACTTCTGTTCCCTTCATTGCTGTGACAACGAGGGAGGCAAAAGGGAAAATTTTCTGGATCAACCTTCCAAGATTATCTGTTTTTTTCATCAATATTTTGATGTATAGCATTTAAATGGTCATTTAGGCCCAGAGATCTCTGGTATTCCCATACTTTTCAGTTGTCATATTGTGCTGTCTGAGTTCTTGAACTATTAGCCCTTGTAATTGAGACATACTAGGTTCTGTTGATCTTACATAGCAGAAACAAGAAATGTAAAAGTGTAGAGAGTAAGACAAGATACTCTATACCATACAAATGAATTCTTTACCATGGCACAGCTGTCATGCTAGTAGGAGAGGAAAAAAAAATTGATGTAACAGAAAGGAATATCTAGAAACAGATGGATGAATGGTTTGGGAATTTATGCATGATACATTTAGCACTTCAAATTTCAGTTTTCAGTTTTCTTGTATAGGAAAGTCGCACCAGGCAAGAACAATTGCAAAGATAACTATGGAGAATCACCATATCAGATATCAAATCAAATATAACATTCACATTTTAGTAATTAGAAATGTGGCAGTAGATTCCTTATTTTAGTATAACTGTGGTGGCAGAAAAATAGTAAAGAATGTTGTCATATTTCAAGTAAATACTAAGAGAAGATGGAAGAATAAAAGACATATTCTTTTAGTTAGATCATCTATTCCTGCCTTCTGGTCATTTAGTACTGTCTACTGGCCTCTACTGTCTGGGGATCCTATTAGCACTGTGGCCATCAGCTAGCTCTGTATTTCTCTGACATTGTCTCCTATTGCCAGTCTGTCTAGAGAGAATTGATACCGCCATCAAATTAGTGATACTAGTGCCCTCATGTCTTTTCTAAAGACAGTAGAGATTGTAGCAGAAATGGACCTGTATCTCTAAAGCCCAATGATCTGTGTGGTGAGATCAACTTTTGGTCTCTTGGATCAGTCATAATTTTGGTGGAAATGAATTCCAGGAGGTGTATAAGGGAAGAAGTCAAAAGCCAGCCAGGCAGTCGAGGCCAACAAAGATATAAAAGCATTGTCCCAAGTCTGGTCCTTAGAATTCAATCTTGGCTCACTTCTTCCTTCTCCCATCCAGGAACAAACTTCTGTCTGTTCAAGTTTGATCTTCCTAGGATGATCTCTCAAAGAAACAACTAATTCTCTTCCATTCTCACAGAAAGTTCATGTTACCCAACACCTTCAAGAAGTTAATCTAATTTTTCTTCTGCAGCTACATTCTTAAAATTGTGTGTCCACTTATTCATTTACTCATTTGTTTAAAAATATTTATTGAACATTTACTCTTTAAAGCACTATTCCAGAAGCTAGAGGTATAAGTGTGGAAAAACTAAACAAAATCCATACTAGTTGTTGTAGGGTGGTATGATGCGATAAAAATTCAATGTTATGTAATGGTAATTGCTTCGGAAAAAAAAAACTGTAAGAGGGAAAGTGGATGAGGCTTGGGGTTGGGTTAGCTTTACTGTTTAAAAAGGATGATTGAAGATGGCCTCTATGATGAGCAGAAGTCTGAATGAAGTGAAGAAGAAAATTGTGCAGGTACCTGGAGAGAAACACACTAGAAGCAGAAGGAAGAGAGAGGAAGATTCTGAGGTAGAATCCTACTTTGCTTGTTCCAATAGGAAGTGAACTGGGGTGCCTGGGTGGCTCAGGTGGTTAAGCGCCTGTCTGCCTTCAGCTCAGGTCATGATCCCAACGTCCTGGGACTGAGCCCAGCAATACACAATGGCTCCCTGATCAGGGGGGAGTCTGCTTGTCCCTCTGCCCCTCTCCCTGCCCTTGCTCTTGCTCTTTTGCACTCTCTCTCTCAAACAAATAAATAAAATCTTAAAAAAAAAGAGAAAGTGGACTGAATATCCTGACGAGAGGTAGGAGAATCCAGATCTTTCTATTCTTCCCCTTCACTGAGCTTTTATGAAGTTTGAATGGGTTAATACTCTCTAAGCAGCTTTATGAAGTTTGAACCCAAACTCATTTTTCTACCCTTATATTTGAAATTTTTATACAGCCAATGTGGACTACTTTTGTATCTCAAAAATGATGTCCAAACTTATAGCTCTCTTTTGCTGCATAGGCACCCAAATCCACCTTATTTTTATCTACCTACATTTACCTCCCTTTGAGATTAATCACATCCAAGAGACTATTTTCAAACCCTTTGGCTACACTGATCCTACCATCCTGGTAACTCAGGGACCAATCATGGAATCCCTCCTGCTGCTGTGTATCCGGAATCACCTTCTGATTCTAATCTCTCTGAAACAAGGCTCTATTTTAGATTCTCAAACCTGCACAGTGCCAAAGGCTGGTGATATCATGCAGCAGTAGAGGACTCAAAACGGCCCCAAACTGGATTTCAGGGGTGCCTGGGTGGCTCAGTTGGTTGAGCGTCTGACTCTTATTTCAGTTCAGGTCAAGTCACAGTATTTTTCTCTTGAAATAACTTTAATATTTTCTCTATAGACCTGATCTCCTGAGCTTTTTTTTTTTTCTCCTTGAGGGATTTGTCTCCACAACAACCTTTAGAAAAACCTCTGCTGTGTATTGGGCAGATTGATCAATTAATGCCTTTTTGAAGTGTTATTGGAAGGCCCGGGTTTCAAGATGGTATCACTGTACTGTGTATCTTCCTAGACACCTGGAGAAGCTGAGAAGAATGACAAGTCTATCTTTCTAGGGTAATTGGTTTTTATAACAGGGAATGCTGCTTTCATAATTCATTATGACATAGACAGGCAATGGGTCTAGGGCATGTTTCTTCTGATAGGTGCATTAAGTGATTTCCTAAATTGCCTTTAGGAATTTAGAGAACAAAAAATGAGTTCAGATGCCTGGAAAAGCATCATCTCTAAGATTACCATGAAGAATAATTTGGTACGAGTCAAATGCTGAGTCTGTGTCTTTTGGTTTAAATGACTGAACTTGAATGTACATGTTGATTGAATTTTGTGTTTGGCATAGAGATAGTGAAATGTGCTGCAGGATTTATGGCTCATAGGTTGTTAGAATTAAGAGGACTTGGCTTCTCTGGCTTTTAATTTCTTCCCTTTCCCTATGTTGGATCTTATAAGTAGAAAACAAACCTCTGAATCTGCTGAGTTGAATTCCATGCTGCTCATGCCAAAAATCACATGCATAGATTATATTATGGTTCCTCTGTTTTAGAATCTTTGTCCTGGGTATGGCCAGGGCAAAATAATGTTATAGGCATTTCTATATTCAGGAACTATGGTCTTTGCACAGGATTTCAATTTGAACACAAAAGTTTTAAAAACATAATAATTATAAGTGATGTGTGTACTTACCTTTGTTTACAAAGGCAATTATTTGAGGTAATAGATGTGTATATTCTAGTTTCAGTTTTACAAAATTTTATGTCCTGAATTTGCAGCTCTCCATGTTCCTTGAGTAAATATCAAATACAAATATCAGTGACCTGGGATGAGTTTATATGTCTAGAGAATATTAAATTCTTGAACATCTCACTACGAAGGTATTATTTTTTTCTGATGAATCTTGGATTCCACCCCTCCAGGCCTTTTCTTTCCAAGCTCCATTGCCTCTGAGACCACAGGACATCAGCAGATTTCCATTTCATTACTTTCCTGTTAAGCAAAACCCTTTCCAAGCTTTCTTACCGGGGGAAAGTGTTTTTAGATTTCTGTCGATACTTCTCCTACTGCACAGCCCATTGATATTTTTGTGTGATTGCATTGTTGGGAATCATTATGATTATTTTAAGGTCCGTGTGCCTTGTGCCTCTCTCCCTCAATTTCCCATTTTTGGGGGGACCAATCCATACTTCACATTCCTCTCACTTCCCATTCATTCATCATTTTTTAAAAGTTTTCTTCTGAAATAATGATCCACAGGAAGCTTCAAAGATATGCAGAGAGGGTCACATACCCTTCACCCAGGATGGTACATCTTACTAACTACAGCACAACATCAAATCCAAGAAATTGATATTGGTGTGACAGTGTATACTGTCCTATACCATTTTACCATGCCTGTAGATTTGTTTAACCCTTGTGAACTCTTTCATTTCTACAAGGATCTCCCTGTGCTACCCTTTTATAGCCACACCTTCACCCTTCTCCCCACTTTTCTGAATCCCAGGCAAGCACTAACCTGTTCTCCATTTGTATGATTTTATCATTTGGAGAATGTTATATAAATGGAATCATAAAAGTTTTGAACTTTTGAGGTTGACTTTTTTCAACTCAGTGTAATGCTCTTGGGTGTATCCAAGCTGTTGCATGTATCATATTTTGATCTCTTTCCTACTAAATAGTTTTCCATGGTATGCATGTACCACAGTGTGTTTAACCATTTACATATTGTAGGACATTTTGGTTCTTTCAAATTTTTGAACTTCTATGAATAAAACTGTATACATTTTTTTTGTGGACATAGATACTCATTTCCCTGGGATAATTGCCCAGGGATACCCCTATAATTCTTAAAATATTTATATTTCTCTCTCAAGCACTTAATAACACTAGTTGGGCCACAACAGCTATTCAATATTTAAAAAGTGGTCTTTCCTTTGATGGCTTAAAAATATCAGTGGAGTCACTTGATTAATGAGAATATACACCATCAATATGGGGGATCACAGGTGTTTTGGAAAAAGAGTCATAGTGAGGATAGTGTTGAGGATGTGATCATGTCGTAAAGCTAACTTTTCTTGTCCTCACCTTGCCCTCCTCCTTGGACATCAAAATGTATCTGTTAGATAACTCCAGCAATTATAGCTATAGAATCTAAGGAGACTGAAGAAGTAGTTACATTGCCCAAACCAGTTTACCTTTAATCGGCAGTGAGAATGGGTATCATGTGGAATTCAGTGAATTCCCATAGCCTTTTTCAATCAAACATTTAAAAAAAATATCCTTGGTTCAAAGCTAAGTACTTTTAGAAATATAACCTAACATAATTAGAAGAGTTGCTTTAGATAATCCCCAATGTTCACCTGTAGGTTAAAAATCTATGATTCTAGGGCACTTGGGTGGCTCAGTTGGTTAAGCGACTGCCTTCAGCTCAGGTCATGATCCTGGAGTCCTGGGATCCAGTCCCACATCAGGCTCCCGGCTCAGTGGGGAGCCTCCTTCTCCCTCTGACCCTCTCCCCTCTCATGCTGTTTCTCTCTCTCTCAAATAAATAAATAAATAAAATCTTAAAAAAAATCTATGATTCTATTAAAAAATTCTGCTTCTGTGGAAGAAACTAAGTAGCCCTGTGAGGTTTAGTGACTTAATCTGCAAACAAATAGTTTGCAAATAGATTGCTTGACCAAGAGATGTAGAATTCAAGAGAGTTGAGGGTAATGATATCCTTTTTTAACTGAAAAAAATAGAAGTTAAATTCATTTTTAAAAATAATTTAATTACAAGTTGATTGCAAAGAAAAATCTTTCTCTTTCTCATTACAGATTAAATCAGAGAATGGATTATAGAAATCAGACTTCGGTGACTGAGTTTTTTTTCATGGGCTTAACAAATCACTTCCAGTACCAAGTTGTTCTCTTTGTGATATTTCTCTTGGTTTATTTTGTCACTCTTCTGGGAAACATGGGGATGATCACCCTCATTTGGGTGGATCCCCGACTCCACACTCCCACGTACTTTTTTCTCAGCCACTTGTCTTTGTGGATATATGCTCCTCTTCTGTCATTGGTCCTAAGATGTTGACTGATACCTTTGTGGAGAAAAAAGTAATCTCTTTCTTGGGTTGTGCTGCCCAGTTATGGTGTTTTGTTCAGCTTGTAGTGACTGAATGTTTCCTCCTGGCCTCTATGGCATATGACTGGTATATGGCCCTCTGTAAGCCCTTGTTGTATACTCTCATTATGTCTCAGCGCATCTGTGTGCAGCTGGTATTAGGGCCTTATGCCATAGGTCTTATGACTGCCATGACCCACACGACACTTGCCTTTCATCTGCCTTACTGTGGCCCCCAAATCATCAATCACTTCTTCTGTGACGTTCTTCCTGTTTCGTCCCTGGCATGTGCAGACACCTATGTCAATCAGATTGTACTTTTCATCTCGGCTGGAGGTGTAAGAGTGGTCAGTGGTGTGACCATCCTGGTTTCCTACATTTACATCATCATCGCTATCCTGAGGATCCACTCTGCTGAGGGGAGGCACAAAGCCTTCTCCACCTGCTCTTCACACCTGGCAGCTGTCTCCATCCTGTATGGGACACTCTTCTTTATCTATGTATGCCCTAGTTCTAGTTTCTCCCTGGTCATCAATAAGGTGGTTTCCGTGTTCTACACAGCTGTGATTCCCATGTTGAACCCCCTTATCTACAGCCTGAGAAACAGGGAGGTCAAGGATTCATTCAGAAGGACATTTGAGAAGAAGCAGTTTCTAATGAGTAAGTAAACTAGATTCCATTTGTACTACAGATTGAGAGGAGATATTTACACAAGATGCAAGAACATGGGCTGAGCGATGGGAGTGCAAATTTTATGTTCAGATTCATTTTTTATTATGTTATGTCATTGAAAAGTCACACAAAGTCTCTAGGTTATAATTTTCTAATTTGCCATTTACCAGGAAGGAGTTTTAAATCATTAAGCTGAGATGAGAGGATTATTGAGCCTTAGTGCTTTGAAAATATTTTCAAGGATTGTGAGTAGAATATGAGAGGTTCTTTGTTAAATCCTGAATAAATGTTAGAATCATCATCAGTGACTTGACAGTACTTCTGTTTAGCTCACAAGGTGTTGAGATTCCTCAGTTGTCTGCAAGCTTGGCCTTGATTCTTTAAACATAAACCATTAACAAATGTATTATGGAAAAAAGGTAAAAACTTCAACTTATAAGATATATAGGTCCTGGGAGTGTAATGTAAACATGGTGACTCTAGTTAATAATTCTGTCCTGTACATTTTTAAGTTGCTAAGAGAGCAGATCTTAAAAGTTCTCTTCACTAGAAAAAAATGTATAATGACATAAGGTGACTTATGTTAACCAAAATTATTGTGGTAGTCATTTGGTAATATATATGTATATGAAACCAGTATGTTATACACCTTGGTCTAACACAATGTGATATGTGAATTATATATCAAGAAAATGGAAAAAAGTGAATTATTCAGGAAGTATGTAACTATATAGTGCTCTGAAATACTACCTTCGTGTTTGGAGTAGACATTTTACAAAGGCCTTGTACATCGCCAATGCTCCTCTCATAGTACTAACTGTTGAGATTTTGCCACTCTAGTTACATGAGTCGTGCACGTGAAAGGCAGAATGCAGTTCAGTTTTTTAATAAAGTGTTTATTGTTACGGTGATTTACTGAATTTTGTGTCATAGGCAGAATGCGATTTTATTTTTGCAGATGTTCAGTCTGGCACACGTGAAGAATCAATGTATTTCCCATGACCACATAACTTGGGTCACACTTTTATTTTCTCCAGGACCAATATTCTTTCAACCATACTTCTGTGTTTTATGTCCTGGAACTTAGTAACAAGTCTAAGAAATGAGGGGATCAACCATATTTTTGTGCAACTCTAAGACTCAGTGAGAGCCACACCGTCTCTTCTCTTGAAGGCCTTTCTTTACAGGATGTAAATCATCTGTAAGGCCCTAGAATGTGCTTGTCTTGCTTGTTTTTCACCAAGCTTTCTGCCAGTTTCTGTGACTGTGTTGAGTAATGATGTGAATCAAGATGCTATTTAATTAAGAGTCTAAGAATGGGAGTCAAAGAATGTTAGAATCAATAATTAAACAGTTTTTTATATAGGCCTCTTATGCGCCTGACACTTTACTGGTTATTATTCATATTGAGAAGAAAAGTCCTTCTGGAGTTTTCAGGCTAGTGTAAAGGAAAGACAAAGAAACAAGAAGATTGAAAAATATTTACATATACATGGTGATTTCTTTGACAAACATAAGATAATCAAGGAAAGAAGAGGCAGTATATTTTAGGAAGGGTAATTTAAAAAAAAGCCTCTTTAGGGATTGGCAAAGTTGAAAAAATTCTTTTTATAGTATGGCTTTTCATGGAATCTAGAGGTCACTATTTGGATCATCAAAGGAGAAAGTGCCCCCTTCCCCATATAGTAACAGACGCTTCTGGGTATTCTAGCACCGAGTTGGGTGCGTGTGTTTGGGGGGGGGCCTAGAGCTTGCAAGCTAATTGATTTTGATCTTCAGAATACTTTTATTCATTCCTTTAGATGATGTAAGTTTTGGGAATGGGCAAGGTTGAAAGTAGGAGGGCACATGATATGTTTTATTGGGAGAAGGGATTTATTATATGCCATGTAAACGCTGATAAAAATGATCACTTTCGAGAATAGATTAAAGTACTTGTTATCTTTCACCAGGTGACTCTCTGCTGCAGAAATTCGTAAGATCTTCCAGCGCTTTTTGCTGGATTAATTGTGGTCTATTTCCTACTCACTCCAGGCCTCTGTGTGCCATGAAAACAGGACCATACAAAGAGCTGAGCTGATTGTCTCAGTAGCCTTAAGCAGTGCAGTCTGAACTTGTTTTGAGGGAGGGGGCAGCACACTGTTCAAGCCACACTCCTCTTCAGTGATGTGTGCACCATCCAGAGGCTTCCTTCATGGGACTTTTTCAGTCATTCTTGGGGTCTTATGTGGCCTTTCCATTTTCTGTTTCCTCATCCTGGCAGTGTTGCCAGTCAATCCTTACCTCATCTGAGTCTCTCCTCAAATGTGATTCCATCCGAGAGGCCCTCTGGGCCTCTTTACCTCAAATAATTCTCTGCTCCTCCCATATCTCAACTATTTACCTTTTTTTCTTTATTATTTTTCAAACATGCTCTTGTAGTTGCTTTCTACTGCAGCATAAGAAATTGCCACAAAGCCAGTAAGTTATAACCACACAAATTTACTGCCTCACAGTTTCCCTGGGTCTTGGGTCCAGGTCCATCATAGCCTGATTCTCTTCTCAGGGTCTCACAAGGCTGAAACGAACCTGTTGCTAGGGCTCAGCTCCCTCCTACAGGCTCCGGGGAAGACTCACTTCCAAGATCACTGGTGTGTTTGAGAATATTCAATTCCTTGTTGCAGGGCTGTGTGCCTATTCCCCAGTGGCGGTCAGCCAGGGGCCTCTCAGCTCCTCGGTGTTGCTCACCTGCCTTCTGTTGTGGCCCTTCCAGCTTTGCACCAGCAGTTTCTTCTCTAGATCTCCACACATTTCCAACCTCTCTGACTCTTCTGCTCTGTGCTGGAGAAATCTTGGGACCCACCCATTCATCCAGGGTCATGTCTCTTGGAAGGTTAACTGTGCCATATAATATAACATAATCATATGAGTGGTACTTCATCATATTCAGAGATTCCTGGGATTAGGGCAAAGATTAGAGATCTTTACAGGACCATTTTAGGAATTCTGCCACCCACACTGATGCTCACAGAATAAACATCTACACTAAAGAACAGTAGTCTGTGAAGGGGAAGAACTGACGTTCGAGGTTGTCCTTGTTAATTTGTGCGTGTGTGTTTTCTTTGCTGGATCTGCAGTTCTGATTTTTTTTCTGTTTGTTTCTATGCTAACATAATTTTTAAAGCAGTTATTAGTGTAGAATTTTTATTCTCTAATAGTAATGCTATTTTATACATTTGGTGAGGATCTGCTATATCATAGACACTGTACTACGTGTTTTTGAAAACATCTTACTGAATATTTCAGTTCCCTTTGGTGATATGAGTTATTTGATCCACTTTACAGTTGAAGAATCTGGGGCTTTGGAGAGCCTGAGTCACATGCATCCCCTCAGGCATCTTCTAAATGAAGGAGGTACTTCTTGACCCCACTCTGAGCCCTCTCAGCTCCAGGCTTTTCATGCAGCCTTGGTAAGGGCATTATTGGGACAGGACTTATTCTCTTTTTGCACCAGTATTTCTCTGGGTTCACATTTGCTTATTCCAGACAAAAAATGAGGACAATTTGATGTCGACAGTTATCATTTAAGATGATCATTCTGATAAGATTTGTAAAATGATGTAAC
Organism: Phoca vitulina; assembly: GCF_004348235.1. NCBI lineage: Eukaryota > Metazoa > Chordata > Mammalia > Carnivora > Phocidae > Phoca > Phoca vitulina. Next base: position 25,581,770 of record NW_022589719.1, on the reverse strand, counting down.
TAAAAAGAACTTGATGTAAAGCTTCCAAAGGTAATCACTTCTCTTTGATCATGGAGTGTACTTTGGAAAATACAGTATTTCCGTTGATTCTGATGAACACTTTCATTTCAGCATATTTTCGTTTTGAAATCAGGATTTCAAGTTATTCTTTGAGTAAATTGGTTTGACTATAAGGTTCTTCCTGTGTAACCAGCATCCTCATTTTGTCAAAAACTCAGAAAATAGAGACATATGTTTAGTAGGACTTTTGATAATGCCAGTTCAATCCAGGAAGATATGAACCTTCACTTACTAGAGTGTTTATTAGTGAGGGACGTAAGGCATAAGCAAAGAATGATACACGGTGGCATTTCTAAGTTACAGAAGAAAGGCAAATGCTACTGTTGAAGTTCAAAGAGAGTGATTATTTTTGTCTGTAAGGTATCAGGGAAGGCTTCCTGGATGAGGTTATAATTTAGCCATACCTTGCAGAACAGATGGAATTTTGACTTCCAATGTTTCAGTAAGTGAGAAGGGAAAGTCAGAAGGGTTGTAAGGAAGGAGGGACATATGGGTCTGTGTGGGAACAGCAAATCAGCCAAGTGTGCTTGAATCTTATAATGTTCCCATGGTGTGAAAGGAAGCTGTCAATGTAGGTCCTGCAGGACTGAAGAAGTAATGTTAAAGTGAATCCAGACTTAAATCTTCCCAAGATATTGCCGTGATTCTGAAGTTTATATGGAATGCAAAGGATCGAAAATATCCCAGTTAATCTTGAAGAAGACAAGTCAGGTGGGATGTCTTCCTCTACTGAATATAGACTTACAAAACTATAGAAATTAAGATAGGATTGGGACATCTGGGTGGCTCAGTCAGTTAAGCATCTGACTCTTGATTTCAGATCAGGTCATGATCTTAGGGTCATGAGATCGAGCTCTGCATTGGGTTCCATGTTGAGAGTGGAGCCTGCTTAAGATTTTCTCTCTCCTTCTCCCTTGGCTCCTCCCCCCTTTTTTTTTCTAAAAAAAAAAAGTCAAGATCAAGAATAGACTAATAGTCCAGTGGGACAGAATAGAGTGTTCAGGTGTATTAATGAATGCATGCTAATATCTTTATTATTAAGGAATATACAGACCTAATACATGGACACTTCATTTATGACAAGGGTGACACAGCAGGGTAGTGGGGAAAGAAAGGATTGAAAAAAAAAATTGCGTTGGATCCATTGGATGTCTGAATGGGAAAAAAAGTGGAATTTTATTCCCATCTCACAATACACATTAAGATTAATTCCAGATGATTTGGAGATTGAAATGTGAAAGGCAAGGAATTAAGGCATCTAGAAGATAATATTGGAGAATACCTTTATGACATATGATAGGAAATTTTAAAAAAGTAGTCTACAAAAATATTAAATATCAAGAAAAATATTGATTCCCTGAACTACACTAAAATAAAAACTTAGGTTTACCCTTAAGAGTGTAAACATGGAAGCCACAGAAGGAGAAAGTGTATTTACAAGGCATATAAATGACATATTTGGAGTATATGAATAACTATTATAATTTTTAAGGAAAGACAGGCAATCCTGTGACAAAATGTGGGTAAGACACTTCAACAGCCAATTCATGAAAGTGGTTATGGAAATGGCCTATAAATACTGCAAAATTTCTCAATTTCCCTAGAAATGGCAGCTAAAGGCACAATGAAATACCACTATACACTTACCAAAATGGCTAAAATGACAAACAATGACTCTCGTACAGTGCTTACAGAGGTGTGAGTGATGGGTTTGGGACAACTTCCTAAATTCTTAGTCAATATGAAAATATCTGTACCCCATAACAAAGAAATTTTGCTCCCAGGTATATTCCCAAGAGAAATACATGATCATGAACACCAAAGCACATGGTGTTCATTGGATGCTCAGTAGAGAAAAAAATCACCGAAGTTAAAACGGGGCAAATGCTCAACAACAAAGTAATTGATAAATCATTTGTGGAATATTAATATAATTGAGCGCTAGCATCAATAAAATACATGAACTAGAGATTTATTCAACAAAAGATGAATTTCACAAACATGATGGTGGAGATGTTGTAGTTCCTGACTTGGGTGGTGGTGTACATGCATGTGCTCACAATGCAATAATGCAGTGGTACACTTAAGATTTTTGCACTTTTCTGTGCGTTATTCATCAATAAAAGCTGAAAAAAATGTGGTATCAGGCTTGAATTTGTCAGTGAAACCTCTCTCAATTTCTCATAAAAAAAACCCTGTGTGAATATGATGGAGATTCTTTACACATTCTCATTCTCAGTGATTTTTCTATGAGTATTAGAAATGGAAGTTGAATGATCACAATGCTAATTAAGGTATCCTGGTAGCCAATCCTCTGCTGTAATGATCTGTAAATAACAGTTGCTGAGATTTTGTGGTGCTTCTCATGAGGAAAACTCAACAGTTGTTACGACATGGCACTAAAGTTTACTCTTTAAATATTTTCTTGTTTAAGAAGGAGATAAGAAATAAAGAGTTTACTCAGTCAAGCACAGAAAACAAGTAAGATGATCCCAGTGGATTTTTTTAGAGTTTAAAGATAGTAATAACATTTTAATTCCCTCTTACCAAATTCCCATGGTATGGCATGCTTTGGTACCTAAGTTCTCCCAGAACAAAGGAATGATGTAACTACTTCTGGAAACTTAGATCCAAGTGAAAAGACAATGTGTTTTGGAGTGGAATCTTACCAGTTCCTCAGGAAGAAAACTAAGAATAAAACCAAGTGATTCTAAGAAAGTCTGACCTCTTCTCTGTACGGAGGCACAGATGATGGTGGGCAGAAGGAGTACATGCTGAAAAAGAGTACAGTTTATACTCCGTTTTAATTTTAATTCTTGGAAGAGGAAACAACTCATTGGAGCGTAAGTTTAAAGCATTTTAAAAAATCCATTTCAGTCCCTGCATTTACTCTTCAAGAAGTTCAAAATAAATGGGTTTATGGGTAAATGAAAATGACTGACATCTAAAATGTGTTTTTTTGGTACATAGAGAAATATTCACTGTCAGACCATAATTGGTTGGAATGTAACAAATGCAGCAAATCTAATATGAAGTAATGTGGAATTCTGTAAGATGAACAAAGAGGTTATAGTCAAGTGAAACCCTCTTCAAGTTCGGTGACTGCCTGGAGCAGGAGAGAGGTCGGGCCACCCTCTCCAGGAGGGGCGCCATCCGCATGGAATTTTGCCCGCATTATGAGCATCTCACTCAAAGCCTGGGGTACAAAGGAGGGAATTCTAAATGAGAGCGCAACTGCAGATGTTTGAGAGCCCTTGTGCTTGAGCAAACTTTGACTCTACACGGGATTTCCCTGGGGCCTCATTGCTCTGTCATCAACAGCCCTTCACTGATAAATTCACATACGCGTATTGCTTGATTCTGTATCCCTCAAAGAGCATGCAGAACTGGGTTGAGACTTGGAGAGATCGAAGGTCCCCTCTTGGGAGAATGACATCTTTAAAAGGATGGAGACTGTATTCAGATGGGGCAGTGTCTTAATCTCTGATGACTCTTATGAGATACTAAGTCTGGCACTTCAGGCACCATCTTCCACACTTCATAGCCTTGATTGCCTGTTCTTTAAAATGGGGTAACAACATGTTTCTTACCTAGGTTTGGGTGGAAATCAAATGGGGTGACGTTTGCAAAGCACCTGGGGCACAGTCTAAGTCTTGAATCCTCTACAAGTGCTTATTGCCCCTCCATATTCATTGTAACCTTAAAGGTATTGTATCATGCAGCCAATCATTGCTTAGAACTGTGGGTGGAAAGTGATTGTGTATTTGCCACCAGCTCTGTGATCCTGGGTCAGACATCCTGGAGCCTCAGTTTTCTTATTTATAAAGGATGAGGTTGGGGCTAGAGTTCTCTCTGCTTCTTAGAATTTTAGAAATCTTGAACTCCAAATGCATAGCTTGCAGTTGTTTCTCGCTTTCTACCTCCGAGGCTTTGCACATTTCTTTCTTTCCTGTTGTTCTTCTCCCACTTGATTGTAGCTAATTTGTCTTCTTTTTCTTTTTAAATGTTGAAATAAATTTCATATAAAAATAAATACAATTAAATAATAAACAATAGGTAAATAAAAGCAATTAGGGAATTGTTTTAGATTTTTTTTTTTGGTTTTGTTTTAGAATTTTTTTCAAAGATTTTATTTATTTATTTGAGAGAGAGAGAGAGTGCAAGCAGGAGGAGGGGCAGAGGGACAAGGAGACCCCGCACTGAGTGAGGCATCCAATGTGGGGCTTGAACCAAGGACTCTGAAAGCATGACCTGAACTGAAACCAAGAGTCGGAAGCTTAACCTACTGAGCCACCCAGGCGCCCCTAGATTCTTTTTAATTACAAAGGTAATGCATGTGCATTTTCTCCTTGTATTAAATCTTAAAATTGTGGATAAATATAGAGACCCCTTTGATTCCCTACCTACATACTAGTTCACTGTCCCTCTGTTTTCAGAGGTAATGAGTACTGCTTTGGTACCTTATCTGTCCAGATACTTATTTTATTTACACACACACACACACACACACTTAAATAATTAAAATTAAAGAAAACACTGAAAATGTTCCTACTATCATTCTGTACACATCATTCTATGACTTGCTTCTCCCTCACATATTTTGGAAAAATAGCCATGTTTCTACTACTTAATTTTAATTTTTTAATTCCAGTATAATTAACATACAGTGTTATATTAGTTTCAGGTGTACAATAGAGTAATTCAGCAATTCTGTACATTACTCAGTGCTCATCACTATACATGTTCTCTTCATCCCCTTCACCCATTTCACCCATGCCCCCACCCACCTCCCCTCTGGTAATCTGTTGCTTAATTTTTAAATGTTTCTACAGTAGTTCACAAAATGACTATACCAAGGTTTATTGCTGTTAATGCCTTCTGGAGAATATTTATGTGGATTCCAGTTTTTTATCACTTGAAGGAACACTGAAGCAGATATCATTGTTTTTCCAGTCTGTGTTTCCTCAGGGAAGATACTAAGTAATGGAATTTCTGAGTCATCAAGTATGCACTTAAAAAAAAAAAAAATGAAGATACAGTAAAACACTGCCATCCAGAAAGCCATGGCCCTGTTGCAACCACTGATCTCCTGTGACCACCCTATTGTCTCCTGGCTCTGTCAGTATTTTATATTTCTCATTTCTGGATATCTTGTCAATTTGATGGGTGAAAATAGTATATAATTGTTGTTTCAATTTGGTTTCTGTGATGATTTGGGATATGAAACATCCTTTCATATTTGTTGGGACTTTGAGCATCTGTGGTGGGCCAGTTTGCATCTTCTACCCAGGGTGTCACAATGAGTATTTTAGTGGATAATTTGTGGCAGTTCTTTGTGTGATCTGATTTTAATCCTTTGTGACATATGCGTCAGTATTTTTTCCATCTGCGTGTCTTATTTTTACTTGGAGTGTATTTGGCATCCATCTACTTAAAATTATGATGTAGTAAAATGTTTCCCCATTTTCTTCAGGTGATTTTTATGTTCTGTTTTAGAAGACCAACCCTACAACACATCATAATACTATTCTTTGGTGTTTTCATGTTACATGTTTATAGTTAGAATTTTTCTTTTTAGTTTAGTGGTGTGGGGTAGAATTTTAATATTACCTATTTTTTCAAATGGTCATCCAAATATTGTAACACTTTTGTAGGGGTAATTAATCTTTACTTTTCTGATTCAATTTATTCATACTAAATTGATATCCATGCCTAGGTCTGCCTATGGTTTTTCTAGTTTTTCTGTCTCCTGTTCATCTCCCACCTATTCTAGTAACAACACCTTATTGGTGTAAGTATGATGGCTTTATTTATTTGTTGATATCCAGAATACTACATCCCTTTTCTTTGTTTTTCTTTTTTGAAATTGTCTTTGCTATTTTTGAATATTTTTCTCTTCCATGAATTTAAAAATCAGATTGTCTTATTAAAAATTGTATTTTCATTTAATTTTTCCAATTGGTTAGAATTGCATTAATTTGCCACACAGTGTGGTGGGTGTTCTTTAAATCAGTCTTAAACATCCAGGAGCAAGTTTGTAGCCTGACCCAATCAGCTTTTGACCCATTGCAATGAGGGAGACCATACACCCTACGAACCATGGCTGTTTCGTTGAACAAAGAAAAATTAGAATTATTATAGGTTTTTGAGAAGTGGGACAGTTAGGTAAAATTTAAATCAAGAACAATTCTGATGAGCTCAAAACAAAGCCGGGCTGTGTAAAGGGACCAACATCACAACATCAGAATAGGTCTAAACCAAACAGGTAGCTCATGGTCCTGTTTCCTTGAAAATTACAAAGGTAAGATAGATGTAGAGAGTTGTATCCAGACATCCCTCACGTGGAGTTTTGTACCTGTGTTGGGAATCGAGACTGTTGCTCTGTCAGATATTCCAGACCAGAGTGGGATGTTTCATCTTGCTGATACAATTTCAAACAAAAATTTTAGATAGCCTGTAATTTTAGAAAATAAAGTTTCTGAGACTCTGGACTCTGGGAAGCAAACTAAGGGTTACAGAAGGGAAGGGGGATGGGGGAGGGGGTAACAGGGTGATGGGTATTAAGGAGGCATGTGTTGTGATGAGCACTGGGTGTTATATAAAACTAATGAATCACTAAACACTACATCAAAAACTAATGATGTACTATATGTTGGCTAATTGAACATAATAATTAAAAAAAATAAAGTGTCTCATTGAGTAATAAAGCATTTGTCACCCCCCCCAATGTTGTTAAGACACTTTATAGCTGTAGCATATCTGTGGGAGAAATACTGTTTCCTGTTCACTTCACAATTGATTTATCTGTGTCTGTTATTCCAACCTGAAAAATGGCCATGCAGATTCTCACTCTCCCTGTTAGAGCTAAGTTTTGCTTTCTCAGGAAGAAAGGAATCTTAATAAATACATAAAAAAACATGAAATGTATTTTTCACTGATTTAGGCATTTCTTCCCTTGCACAGTAAAATTCTATAATTTGTATTTTTCTTCATACAAATCTTGAACATTCCTCGTTAGGCTTATTTATAGCTATTTTATCAATTTGAGTCAATGAATGTAAGTTTTCCATTATAATTCACAGATAATTATTATTGACTTTTTAATACTTATCTTCACTATGTTGAACTGTTTAATTTTTTCTAAAAAAGTTATCGTATTGGTTGGCTATTGTACAATTTTGCCTGCAAATAGTGACAGTATTTTCTTATCTCTGTTTTCTAGAATTCTTACATTGTCTTTCTTTGCTTATGGTTTAGTACTTCAGATGTGCTCTCCAGTATAACGTTAAATAGTACAAATTGTGAGAATATATAGTTTCTGGTTATAGTGTGAATGTTTTCAGTGCTTACCCTGCACACATATATTCTCTGGAAGTTTCAGGAATATTCTTTTTACTGAGTTAAATAGTTCCTTTTTGTTTCCAGTTTGGGAAGTTTTTCTCTGTTTCTTTTCCTTTTCCTTTCTTTCTTTCTTTCTTTCTTTTTTTTTTTTGAGAGCCACATTTTATCAAATTCTTTAAAGAATTTTATTAAAATAATTATAGTGCATTTTCTTTTAATATGTAAATGTGGTGAGTAATTTTATAGGTTTTCAAATGGTGACCCAATTCTTAGTTCTGATTTTCTCTTTAAAACATTTAAGCCATATTGCTCTTAAGAACTTCACTATATTTGATTTGCTAGCATTTAATTAGTCTCTTTTTATATCGATGTTCCCAAATTGGACCTGTAGTTTCTTTTCTTGTGTGTTATGTTATGCTTTTAAATTATATAAAGTTGTATGCATTATCTATTTTCTGCTTTTCTCACTCTAGAAGACCAACACAAACAATGGCTGATGGAAACTATACAAGAATCACAGAGTTTATTTTCATAGGTTTAAAGTATCATCCTCAGATGCAAGTCTTCCTTTTCTTGCTCTTTCTACTTTTTTACCTTGTTACCGCGACAGGAAGCTTGGGTATGATTATTCTCATCCAGATGGATTCCCGCCTTCACACTCCCATGTACTTTTTTCTCAGGCACCTGTCCTTTGTGGACATCTGCTTTTTGTCAGTAGTGGGTCCCAAGATGCTCAGTGACTTCTTTGCTGAAAGGAAGGCCATCTCCTTCTTGGGCTGTGCTTTGCAGCAATGGTTCTTTGGGTTCTTTGTGGCCATTGAGTGTCTTCTGCTGGCGTCCATGGCCTATGACCACTATGTGGCGATCTGTAGCCCATCATTGTATTCCGTTACCATGTTGCAGAGCCTTTGCATACAGCTGGTGGTTGGACCCTATACTGTCGGGTTCCTGAGCACCATGACTCATACAACAGCTGCTTCCCGGCTTCCCTTTTGCTGCTCCAACATTATCAATCATTTCTTCTGTGACATGTCCCGCCTTCTTTCTCTGGTATGTGCTGACACCCGGATCAATAAATTGTTGGTTTTGATTGTGGCTGGAGCCGTCCTGGTTGTCAGTAGCCTGACCATTATAATCTCCTATTTTTACATCCTTACTGCCATCCTGAGGATCCGCTCTGCAGATGGGAGGCGCAAGGCCTTTTCCACCTGCTCCTCCCTCTCACGGCGGTGTCCATCTTATACGGGACTCTCTTCTTATCTATGTAAGGCCAAGTGCAATTTTTTCTCTGGGCGTCAATAAAGTGGTGTCGGTGTTCTACACCGTGGTGATCCCCATGTTGAGTCCTCTCATCCACAGCTTGAGAAATAAAGAAGTGAAAGCTGCCATGCGCAGAATGATCGTTAAGAGGAAGTTCTGCATCAGAAGCTAAATTCTGGTCTGGAATACAAAATAGATAAAACGAAAAGCTTCTAGACATGGTTAGTCTACCTGGTCGTCATCCGAAGATGCTAAGCAATGTGCAGAATTTGGAGTATGGCATCCTTGCCAACTATTTTTTTAAAGCTCCATTTCAATCATGTGCGTGTGGATGATAAAAATCCCCAGTCATCCAGAGTCAGAGCAGTTCTGCTTCCTCAAATAATTTCATTATTGGGCATAGGATAAAAACCTAATAAGTGTTGGATCATCTAGCTACTAATACTATGGCACTAGTTGGACCAATATACGTGTGCTGACCAGGTGAGATTCACTGGAATGACATATATGACCCCCATTCCTAAATACAGAATCGAAAATAGCAAACAGAGCAGCTCACTTAGCTACAAATGATTTTTTTTTTTAACTAAAGGAACTCCTCATATCATATTCCTTTAAATATCTTTTATGCATATTTTCTTTATTCTTGCTTCTAAGAATACCATGTCACAATCACTGCAGAAAAAAGCAAACATAGACAAGCAAAAGGTGAACAATATGACGATACAAAACTTATATTCTTATTCTTCCACCAAGTGACAAGCGACGAGATAATGCCTCTCTACATATTTAACTCTGAAGTTATTCCAACTATTACTTTAATATTTGATATTTAGTTTTTCTTATTTCTTTCAGATAAAAATAAATCAGCATTGCTTATTATAGAAATTAGAAATAAAATGCTAATGGGTGAATGAGAGAACAAGAAAATTCTAAAAAATCAGAGGCAATAGGTGTTGAGAAGTCAGAGGTAAACTAAAATGCAGAAAATGTATATCTTATTTTCATGTTAGTCATTTTTGTTGTTGCAGATTAGAAAAAAAAAGAAATACAATAGAATGAAGTTTAAAATATATTTTAACACCTTTCTGTCCCTCCTACAACAGTTGAACAATTCAAGAGGAATTATAATTACATCAGAAAAGAGAAAATGATTTTTGAAAAGTGTTGTTTTGGTGCAAGCTTGAGTCTGCAGGCATTTGAGTTCTGATCGCTGAGTGTGAAAAATAGAAAATTTATCTCTAGATTATAGAAAGATATGGGGTGGGGGAAGCAGAGTGAAACATGCCTCAGGAACGATACAGGGAGAACTAAAGTATAAATGTATCTCAAGTCTGTGCCCTAATCAATTTCATGATGGAGTTCCTGGATAAACAAATCCTTTCTTTGGCAGTATTGATGGAATGAGGATGTCCCAGTGATTCCTTCTTGGGATCATGAACCTGCTTTGAATATTGCAGTTATTTTAAGCATAGCACTTTGCAAGGACTGGCATAGAGTGGTTTGAGTTCAGAGGGAGTGAGCAGGTTGTGGAGGGAACTGAATACTAAGACAATGAAGTGGTATATAGGGTAGGCAAGATCATGGTTTCAATGAAGCAACTGTCTCAGACAGCAGGAATGAGCCATGGGCTAGGAAACTAGAGAGGCAGAATGAGTGCCGATGGGATGCTCTGCAAAGGATTCAGATTTTAGCTCAGAAATGTCTTCCATTTAATTTACATCATTTATTTATTTTTGAAATGATTAATTAGATGAAGGCTGGGATCAACACTCAGATGTCTGTGTTTGCAGCTAGTGGTGAAATAAGTGACTTCCTTTTCTCTCGCTGAAAGGAAAATTATCAGTGTTTTAGGCTGTGCCTTTATAGCACAGATCCTGCACTGAAGGAAGTTTCTTGCGCATTCTCTTGTTTTTTTGTGTTTTTTTGTTGTTGTTGTTGTTGTTTTTTCCCCTCCCATTGAGTTTTCAGCAGTAGATTCTCTAATTTCTAAGTTTAATGCTACAGGGTACAAATACGAACCTGATCTGTTTTCTCTATGATTTTGGACTAGGAAAGTTATGCACCCCAAACCTTTTTCACCTGAGTATTGGGATCCAGGTAGCTTTGGTTCAGCCTGGGGTCCAGAGGGTGTTTTGTGAGCCCCATGTGCCCTCTGGTGTGAGTGATGGGACACGTAACACGTCTGAAGCCATCTGGGAGAAGGAAAGCTACGTAAGGGTAAGGGCAGGGAATTCATTCACAGTCATTCAGTGGCCACTCTGTGTCTCAGCACCAATTGATCCAAATCACAACCAGGCAGGCCCCTCCCATAATACTTGACTCTTGCAGCCTTGGGGGGCTGTTTTGGTGGACAAATAATTTGGGTCACGGAGTCTTTAGACTTTGTTCATCTCATGATGTTGGGAGACACCAAAAGACAGGCTACGCCACACTTTATGTCTCATTTAAATAATGAAAGTTTTATAAATGATTTAAGAAAAAGTTTCCCGTCAAGAAAAGGGATGCAGAATTGATTATAAGCCTCGGTGCATCTAAAATATCTCTTGGTAAAGAACCCGACCTTCAGACGGAGGGTGATATCAGGTGTTCTTCAGGTGCTTAAAAAGTCCCTGAAATTCACTGGGATCATCTGTGTAGACACTGTACTTTTGCCAAGGCTCTTGATATCTTATGGGTAGCTCATCTAAAGAACGAACCATTAGAACTCATTTAGATGGATGTGAACCATTATCTGAACTCAGGGTGGTGGCTCAGGAACTGCAATCTCCTTGAATTTCACTTGAGCAATTCCAAGGCCAAATATAATGGGGCTGAAGTCAAATCTTAGGATGCTGATGGAGAGCACACTCTTCTGTAACCTAGGCTTTGTGCCCTCCAAGAGATTCCACAAACCATTTTCTCCATGGTTTGTACCTCTTCTTTTCAATGATGAAGCAAAAATAATTTTTTAATTGTGATATTTCAATTTACTTAGTTTATCATATAATTTAATGTATAAATTGAATCAAAAAGTCTTTGAACTAATAAGAATATAAAATATGTACTTAAACTTAAAATTTTTTTGTTGTTATTGCCTAGGAAAAATAATAAAAACACATTTTGGGGGGGCTTTAATTAATGTAGAGTATTTGGAAAGTGAAACAAAAGAAGATAAAATCATGTAATTCCACTAGTTGTGTATAAAAACTGTGCCTATTTTAATACACTTATTTCAGGCATTTTACCATTTCTGCACGTTCTTATAGTATATATATATATATATATATATATATATATATATATAGCTTTCAGATACATATAAATGTACACAGTCTATTTTAAAGATAATGAAATCTTAACAAACACATGTTTTTGTAATATGATTTTGCCTATACAGATAATCTATGTTAAATCTTCGGCTTATATTCTTCCAGTAATTTTCTCTGTGTGTGTGTGTAATTTTACAAAATTTCACATTAAATATTATTCTAGCCAGTTTTAAACTAAATCACAAATCAAATATTTTTAAATAAACTGTTTTCTATTAAATAGTCTTCTCAAGAGGATTTTTAATTGCCAAAAGAATTCATAAAATTAACAATGACGATGAGTGATGATTCCTAATTTGTAGGCATTATCAAGTTCTGAGGATACAGCAGTGAATAAGACAGGCAAAGACCCTCCATGGAGCATATATTTGAGGGAGAGAGGCTTGTAAGTAAAGGTAAATCAGCTGGGCATCAGTACTAGTACTACAAAAAATAGTATAATGGGATGGAATAGATGCCAGGATGCACCACGCAGCTAATAAGTAGTGGGGATGGGGTTTTGACTCAGATCCCAGACAGGAAAACTTATGCTTTTAGCTATTATGATAATACCATCACCTTAATAAGATCATCTAGGAAAAAGAATAGCTAAGAAAAGAAACCAATAGGTTCCATTTGTCTCTATAGCAAAAACTATCAAAGAAGCATCCCATCTTTCATTCTCCCCTTCTTTAATAGATGTCCAATTTTCAGCTAGGCACATTGAAACCACAATAAAAGACTGCAGTTTTCAATCTCCTTTGTAGGTGAGTGTTGACATGTGACCAAGTCCCAGACAGATGAGTGGAAACTTTGTAAGGTGCTTCTATGAAGTCTCCTTAGAATTTCAGGAAGTGCCTTTCCTCTCACCTGTATCCTTCCTATTACCTGGAATGCAGATTTAATGGCTGGACCTTGAGCACTCATCTGGCACCATGAGGAAGCATTTAGGTTCTTGATACTGTATATCAGCCATTATCAGCCCTATATTGACTACCTCCAGATTTGTTTTATGATAGAGAAAATAAATTTCTTTAAATAATTTTTTAAAGTTACTGTTATTTTGAGTTTCCTATCTTATATAACCAATCCTAATTCAAACTGATGTAAATCCCTCTTTTGAAGGCAGAGGGTAGGAGCAGAACACCCACACCACACCTTGGTTGACTATTGGCTTGACTTTTAAGCTTTAGGGAATTAAAGGAGAATAAAATTAGGAGAAGATAATTAAAAAAGCGTGTAGTTGAGAAGAGGTTTCTGTTCATTTTCTCTCTCCCCATTTGACACCCTTCAAGAGAAACAAATGCCCATATACCTTGTTCTATCGCACTTCACTTTCCTGTGCTTCGCGGATACTTGCTTTTTACGAATTGAAGGTTTGGGGCAACCCCGAAGTGAGCAAGTCTATCGGCAATATTTTTCCAACAGCATTTGCTCACTTTGAGTCTCCCTCTCACATTTTGGTCACTCTTGCAATATTTTAAGCTTTTTCACTATCATTATATTTGCTATAATGATCTGTGATTAGCTATCTTGATGTTACTACTGTAATTGTTTAGGGCACCACGAACCACGTCCGTATAAGATGGTGAAACTTGTCATAGATGGGGGTGTTTTGAACTGGCTGGTGCCCTGTCTCTCTTCCTCTCTTTAAGCCTCCCTATTTTCTGAGACATCATACTGAAATTAGACCAGTTAATAAGCCTGCAATGACCTCTAAGTGGTCAAGTGAAGAGTCCATGGATGTGGCCAAATTCACTGTTGTCTAACTTTAAGAAATTGCCACAGCCACCCAATGTTCAGCAGCCACTCTGATCAGTCAGCAGCCCTCAACATGGAGGCAAGACGCTCCACCAGCAAAAAGATCACAACTTACCGAGAGCTCAGATGATGGTTAGCATTTTTTAGCATAACATATTTTTAATTAAGGCATGTACATTGTTCTTTTAGACATAATGCTATTGTACATAATAAACTACAGTATAATGTAACTATAACTTTTATATGCACTGGAAAACCAAAAAAATTCATTTGACTTGCTTAATGTAATATTCCTTTTATTGCAGTGCTCTGGAACCGAACCACAATATCTCGAAGGTATGCCTCTACTATGTGTTTGGGCCGGTACCTGCCCTCCCTCGCCCCGCCCCCCATGCCCCCCACCCTCCCCAGCTTCCCCACCCCAGATCTGGCAGCTGTGTCCAGGCTGTTGGGATTCTCTGGCTGAGATCCTCTCCTGGAGTAAGTGCTTACCTCTGAGGTTTTGGAAAGGCAGAGTCTCAGGATTTACAGCCCCTACCAAGTGTGGGATGGACATGTTACTTACACTGAAAGAGTGATTCTCCTGCCAAAGAAGGGAAAAGGGACATCTGGTCTATTCCAGATGGACACATTCGAAACGGAACTTTGAGGAAAAAGAGAGAGAGGTTTAAGGAAGATGTTTGGAGAGAGAAAAAGATGCTGTTTTCACACATTCTTATCCCCTACCAAGGTGAAAGACAATCAAGGGAAAAAAAACCCCTATTTTTAAATATGCTTAGATTCGTGTGTGTGAATGATATATCGAGGGAGAGGAAGAAAGAGGGAGAGAAGAGAGAGAGAATTTAGATGGGAATGGTCTAGTTATATTCACGTATCACAAGTGACTCTGCATAGTGCAGAATTCAAAATAAGAAGCTGTTTCCAATAATACAGAAAATTTAAACAAAAAATTTCTTACTATACCCATCTATGAAATGGAGATAACATTATGTAGGGCACTTTATTATTATAAAATCAAGAAAGATATTACAGGTAAGTTCTCAGAAGATTGTGACTGCTATTTCTAATATTATTATTATTGCTTGTCTAATAAAAATTTTATATGATCATCTTTATGGATGTTAGGAAGGCATAAGACACCATCTGCTCCTGATCAAATTTTATAAAATTTTAGTAGCCTAGACAAGGAGAAATGCTTCCTTATCACATGTCCTGTGGAAATACTCCTTCTTGATCACCAGAGTCTAGCACAATATCGGACACAGAAGTGATTTGACAGAATTTTGAAAGGAATGTGATGAAGCATCATTAACTTCTAAGGCTGATATTAGTCTTTCTCCCATTTCATGTTAATAAAGATTCCCTCAAAATGGCCTTATATCCTCGATTCTTAAAAGCCTAATTTTACATATTTAGTTTTATTTTAGAATAAGAGGGTCAAGGTTTGTTTTACAGTATGTGCTTTCAGTACTATGACAGGTACAATTTCACATCAGTCATGAAATATCTTTTATTATCCTCCTCATTTTTAAAAGTCACCTATTAACATGGTCTCAGTGAATATAGGATATGTTCAAATAAAAGGAAAGCAGGTTAGTCAAATAGCATTGTCTGAATTCCTCCTTAAGGTGTAGCTAAACTTAGCCACTAGATGGCAGCATCAGCTTATAAATCACAATAATTTTGTCCACTATCGTTTCCTTTAATAATTGAAATTATGATAGGCTTGGAAAAAGCTTTCAAAAGTCCAAAAATTAATTTTGAAGGGCCGTGAAATCACAGATACATTTTGTGTGTTTGGGCCTATGAACATTAGTCCCCCCATTATCCTTGGTTTTGCTTTCTGAGGTTTTAGTTACTTGGAGTCAGTTGCAGTCTGGAAGTAGATGATCCTCCTTCTGATGTATTGTCAGGTCAATAATAACCTAACGGTATGTTGCAATGCCTGTGTCATTCACCTCATTTCATCTCATCATATAGACATTTTATTATCTCACATCATCTCAAGAAAAAGGATGAGGACAGTACAATAAGATATTTTGAGAGAGAGACCACATTCACATAACTTTTTTTTTTACAGTATATTGATTTGTTTTATTTTATTATTATTTATTGTCATTAAATAATGTTAATCTTACTGTTCCTAATTTATAAATTAAGCTCTATTCTAGGTATGTATGGATGGGAAAAAACAGGGTTTATAGAGGGTTCAGTACTACCCACAGTTTCAGGCATCCACTGGGGGTCTTGGAATGCATCCCCGGTTGATAAAGGGGGACTACAGTACCTTACACTGGATCCCTCGTCACATTCTCTTTTTTCTTTTCTTTTTTTTTCTGCCTCTCATCAAATTCTTTAATGTTCATTGCACATAAAAATTTGACATCTCTGATCTAGTCTCACGTTTTATCTTTCAAATTTTGACAGTAAGGTATTAAGGGGGAAAGACGTCCTATGAAGCGTAAAAAAGTTATGGCACATCTGTTCTAGAACACATAGCTCAGAGATTGTACTCTGTCATCGAACATTCTTACAACTCCTTACATCATCATAACAATAAATAAAAAGGCTTTGTAACATTAGCTGCAAAATACTTTTCCTGGTCCTTTGCAAATAAATAAAAATGTGTGGGTTTTTTTTTTTTTTCATTTTTATTATGACTTCCATCCTTAAATATTGAGCATAGATTAGAATACTTGGCAAACATGTATTTTTGAGGTTTTATGGTTTTTCATATTTGTATTTTAATCTAATTATTCAGGAATTTAAAAATATTTTCAAGAATAATCCCCTTCCTCTTCATGGGGTAATGCTTACATAATAATAATAGTTGTGACTGTAAAATGCTATTGTCAGCTGAGCTATTGAAACCCTCTTTAAGAACAGGTGATAGCATCTGACTCTTGATTTCAGCTCAGGTCATGACCTCAGCGTTGTGGGATCGAGCCCCCTGTAGGTCTTCATGCTGGGCGTGGAGCCTGCTTAGGATTCTCTCTCTCTCTCTCCCTCTGTCCCTCCTCCCCCCCCCTGCACTTTCTCTCTCTCTCAAAAAAAAAAAAATCCCAAAAAAGAATTAAAACAAAAAAGAACAGGTGATGTAAAATTCTTAAGTAAAAGGTAATGTTTTAGGCTTTGTACAGGTAATTTTATTTTAAGGCAACTCTGTAAGGTGGAAATCATTCTCATTCAAGAGATCATGAAAAGTGAGGGTCACGGAAGCAGAGTGACTTGCCTGAAGCTACACAGAAAGGCATGGCAGACCGAGATGCCAAATTAAGTTGGCCTGGTTCTCAAGCTCTCCCTTTATTGAACAGCCACTTTGACTTTATTAGGAAAATCTGCAGCTTAATGATGGCACTTACATTCAGTCATCCATTCTTTGTCACTTCGTCTAACACTTACACAGAGGGTCTGTTATTCAGTATGTCTGGTATTTGATGCCCTACTTCATTTTTGGAATTTTTCTTGATATATTTAGTAGTGAGATGTTTTACATAAATGCAGAAATATTTTTTTTTTTAAGATTTTATTTATTTATTTGAGAGAGAGAATGAGAGACAGAGAGCATGAGAGGGAAGAGGGTCAGAGGGAGAAGCAGACCCCCCGCTGAGCAGGGAGCCCGATGTGGGACTCGATCCCGGGACTCCAGGATCATGACCTGAGCCGAAGGCAGTCGCTTAACCAACTGAGCCACCCAGGCGCCCCAGAAATATTTTTTCTAAATTCAAATGTAAACTTGAAAAAATCCTTATGCTGATAATTTCTCAATGGAAAATTTCTATATGAATTGTCAACTGGAGTAACAGTTCAATTCATGATTTCTGTTCCCTGACATTCCTTATCCAATGATAACTTACCAAAAATAATCAAGTTGCTTCTTTTAGTTTTTTGGTCATTAATGTACTTCCCTTTATAAGGACATAAGAAAGGAAACTGAATTACTTCGACGATCCATTTTTGGTCCCCTCTGCATCCTTCACCCCATGTTACAGAATCTTGCAAAAAGTGGACATCTGTCAGGAATGGTATTCAAAATGTAGCAGGTGGGACAAGGTATGGATCCATCACAAAGAACCCTGGTTGAAACAGGGTCCTGCAGCCATGAGCCGTCCTCCCATTATCTTTCCAGTGGCTAGATTGCAGGGAAGTCTGGATTTAGAGTAGAGGGTGGGGGGCTCAAGGTGGTGGGCATGCGAAGGGCTGAGAGAGGCAGCTATTTTCCCCAAGACTATGAATGTATTTTGCTACTTAACAGCTGGTCCAGCCGTAACAGTGCACCCTGGACACGCCAAGGCTGTGGCATTGACTGCATTGTGGTCTCTCTCCTTTATGGTCATACAGTAAATGTGACACAAAACCACCATAAGAAAAGGTAGCACCAATAAATTCCATATGCGAGGTCATTACAGATTTTGAAATTTAGAGGGAGATATTGCTTTAGACTGCAGATGTCAGAAGGAAGGCTTATGTTTCGGCTAAAAATTGCATCAGTTTGAAACATTTTTCAAGATAGATCTGATATTATTATAACAAAAATGCATAAAATATTTTTTTAATTAATTTATCCTATTGTCAACGAAAAATGTGCAAGACTTTTGCAGCATAGGGTGAATGATCTGTGGTAAAGCTTAATATAGTTTATTTATACCTTTCTTTCCTTTGCTCATTTTTTCTTGCCTAATATTAGTCATTTAGGTTAAGAAGAAAATAACTTTTAAGGGCACACAAGTATACATTAAAAATAAACTTAATTATTTGCCTTTTCTTTGACAAATGGGTTTGCCTTGAGAATTTGAAATTTCAACTTTAATCAACAGTGATTATATCAATAGAGCCAAAAAATAAACTATCCGAAATTTAGGTTTTTATGACCTCAGAAGTAATTTAATTGACATATAACATTGTACTAATTTTAGGTGTACAACATAATAATTTGCTATATGTGTGTATTGAAGAATGGTTATCACAAGTTTTGTTAACATCTATCACCAGAGTTACAATTTGTTTTTGTAATGAGAACTTTTAAGAACTCCTCTCTTAGCAAGTTTCAAATATACACACAGTATTACTGACGATAGTCGCCATGCTGTACAGTACATCCCCAAGATTTACTTATCTTATAACTCATTTCTCTCACCTTTCCAACCCCTGCCTCTGGCAATTTACCAAACCACCAATCACTTCTCTGTATCTATGAGTTTTTGTTTTGTTTTGTTTTCTAGATTCCACCTATAAATGAGATCACACAGTATTTGTCGTTCTTTGACTTATTTCAGGAAGTAAATTTTAAACATTTTTTATGTTTATTATGATTTTTTTCTACTTTTATTGTTTTTTAGAGAGGGGAGAGAGAAGAGGGTAGGGGCAGAGGGAGAGGGAGGGAATCTTAAGCATGCTCCATATGCAACATGCAGCCCAGGCTTGATCTTACAACCCTGAGATCATGACCTGAGCTGAAATCAAGAGTCAGATGCTTAACTAACTGAGTCACTCAGGTACCCCATTCAGGAAGTAAATTTTAAAAGAAATCTTAGAAATATCTATTTTCAAGATTCAAAACAGATTTACATAAAGGAATTAAAAATAAGTATGTGATAAGCAACATAGGGAGAACTAAAATGTTAATTTCCGCTTAAAAATTTGTCCCAAAAACGAAAATATAAATATGCTTACAGAACAAGCATTAACCAGTTCTTCACAGAAAAGAACTTTAACCAACCATCAGGAGGACAGTAAACAGGACCAAAGTCACTCCCCAAAACCTGACTAATGACAAATGCTTGTTGTAGACACTTTACCTAAGAAAACACACATATAAAAACCTTTAGCAATACTGAACATATGAACTCACACTGTCATACAATAAAATGGATTATTATCCAGACAACTCATTATCAACAATAGCCAAATTATGGAAAGAGCCCAAATATCCATTGATTGATGAAGGATCAAGAAGGTGGAATATTATTCAGCCATCAAAAAGAATGGAATCTTGCCATTTGCAAGAACTTGGATGGAGCTAGAGAGTATCATGCTATGTGAAATAAGTCAATCAGAGAAAGACAAATACCATATGATTTCACTCATATGTGGAATTTAAGAAACAAAACAGATGAACATAGGGAAAAAGAAGGGAGAGAGGCAAACCATAAAACAGACTCTTAATGACAGAGAACACACTGAGGGTTGATGAAGGAGATGTGAACGAGTGATGGGCAGTTGGATGAGCACTGGGTGTTGTATGTAAGGAGGGCACTTGGGTGAGCACTGGGTGTTGTATGTAGGTGTTGAATCACTAAATTCTATACCAGAAATCAATATTACACTGATTGTTAACTAACTGGAATTTAAATAAAAACTTGAAACTAAAAAGAAAGAAAGAAAAGGGCAATATCAAAACAGTTTTCAGGGGAGAAATGGAATTATCTTTCATATATAGAGTCAGCAGAAAGTTATTATCAAAAGCTAAGGTCTCATGGAAAAATTTGCTTTAAAGAATATAGCAGCATGCTAAGAGATCAAAAAACTCAACAAACAAAACCTCCTAGAGTAGGGAAGTTGTGTTGCTGCTGAAGGGCTTACACTTTCCCTTACTCAGGCTGGAACCTGTATTGACTCTGTTTTGTCAGGCTGATGCTATTTGTGTTGCAGATGAAACAGAACCCTAAAGCGTTTTGTTTTATTGGCTTTTATTACTCTCTTTGCAATAAGAAATGTATTTCCCTTGCCATAGGTTAACAGGCCAAATATAATGTCTTGCTATAAAGCTTAATGATCATTAGTATATCCTCAGAAATTCTCTTCCAGCCCTTGCTTACAATGGTTAAACTCTTTGTATGTTTTGGGCAAAGTCCCAGGAAGATTAATTTATTTGGCTACATATGGTAAATGCTATCTTTGAGAAAAGTTCATTTTCCACATTCTTTGCCCTTGCTCCCAAGATCTGAAGGTAATAGAGAGAGAAGCAGGGAGAGCTAAGGTCCTCCCATGGCCCACCCTCTCCACACTACTTCAATTTACCAGGGTTCCTTAGAGGTTCCTGGCTTAGCATGGAAATAGAATGGAGAGACTATATACAGTTAAAAACAAATATAAAATGATTAGAAAACAGATCTCATCAGACTTACTTAGGATATGAAGCAAAACTTTGATTGCACTTTCCCTTAGTGGTTCATTACCAAGATATGGTAGACATTGGGGACAGAGGATCTTCCATAGCAACCACGAAGAAAAGATGATGCAACTAGTTCAGGGAACTTTTATCTAATTGATGAAGACTCTGAATCTATTTTACAGTGAGTATTCCACATTTTCTTCTTAGAAGAAAAGAAATAGTAAAACCAAATGACTACTGAAAATTCTGACCTATTGTGCATGAGAAGGCAACCATATTAAGGGGAGGGATGAAAGCTAACAAACTGGGCTCATTCTTACTTTAGTTCTTCATGCCATCTTTAAAGAAGAGAGAGCCTATTAGAATGTAAGTTGAGAACTTCTAAATTATTTTCTGTTCTTTCTACCTGATTTTCGACAAGTTCAAGAGAACACAAATTATTTTAAGTTGAATTAAAATAAATTATATATTTGGCTCATGGCCAGGACTGGCACAATCCTCTGCTTTGTTGGATGATTGAGCAAAATCTAAGAAGAGATAATTTATGTAGAGATAAGTTTAGGTTTTGCAACTGGATCAAAATATACTCATATAAGTATAAAATGGGACAGATGCTTTAGCAGTAGAAGAAGGGAAAAATATTGCACTGAATTCAACTCACATCCGTGTCTACACCACCTGGGTGATTTCCTTGCTAAGGGAAGATTATCATAAGTTGTGTTGATATTATGCTAGTGCTCTGAACACAGGAGCTGGTTGTGTTCCTCCACTCTGTGTGGTTTGATCTTTATGGAGCACTGCATTCTCCTCTAAGCACCAAATGCAGCAGAGAAGCTGAGAAATTAAAATGTGCATGGAAGGCTTGGGTAGGTTTAGAAACCAAGGTTGACAAGGCATTGTTTAGGAGCTTTGGGCAATTGCTAAGTGGAAGACTGAGAAGTAGTGTTTGATGGACCCTGGAAGAGTTCCTAGACTCTTGAAGAGGCCTAAGTAAGAGCTAAGTGTGTTGGGTGGACCATCTGCCTGGCCATCTGATCTTTCTCTTTAATGGCCTGAAGCAAAGGATCTAAGGTAAGCTGCATTATTGGCAGCAGAAGAGACCTTGCTAAAGTAGAATAATACATTTCAGATTAGAAAACTGGAGGACAAGTATCTAGCATAAGTATGACATTGCACTCCAATAGTCCTGGGCTAATAAAACTTTTAAAAAGTAAAATATAGGGGTGCCTGGGTGGCTCAGTTGGTTAAGTGTCTGACTCTTGATTTCAGCTCAGGTCATGGTCTCAGGGTTGTGTGATCAATCCCTTCATCAGGCTCTGCACTCAGTGGGGAGTCTGCTTGAGATCCTCTCTCTCCCTCTGCCCCTCCCCCTGCTCTCTCTCTCTTAAATAAGTAAATAAATCTTTAAAAAATAAGTAGTAGTGTTCAGAGCACTTATACATCTTCCTCTGAGAGAGTAAGAAACAGAGTTTTAGTTACCTTGAACACATGAAGCAACTCAGGTTCAAAGAGATCAGCAGACCTAACCAAGGGCACCCTGAGGGGGTGACAAGGGAGAGATGGATGGTGTACAGGTGGGATAATTTAGGCTCTTTTCCAGATTTCTTCCCTGTTGTTTCCATAAAGGTGATACTCAGGGGCACCAGTCTATTATCCTATGCACTTCTCACTAGTGGCTGTTGGCTGTAACCTCAACATGAGGCCATTAGGCAGCCAAACATGCATCATCCTGTACTCAGAGTGGAGGGGACTTTGCATCTCTTTGTGAGGAACAGAATTGTGAACACACAATTTCTGCAGTGTGACAAAGAGCACAGTCTGGGCACACACATGTGCAAATCACATCTCTGCCATTCACCAGCATCATGTATGTGGATTGAGCTTCAGTTTTCCTCCTATGTAGAAGAAAATAATGATATTTACCTTGCAGGCTTATTCAATGAAGCATGTAAGGCAAAATACTAGCAATTATTGTGCACTTATCAAGGTGCTCAATGAGACTCTGCTAAATGCTTTGCATGCATTATCTCGTTGTACCCTCACAACAATTTACAAGGTAGGTGTTACTATCATCATTTTTGTTTCACAAAGAAGACCTTCCCAGGGTCAGAGGAGGTGGACTCCAGAGTTGGAGACCATGCAGTTGGTTATAATCGCAAAGTGCACAGCGTACATCCTAAAAATGAGTGGCTGCTCATTTCTTCTGCAGCTTGCCTCACTTCCACCCTCCTGCGTGTGTGTTCACCTGGTGAACTTAAGCAGAGTTCTGAAGTGAGCGTTATTAGACATCTGTTCTGGAACCATCTCTGCGATCAATTAGCCATGGGACCTTAAGGAGGCTGCTTCTCTTTTCTAGATTTTTGTTTTCTCCTTTCCGTATTTATGGATTTCTGTGGAGTCTTAAAATATGATAGCTTCGGATCTGATCTTTTGCACCGGTCCCTATCTCACTTTTGTTTTCTTGGCCACAGCATGCAACAAAGTCATATCACTCCTGATGCTCTCCCAGTTACTGGTATATTTTTTTCTGTGTCCCATTTTTGAAGATATGTTAACCAAATATGTGTGACTCCTCTGTTCTTCTTCTAGTGGAAACCAGAACAGTCAATGGCCATTGAAAACTACACGAGGGTCACCGAATTCATTTTCACAGGTTTGAATTACAACCCCCAATTGCAGGTCTTCCTCTTCCTGCTCTTCCTGAGTTTCTACCTCATCAATCTAACTGGAAACTTGGGTATGATTATTCTGATTCGGGTTGATTCCCGCCTTCACACGCCCATGTACTTTTTCCTAAGCCACTTGTCTTTTGTGGACATCTGCTTCTTCTCTGTTGTGAGCCCCAAGATGCTCACTGACTTCTTTGTAAAGAAGAAGGTCATCTCTTTCTTGGGCTGTGCTTTGCAACAGTGGTTTTTTGGGTTCTTTGTGGCAGCAGAGTGTTTTCTCCTGGCATCCATGGCCTATGACCGCTATGTGGCCATCTGCAACCCATTACTGTATTCCGTTGCCATGTCCCAGAGACTCTGTATCCAGCTGGTGGTTGGTCCCTACGTCATCGGGTTCATGAACACCATGACCCATACAACAAATGCATTTCGTCTTCCTTTTTGTGGCCCCAATGTCATTAATCATTTCTTCTGTGATATGTCCCCCCGGCTTTCCCTTGTATGTGCTGACAGCTGGCTTACTAAGTTGGTAGTTTTTGTCGTGGCTGGAGCTGTGGGAGTCTTCAGTGGTCTGACTATTGTGGTCTCCTACATTTACATCCTCATTGCCATCATGAAGATCCACTCTGCCGAGGGGAGGCACAAAGCCTTTTCTACCTGTTCTCACCTGACGGCTGTCTCCATCCTATATGGTACTCTTTTCTCTATTTATGTACGGCCTAGTGCAAGTTTCTCGCTGGATCTCAATAAAGTGGTGTCGGTGTTTTACACAGCAGTGATCCCCATGTTGAACCTGCTTATCTACAGCTTGAGGAACAAGGAGGTCAATGATGCCATCCACAGGACTGTTACTAGGAAGAAGTTTTGTAGGGCCTAAATTCTTGTGTAGAAAGGAAATTGGGGGAGAAATCTAAAAAGACAGACTAACTGCTGTGTGGATTCCTAAGATTCCAGGCCATTTGCAAGTGTTGGGGGCTGGTTCGCACCCCTTAATCCATTCATCTCTCCACTCATTTAGTCAATCAATGTATATTCATTCAGTCTTGTATGTGATCTTTTATCTGTAATATACCAATATTATAGCTCACATCTACAGTCCATTTAATTTTGCTTCTCTCAGACACCTCACAGTCCAATTATTTTAAAAAAAGGCTTTACTGGGGCACCTGGGTGGCTCAGTTGGTTAAGCGTCTGCCTTTGGCTCAGGTCGTGATCTCAGGGTTCTGGGATCGAGCCCCACACTGGGCTCCCTGCTCAGCGGAGAGCTGCTGAGCAGGGAGCTGCTCTCTTTGCTTGTGCTCTCTCTCTCTCTGTCAAATAAATAAAGAAAATCTTTTTAAAAATTTAAAAAGCTTTATTATTTAATTTCAGTTATTAATTTTTTTGTCATTCTGCTAATATATTTTCTTTCCCTGATGACTCCTTGACATCGGAATTTAATATGCAGTGCTCTGCGGGTGCCTGGGTAGCACAGTCAGTTAAG
The DNA here is from genome assembly GCF_004348235.1 of Phoca vitulina. Taxonomy (NCBI): domain Eukaryota; kingdom Metazoa; phylum Chordata; class Mammalia; order Carnivora; family Phocidae; genus Phoca; species Phoca vitulina. The sequence continues at coordinate 25,556,792 of NW_022589719.1, read as the reverse complement.
TGTCTAATTCTTGGTTTTGGCTTAGGTCCTGATCTCAGGGTGGTGAGATCGAGCCCTGCCTTGGGCTCTTCGCTGAGCACTGAGTCTGCTAAAGACTCTCTCTCCCTCTCCCTCTGCCTTTCCACCCGACGTTCTCTCTCTCTAAAATAAATAAATAAATCAATCTAAAAAAATGCAGTGCTCTGGGTTTTGCACTCACATCTAGCTCCAATCAATAAGAATCTATTTAAAAAAAAAGATGTGGGATTTTATGCTTAACCTTATGAGTGAAATGAAATCCTTGGCTGTATACACTAGTTTTTTTTTGGGTGACCTTGACACTAAGAACTACGTATGTCTCAGGGACTGGAGATCGATCTGTGTTCAACTCTGACAGGTGGATGGTCCACAGGGATCGTTTAATAGTAATAGAGACTTGTGCTCATCTCTAATGAAAGAGCTTCTGATAGAAGGTGTTAAGCCTGTATCTTTTCAGAATTCAATTTTCTGGAAGATGTTGAGAGGATTATTACCTAAACTTTTGCAGGGTGGGACTTGATTGTGCATATGCTGGTGCCTTTAAAACCATGGTAATAAAGTTTATTACCCAGCCAAGAACGTACAGAGAAATGCCTTAGTTGAAGGTAGGCTCTCAGTCTAGACCTACCTGTTTCTAGTAAGGTCAGTAGGTTTGTGGCATCACAAGGGAGTTCATACATGCAACTAAATTTCATGGTTATGACTCCATGGCAAGATGAGTGATGGGCAGCCTTTGGGTCTGAGCTCCATCGCTGCATATGGAGAGTGGGCACCCACACCAGGGTCTCCATGTCCTCTCAGAGACCCAACAAAGTGAACTGATTCTATCTTATCTTTCTCAATATAGCTTTACCTCTTGATTTTATAGTGAAGACACAAAAAGCAGAGAGTTTCACTGAAGAAATGCATCAGCATTCCTAGGTGACATTATAATTCATGGCTAAATCATTGTAGAAATGTCCTTAGGATTTTAAGGAACTCCTACATCCACCTATTTGCCTAAGATGAATTTAACAAAGTTGATTAAGAAGCTTTTACTGAGAGTCATGACCTGTCTACTATTTAGATAAATAAATAAATGTTCTAAACTTTTGAGTACTTTCTACATACAAAGTGTTATGGGTTATTTTCTATTGATTATTGTACAATGCACAGTCTCTGAAAATAGAAAATTGATCAGGGAGTTTCCACAAAATCATGGCATGCTTTATAGCTATGGGGCTTTAGAGATAATTTATCCTAACCAGATTACTGGCTCAGGGAAAAATGTTATTAACTTATGCTTTGTAAAAGCCCAAAATATGACTTGCTCTCAAATGTATTTATGATAGACTCATTTAAAATTCAGAACGTTGTTTTACAGTGAGTTTCCTAGATAGAATAAGATTCCTCCAAGACCATTCATTGGGAGAGAAGCAACATAATATAATAACAAAAAAAATTAGAATTGGAAAATGTCACGCATTCATTTATTCAAGAAATAATTATTGAACTTCTTCTATGTGCCAGGCACCAAGCCTGGTGCTGCATACAACAGTGAAGTAAACAAACATCATTCTTGCATCTGTACAGTTTGTAGGATAACAGATCTAAGATATTCTTTTGTCTGCTACTCTTTTGATGTATCAGTCAAGTCCATAATGAGATATACAGAAGTAATGATAATATCTACCTCATCATAGATTATCATGAAGATTAAATTAAAGAATGGATGTGGAATCACTTCATGAACTATAAATATGTTTTGCTGCTTCCCAATAAAAACCATTCAATGAAAACAGCAAAAGTCTGGAACCAGAGTGTTATTGGAAGTATGTCAAGATCTCCCAGTATTGGTTCTTTGGCGGGATCTTGGGACGCAGTACTGGGAGGGAACACAGAGGCAGCTGGGAAAGTCACCTCCATTCTGCCTTCAAGGCTGCCTCACGCTGCTTCTGCTCCACCCACAGGTCCTGATTCCCATTGTGCAAGCCTCCTCTTCTGCTTCCCCATGATAGCCACTCATCCAAGACCCCACTGTTTTCTCCCAAACCTGCCAGGAATGGCCAGCAATCCCTGTACTGGTGGATGAAAGATTACTCCAAACTTTGCCGAGAAAGAGAGGAGAAGGCAAGAGGGTCAATGCTCAGAGATGAAGACCCTTTGCTCTTCTTTGCTCCCACTTTTATTGGTCCTTCAGGGTATCCTTATCACTGTTTCTCAAGCACGTGATGTGTGACAAGGGGTCTTACTGAAACTGAGAGGATTTACAGGAAAGATAAGATATGCTAATCTGCGTGTTCTACTGAACATAGCTTAAGGGACAATGCATACATCTCTTAGATCACAGGGTGGCAGTTTGGGCTAAGAAAGCTTTGGGGAAGGTAACTCCCTGCGGCATTCCAACGGCAGAGTGGTCACAAAGGCCTTGGCATTCCAAAGGCCCATGCCCTTCTCCAAAACCCTCCCTTGCCCTCAGTGGCCTCCGTGTTTACATTTTAGCAAGCCAGGTATTATGGCTGGCTTCATGCTCTACATTAACCTCAGCACAAACCTACAAACAGACCCACTTTATTCTAAGCCACCCACAGCATAGTTGAGGCCAGGTTGCGACTTCTGACGAGACTTTAGTAAAGACTGGAGGTAGTGAAGAGCTGTGTGATTCTGAGGGATGATGTGGGGCTACAACCTGGCTGCCTTGAGTCTGCAGGTGGCTTGCTTTGTGACTCCAGTAGGGCAATCCCATAGGACAAAGGAGTCCATCCATGGACCATTTGCCTAAGGCTTGGCAACTCCTGGAACAACACCACATGTAAGCCCTCACAGTTGGGTACTGGATGATTTTATCCAACCTGAGTTCACTTTTTCATCTAAAGGTGGTTTCCTGTGGAGTCTCAACCCAGAATTTCTAATCTAAGGAGAACATACTGAATCAACCACAATTCAGAGGGGTAGCATAAGTTCACACTTAGAAAAGAATAATTTATCCCCAAAGAATCATGTCTTTCAAATATGCCCCACACAGAGATAACATAACCAGTAGAAACATATAAGTGTTTAACTGAAAGAAGAGTTCCACAAAATATGCTTAGTTTTACTACCTGCAGTACATTTTGATTACTCAGTTTCAGGGACTGACCAACTGTGGTCTGGGGGCCAAATCCAGCCTGGCACCTGTTTGTGTACAGCTTGCAAGCTAAGAATGGATTTTACATTTTTAAATGGTTGGTTAAATCAATAGAAGAATAATATTTCGTGACCGTGGAAATTATTTGGAATTCAAATTTCAGTGTCCATAAAGTTTTGTTGGAATTCAGCCATCTTGTTACATTGGTTTTTCAATGGGAGCCCTATCGACATTTTAAGGACTGGATGACTCTTTGTTGTGGGCATTGTTGTTTGCATTGCGGATGGTTAAGTCACATCCTAGCCTCTTGCGTTAGAGGCTTGTAACATCCCCACCCTGGTTATTGAATCAAAAATGAATCTAGATGAGCTCTGTGGGGTGAAAACGTGTAAGTCAGAACCACTGGTTTGTGGTTTGGCTATGGTTGCTTTGTGACTACAAAAGCAGAGTTGAGTAGTTGTCACAAAGACAGTCTGCCAGCAAAGCCCAAAATATTTACATATTATATACCTTTTTATGGAAAAAGTTTGGTGACTCCTGCTTTACTTCTATTGTTTCTATTCTATTCTATTCTATTCTATTCTATTCTATTCTATTCTATTCTATTCTATTCTATTCTATTTTATTCTATTCTATTCTATTCCATTCCATTCCATTCCACTCCATTCTTTTTTATTCTACTTCTTTAAACAATGCTGGTCATGACCTACTAAACTAATTTTATTTCTCACTAATAGGACTCAACCTGTGGTTTGAGAAACTCTATTCCTAAGCAGCTCTGGAAAGGCAGTATACTGAATATTGGATAAGAGCATATGACTTACAACCAAGCTTGGGTTCATATTTTAACTGTGTTGCTTAATAGTTGTGTGAACCTGGCCAAGTTACTGAATCTCTCCAAGCTCCTATAACCACATACACAAAATGGGGATAGTAATAATAATAGATACAGAGTTAATGTTTGTAAGGCTAGGATGGGTCCATGGTATATACTGAGCACTTGTCATTTGCTACTGTCATTGGTGTTTGTATTAGAATCTTCCAGAGAAACAGAACCAATAGGGTGTGTATGGATAGATAGAATGAGATTTATGTAAAGAAATTGACTCATGGGATTATGGCGGCTGGCAAGTCCAAAATCTGCAGGGTGAGTTGGCAAGCTGAAGACCCAGGAACGAGCTGATGCTGTGGTTCAAGTCTGAAAGGAGTCTGCTGCCAAATTCCCTCTTGCTCAGAAAAGGTCAGTCTTTTATTCTCCTCAAGCCTTCGACGGATTCGGTGAGACCCACCCACATTACAGAGGGCAATCTCCTCAAAATTCACTGATTTAAATGTTGATCTCATCCAGAGATACTCTCCCAGAAACACCCAGACTAATGTGTGACCACATATCTGGGCACTGTGCCCCAGCCAAATTGACATGTGAAATTAACGATCACAGTGGTTACCATCGTGTCACCATAAAAGAGAGAAAAGTGATCATTGTTCAGAAAATCAAGCAATTGGGAAAGGACTGGGGTATCTCACTGGGGTTTGTTCAGACAATTTATTATTTTAAAATATAATACCGGGGGCACCTCGGTAGTTCAGTCGTTAAGCGTCTGCCTTCGGCTCAGGTCATGATCCCAGAGTCCTGGGATCGAGTCCCGCATCAGTCTCCCTGTTCAGCGGGAAGCCTGCTTCTCCCTCTGCCACTCTCCCTGCTTGTGTTCCCTCTCTTGCTATCTCTCTCTGTCAAAAAATAAAATCTTAAAAAAATAAATAAAATATAATACTAATGAAAGTAAAATAAAAATTATAGGGACGATGTTTTGAATTTGCATAAATTTGTGTATTTCACAAATAATTTCTTTCCAAATTTTTGAATAGGAAACTCAAGTTTGCTTCCATGAGCACAACAGTTTTACTATAGGTTTTTGGTTGAAACTATTACGAACAATTCCTAATGAACAATTTTCACTCAGAATTTGAAAAAATTTTTACAGCAGTCATATTTATAAGAGCTGAAATTAAGTTTAGAGAAATGATATTAAAGATGTATTTCCTTTTCTCCTTTTTACAAATGCAATGTTGAGGTTTCTTAGTGTAATGAAAATGGAATTCAGATCCACTCTAATGCTGACATATGAATTTTAAACTCTGATGCATCTCTAATGTGAACATTCATGAGCTGTTAGACAGGCGTGCAGCAGCCTAAACGTCAGTAAAATGACAATCAGATGAAAGCCACAGATATATCTGGTAAATACAAAGACAGACTTAGGAACCTACATGGAGCAACATTTGCCAGAGGCTCCACCAGGCCCACCTATTCACCAACACTTGCTTGACTGTATCTCCCTGGGCATCCGATGCAGGTAATGTCATGTAGCACCATCGTCCTTCTCTCCAGTGGGGCTGTGGAAGTGGTTGTTCAGGTGCCTGACTTAGGGCACAACAGTGTGTTTGCAGTGAAGCAGAGAGAGGAACAGTGAATGTAGGGGTTAGTCCCTCTGGGGCCCATGGAGCATGCCTTCAGACCCTCTCTGTGTGAACTGCTTTCTGAAAAATGCTTACAGAGGCTGCCCACAGTTGGAGTCTCCCAGGCCAGGGGGGGCCAGCTACCCCACCTTCGTCCTCATGTTTCTTGGCACAGCTATACTTTGCATGCTGGTGGAAAAGCTCTTTTTGTTCACCAATGTTCCCCTAGTGGAATGCCTGCTACAGAGTAGGTACTTAGTAATATTGTTGAATGAATGACTATAAGTTGTCCAATATTTAATATTATCATATTCGTCCTTATCTCAGCAGAAAAATCTTTGCTTTGTCTTTGCATGTCTAAAAAGCTGATTGACATTCATAGCAGCACTATTCACCGTAGCCCAAACCTGGAAACAACTCAAATATCCATTGAAGGATGATTGGATTTTGAAATGTAGCCTATCCATACAGTGGAATATTATCCAGCTCTGAAAAGGAATAAGCTTTTTCTACGTTACAACATGAATGAAACTTAAAGGCATTATGTTAAGTGAAATAAAAATAAAATGATATATACATGTGTTAAAAGCACTACATAGGGACAAAAGACAAAAAAAGAAAGAAAAGAAAGAAATCATCTAACTTAGTAGCAGTTATATTTGTGTGGTGAGACTGGCCAAACATGGCTTCTTAAAAAAATTTCTCTTTACATTTCTATAATGAGTTAAGAAAATTTTTTTAAAAAAGATTTCATATATTTATTTGACAGAGAGAGAGACAGTGAGAGAGGGAACACAAGCAGAAGGAGTGGGAGAGGGAGAAGCAGGTTTCCCGCTGAGCAGGGAGCCCAAAGCGGGGCTCGATTCTGGGACCCTGGGATCACGACCCGAGCCGAAGGCACACACTTAATGACTGAGCCACCCAGGCAGCCCCCCCCCCAATTTTTTAATCTATTTAAAAACCCCTGGAAATCTCTTCAGAATGTCCACTTAATTCTCCACTGTCCTTTTCAAGGATAGTGACTCTCCTATTTATTTTTAATTGAAGCTGGGATTTGAGAAGAAGCCTGTTTTACCTATGTATTCTTCATTTTCAGTCAATAGCACTGTTTTAAGCATTGTCTGCCAATGTATAGACTTCAAGTATTTGATTTACTATTTGCTAGTGTAAAAGATACATTACCACTTCTGCCCCTTATCTTGATTTGCCTGATTTTATACCTGAGGCCCCTGTGCCATGGATTTTCTACCTGGTAAGAGGTTCTTAGGAGGTTCTGGGCCTCTGGACCCTCTGATGGGAAAGACTGTCGGGGGCAGGGGGAAAGAGCTGAAAGAGGGAATGAGGGTGGGGCTGGGGATGTGACATGCTTTCAGTTTTACATAAATTTGTTTTATAAAATTGAGATCCAACTAATACTCTGGAAAATATGTAAGTAACTATGTGAAAAGCCTGAAAGCATAAGGATCATTGATAACATAGATAAAGGACCATCAATCTTGTCCACATAAGATCAAGAAAATATTGGGCTCAGAAGATCATTGGTTATGAAGTCAAAGAAGTGGAGTTTTGGACTCTGTCACTAACCTTCATTGTGATCTCTAGAAGCTAACTTGCTTCTAGGAGTGCTTCACTTTCCTCATTTATAAAACAGAATTATAAGCATTTATGAACAATGAAATAAGGGTTACTTATGGAAGTTAAATAGTATAGAGATTTGTTGGCATTTATTATTACTGTTAATCAAAATAACTGGAAAGATATAGTCTCTATCCTCAGGAGATTTCCAACCAAATAAAGCATGGCTAATGTATAAATGACTAAAATTTATAACAATATAAAAGTCATAAGAAGCAAGTTCATGGCTTAATGGAGGCTCAAAGGAAAGAAGGAAGGAAGAGATATAGGAAGAAAAGAAAGAAGGAAGCTTCATATTGGATTAAGGCAGTGAATGATTTCACGGAGGATGTGATCCTTGAGATTGACAATAAAGGTAGGGATTGGAGGTCTAGCCATGGTGAGGATACCAGGTGGTGAGAAAGGCACAAGGAAGGGCTCAGTGATGTGACAGGGAAGAGATCTGATTTAGCTGAGATCATAGGAACTGTGAAGGAAAGGGGTAGGGGAAATGCATAGAAGATGAGATGGAGTCAGATCCCCTAAACAAAGTGGGGAGTTGGGGCATTATTCTTTCTATCTCAAGAAGCCAACACTTATCACTCCAGGAGACTGGAGGTTAGGGACTGGTAGGAGCTAGGACAATGGCCAGGGTGGCAAGAGTGATGGCCACACAATGAGAACACTTAATATCTGCTGAGCTCTTAATTTTCCACTTCAGGCACTGCTATTTAACCTGCTGTTACATTGGAAGGGACTAAAACAGGAGTTTTAAATTTAACTTGTTCAAGATCAAGAGACAGTGTTCCAACCTAGAGGTGTCCGTGTACAAGACACGTGTTCTTTGACACAGCCAAGATATGAATTACAGCCTTTCCAACTACAGCTTCTGTTTTTTTAAATTTTATTTATTTATTTATTTTTAAATTTTATTTTATTATGTTATGTTAGTCACCATTCATTACATCATTAGTTTTTTTTTTTTAAGATTTTATTTATTTATTTGACAGAGAGAGAGACAGCGAGAGAGGGAACACAAGCAGGGGGAGTGGGAGAGGGAGAAGCAGGCTTCCTGCCGAGCAGGGAGCCCGATGTGGGACTCGATCCCAGGACCCTGGGATCATGACCTGAGCCGAAGGCAGACGCTTAACGACTGGCCACCCAGGCGCCCTACATCATTAGTTTTTGATGTAGTGTTCCATGATTCATTGTTTGCGTATGACACCCAGTGCTCCATTCAATACGTGCCCTCCTTAATACCCATCACCAGGTTAACCTGATTTTTATAATTAATCTCCTGGGTTTGCCAGATATTGCTGAAATTGGAGTAAATTTTTGTTTTGTTTTGTAGGGCAGGGGTAAAATTGCAAGGAGACAGGATTGCAATCAAGGGAATGATCATGCTGGAAAGTGGCCCCCCTGCTCTGATCATTTACAAAGACATTGCCCATCCCCAGGCTCAGCCCTCCTTGTTTGCCTCCCTGTGCCAGGCCCTGGGAGCCGACTTTCAGGGTTGAACAGCAATTTTCACGCAGGAAGTTTTCATATTTAAAATTGCCTTGATTAATTAGTTCCTCTGAAACTTGTTTAGGAGTGAAATAAATTCTTTCGAGTTTGGTAATTGCGGATCTCTGAGCACCCAATCAATCCTAATGATGCCCAAGGCAACTTGTTAGAGAGGAGATCAGTGACAATGTCAGGTCTCGAAGCCTCGGTCTCACACCGGCAAGAAGAATGTAGGTTAGCATTTTGCTGTAATGGTTTCTCTGAAGAGTTAACTACTGATGGCTCAGGCTTCAAACTCACATATAGTTTTTTTGAGTCACAGAAATGTTAGAAGTGAGAACTGCCTTACACACGCGCTAGGCTGAGCCCTTTCTTTTGTTGAGTGAGGAACTGATCTGCTCAACGTCACGGAGTTAAAGGCACAACTCTGTCAATAACCTGGTTCTCTGAGTATCCAGAGCAATTATTCCTTGTTGGGTACCATGACACCGCTTCCTGAAAAAGGAAGGAAAGAAAGAAGGCAGGCAGGAGAGGAGGAAGGAAGTGAAGGAAGAAGGAAAAGCTCCAATAGCTCTCACACTGGGAGGGAGTATTAGACATTTTATGATTAACTCATGACTATTTCCTTTTATTTATTTATTTATTTATTTTTAAAGATTTTATTTATTTATTTGACAGAGAGAAAGACAGCGAGAGAGGGAACACAAGCAGGGGGAGTGGGAGAAGGAGAAGCAGACTCCCCGCTGAGCAGGGAGCCCGATGCGGGGCTCGATCCCAGAACCCTGGGATCATGACCTGAGCCGAAGGCAGACGCTTAACGACTGAGCCACCCAGGCGCCCCACTATTTCCTTTTATTATGTTATGTTAGTCATCATACAATACATCATTAGTTTTTGATCTAGTGATCCACGGAGATAACTATGTTCTTATGGAATTTTAGAAACTTGTGATAAAACAGTAAAGGAGAATTTTTTAAAAAGAGAGTCAGTGCTTTTCGTACTGTCTGATGAAGCCAATAAAGAGAAGGAAATAGTTTTGAGCACTCAGGGAAATAATGGCACTAGCTTAAGCCTTTACCTCTACTCTGTTCTCTTTTTACCCATTTTTTAAAAATTAGATCTTTTCTGTGAGAAAGCTACCTCTTAGAAAGGTCTCCCTCTAAGGAGCACCTTTCACAGCACCAGAAAAACTGCAATTTCTGAAATTTTAGTGCCTCACCTCCTCAAGAAAGATGTAAAATGTAAATAGCCAAACCATGGAAAGAGCCTAGATGTCCATCAACAGATGAATGGATATATTCCATTATATATATATAATGGAATATTATGCAGCCATCAAAAAATGAAATCTTGCCAGTTGCAATGACATGGATGGAACTTGAGGGTATTATGCTAAGCGAAATAAGTCAATCAGAGAAAGACAATTATCATATGATCTCACTGATGTGAGTAATTTGGGAAACAAGACAGAGGATCATAGGGGGAGGGAGGTAAAAATGAAACAAGATGAAACCAGAGAGGGAGACAAACCATGAGACTCTTAATCTCAGGAAACAAACTGAGGGTTGCTGGAGTGGAGCAGGGGTGGGAGGGATGGGGTGGCTGGGTGATAGATAAAAAATTTGTCCTAAGTAGTTTGTACTAGGTTAGAAGTAGACAATACTTTGGGGGAAAACAACTTCAAGATATAAAGATAATTACCCATTTATTCATTCTAGAAATATTTATTAAGTGCCAATTAGTTGCTGGGAACAGTTCTATATGTGCTGGGTACAGCAGTAAACAAAACAGAAATCGTACTGACCTGTGTCATTGCATGCTGATGGGAAAAATGGACAATAAACCATATTCAGGAGTTAGAAGATGACAGTACATTTTGGGGAAAATAGAGCAGAGTCTGGGCTTATACCTCATCTCCTGCAAATCCCGTTCAAATGTCATTTTCTGAAAAAGGCCCGGTCTCATCACTCTATTTCAAATCCCATGCCCTCTTCCCACCAGCAATCCACATCCTCTTGTTTTGCTCAAACTCTGCTCTATTTTCCCCGAGATCATTTGTGTTGGTGTAAAGACCAAAATCCTTAATATGGCTTCCAATAGGCTTTGTGAGCTGATCACTCTTGCGGCTCACCTACTGGTTCCTCTCTGCACCCTGTCTTTACTTGATGCCTCTCAACTCTTTGAGCTCACCAGACTCTCTCTCATGTGAGGGCTCTGATATATGTTATTTTTTCTCATGGAACTGCTCTCCTCTCCTCCTTACTCTTACAATGGGATAGTACTGAGCTCATTTCTCAGTTCTTAACATTTTTAAATTCTTTTTTTATAAAGATTTTTATTTTATTTAACAGGGAGAGAGAGAGAGGAAGAAGGAGAGAGAGAGAGAAATAGCAGGGAGACGGCCAGAGGGAGAGGGAGAGAATCTCAAGCAGACTCCCTGCTGAGCACAGATTCCCACCTTGGGGCTTGATCCCATGACCCTGAGATCATGACCTGAGTCAAAACCAAGAGTCAGATGCTTAAGTGATTGAGCCACCCAGGCGCCCCAAGATTTTTTTTTTATTCTTCTATTACAGAAGTTCTGCAAGTATTGGATGAGAAGGATTTGGGGTGTATTACACAAGCCTCCAAAATTTCTTTACATTCCCATAAAGCTCAGTATGTATGGAAAAAAAATAGGTCAATCTTAGGGGAGATAGCAAAGTAAAATTTAATCTTTTGGGATCTTAGAAGCAATAAAAATACACTTCTATTTTGCGTTAAACCCTAATCCTGCTTTTTAAAACTATGTTAATATTAAATTGAACCAATATTTTGTAATATAGATTATAGTCTGATCACTAAAGCAAATCAAACTAATATAAACAAAACTTTTTTCACTGGATTTCTTTAACTAGAAAAAAAGGTGTGTTTAAAAAAGCCAGTTTCCCAAGCTTCCTCTGAAGCAGTCCATTCTTCCTGAGCACTGATTTGAGAAATGTATGTCAATTCAGACTTCCGATTGTGTTAACCAGACAAGTTTTTTCAGGGTTTCTTTCACATCCTTATTCCTCAGACTGTAGATCATGGAGTTCAACATGGGGAACAGCACAATATAAAATGTTGATACCATTTTATCCCTTTCAAGGGAATAGCTGGAACTTGGGCAAGAGTAGATGTAGAGAATGGAGCCATAGTACAAGGTGACTGAGACCAGGTGGGAGGAGCAGGTGGAGAAGTCCTTGCGGCGGCCCGGGGTGCAGTGGATCCTCAAGATGGCAGCGATGATGAATAGGTAGGAGGCGAGGATGAGCACCATGGGGGTGATGACGTTGGAGCCCAGGAGGAAATACAGCACAGCCTGGTAATTCTCTTTCACATCACATGCCAACTTCACCAGTGGTGGGACATCACAGAAAAAGTCGTCGATAACACTGTCACCACAAAAATCCAATGTGAATGTGTTGCTGGTGAGCATTATTGCATTGACAAAACCTCCAGTATAGGAATATATAACCAAACAGATGCACAATCTCCTTGACATGGCTTGACCATAAAGCAGGGGGTTGGAAATGGCTGCGTAGCGGTCATAAGCCATGGTGGCTACAGGTAACACTCTCTGTATGCCAGCCCAGCTGAGAAGAAGAACTGACATACACAGCCAGCAAAGGAGATGCTTTTGTCTTCAGAGATGCAGGTCATGAGTATCTTTGGGGTGTAGACAGAGGAATACCAGAGATCCAGAAAGCAGATTCCCAATGAAGAAATACATAGGTGTGTGCAGCTGGGAGTCATTACAGATCAATATTATGAGGGTGGTATTTGCTACCAGAGTCAGAGAGTACACGCTAAGAAATACCACGAACAGGACAAGCTGCATCACCGGGTCTGTCATGAAGCCCACCAGGATGAACTTAGTCACCGTATGATTGCTTCTCTCCATGGCTCACCTAAGATGAGAGAAAATGAGATTTCAGCTTGCATCATTGTGCTGAATAAATAGAAAATATGCTAAATAAAAACAATTATATAAACTGGAATTTATTTTTCATTTTTATTTTTTAAGTCCTGATCATTTTTCTTCCCTCGATTCCAGACTCACTAGTTCAAATCCCTACTTAACATCTTTTACAGGAGATCTACTGGGCATTTCAAGAAAAACTGAGTTCCAACAATCCTTCCTCAGACTGCTTTTCTCTCAGACTTCTCCACTGCAGTAAATGGCATTATCCCAGGTTAGGGGAAATCACTGACTCTTCTTGACTCCTCTCTGACTTTGACATTGTAACTGACTAATCAGCAACATCTTGATTCTACCCTCACAATATATCCAGATCCTGACCAGTGTTTCCCAGCTTCGGTGGTTCTGCCCTAGACTAAAACCACTGTGATTTCCCATGGGTGTTATCACAGAGCTTCTAAGGGTCTCCCAGCTTCCTCCCTCCTTCTATCCTTAGCCCAGCTGGGTCTCTGAACAAGATAGGCAGAGTGATCCTGTTAAAAGACCAGTTAGATCATGCTTCAAACACTCCAGTGATTTCTCAACTTCAAACACTCCAGTGACTTCTCAACTTATTCAGAGTAAAGCCGAAGTCCTCACAAAGATGGACAAGCTTAGTGCCTCTCTGCTTCTGACTCCTATTGTCTACTCCAGCCATGCCACCCTCCTTTCAATTCTTAGAATAAACAGGGGATGCTCTGAGCCTTTGGAGTTGCTTCTCCCTTGAGGAAGAGCCAGGATGCTCTTCCTCAAGTATCTTTATAGTGAACTCTCTCACACTTTCCAAGTCTCAATTGCCACATCTTACCCCTTTTCAGGTGTTCCTGATCACCATATTGCAATCTACTTCCCTGACATTTCTTGTACCCCTTTTCTGCTTTATCATTCACCCTAGCACTGCTCATTATCTAATATTATGTACATCCCATTAATTTATTTTCTTTTCTCTTCACTAGAATGTTGTTTAAAAAAAGAGAGAGAGAGAGAAGAAATGAAAGTACATGTCCCAAAAAGAGTGCTTTGATCTCTGGGACAACAAACCAAGACTTAATCATAGTTTTTACATATCCCAGGAATGTAACCTTATAATAGTCAATGTGAAATGTCCTGATCAGCACTAGTGAGTTCATCTGCATGATAAAAACCCTGTTTTCCCCTTACCCCCCAAAAGATGTTCTGGCCTGAAATAATCCTTTCTTTTCTTTGCTAATATCTTGTTCCACTCTCCTTCCTACACAAATGTTCCATTCCATACAGCTCCCAGTCCCTCTGCTTGCCAGATGGGTTGCTGCTGATTCACGAATCACCTGATGAAGCCATTAGATCTTCCATTATACTGGATTGAATTTTGTTTCTCAACAAATACCCTTTCCCATCTGCTTTTGATGGAAAACATAGACCAGTTCAATGTTTATCTCATCTTAATGTGTAGGTTTTTATGAGATTTTGTGGGCTGTTTGTTTTAAATGAGCCACTTAATACAAACTGACAAGAATTGTGCAACAGGGTGAAATCTTTGAAAACATAGATCCTGAGAACTATGAGGGGTTTCCTGTGGGAAACACTGAAAACCCCTGGACTCAATCTTCAACTTAATATCTTCTAGCTTGATTGTTCTCTGATTGTCATAATTATCCCAGAATTTGATTATTTATAAAAATAGTAGTGTACAATTTTGAATATTTTCCTCTGATTTAAGCACTGTTGTTAGTGTTGTTATTTTATTCTTTCTTTTTTTTAAGATTTTATTTATTTATTTGAAAGAGAGACACAGCGAGAGAGGGACACAAGCAGCGGGAGTTGGAGAGGGAGAAGCAGGCTTCCCACTGAGCAGGGAGCCCAGTGTGGGGCTCGATCCCAAGACCCTGGGATCATGACCAGAGCCGAAGACAAGATGCTTAATGACTGAGCCACCCAGGCGCCCCTTTTATTTTATTCTTTCCTACAACATCTATCATAGATATGTTGAAATATTAATAGCAATAATTTTACAGATGACCAAATTCAGTGTTAATAAGTAGCTAGTAAGTATACAATTAATAAGTGGTGTTGTCTAACTCCAGAGACCTGATATGTAACCACTAAGCCATGTCCTTTCATATTTTTTTTTTTAAAGATTTTATTTATTTATTTGAGAGAGAGAGAATGAGAGAGAGCATATGAGAGGGGTTAGGGTCAGAGGGAGAAGCAGACTCTCCGCCAAGCAGGGAGCCCGATGCGGGACTCGATCCAGGGACTCCAGGATCATGACCTGAGCCGAAGGCAGTCGCTTAACCAACTGAGCCACCCAGGCGCCCCATGTCCTTTTATATTTGATATTGGGTTAACAGTTGCTTGTAGACTCCATACATGGGCCTGTCTCTTTTTGGTTCTAACACCTTAACTCAAAACCAATAGGATAATGCTAACAGATTCAGATGTTGTCACCAGTAAGGACCTTGTACATGTGGGGTCAGATAAATGCTTCTAAGTAGTACCCAAATCATCTGGTAGAGTCCTGTGTTTCACATGTACAGCCAACCCTGATTATGAGCACAGAAATGGTCTACTCACCTAGCTCAGGACCAAGACACTTGCCTGAAACTTACAGTCACAGCCAGCAAAGGACCACACTGCGGATCCAAATATCTTATACTTGCTCAGGATCCCCAGTGTATTTGATTCCTTAAGCACCCCAGGGGTTCATAGTTTTGAAAGTGCCTAAAAGGCAATTAACCAAAAAGTGTATTAATTTTATTTAGGAGATTCTTCTTGCTCAATGCAAAAAAAGAGAGAATGATTTTTAAAGTACTAATAATTATTGTGATATTTTGAGAAACTACTCTTTGCAAAACACCTTCTTGGAAACTGTAATTGATTGTCAAACAACTCTATGGAGTAGGTATTGCAATTTTAATCACAGACAAGAAAACAGATCGAGAGCACTTAATTAACTTTCCCAAGGCAAACTCAGAAGTAAATGCAGTCAGGATTTAAACTCAAGGCAGCCCGATTATAAAATTCACAGTCTTGCCCCTGTACCATGCATACTTCAGAGAGACAAAATTTTTGAGTATCTGTTCAGCTGTGATCATAAATTTTTAGAAGAGGACTTCCTTACCATGAGTGCTTATACAGATAGATTTTGCAACAAATATATTCAGGCTCATATTTCTTCACCTTGTTGCCCAGTTTTAAAATGACAAAGAAGATGTCATCTTGGCTATTGTCCCTAAAAGTGACCTGTCTAGTTTCTCCATTATTACCATAATAATATATACTGAATAATGAATACTTACACTGTCCCAGGCACTCTGCTGTGTGCTTTAAAAGAGTCATCTCATTTTACTCTTCACGATAATCTTGCAAAGTAAATGTGATTATTATCCCCATTTTACAGATGAACTATTTGAGATAGAGAAATAATTGTTCATATATTGTTCAAGGTCATAAAATTTGAGGCTTATAGAGCCAAGATTCAAAACCAGTTCTCCCATTGTGTATCATCTGTCCCCACACCTACATATCTATCTAGTATTTACTAGATTACTCATATCAGTGAGGTCATATGATACATGTCTTTCTCTGATTGACTTATTTCACTCAGCATAACACCCTCCAGTTCCATCCACGTCGTTGCAAATGGCAAGATTTCATTCCTTTTGATGGCCGCATAATATTCCATTGTATATATATACCACCTCTTCTTTATCCATTCATCTGTAGATGGACATCTTGGCTCTTTCCACAGTTTGGCTATTGTGGACATTGCTGCTATAAACATCGGGGTGCACGTACCCCTTTGGATCCCTACATTTGTATCTTTGGGATAAAACCTAGTAGTGCAATTGCTGGATCGTATGGTATCTCTATTTTCAACTTTTTGAGGAACCTCCATACTGTTTTCCAGAGTGGCTGCACCAGCTTGCATTCCCACCAACAGTGTAGCAGGGTTCCCCTTTCTCCGCATCCCCACCAACATCTGTCGTTTCCTGACTTGTTAATTTTAGCCATTCTGACTGGTGTGAGGTGGTAACTCATTGAGATTGTGATTTGGATTTCCCTGATGCCGAGCGATGTTGAGCACTTTTTCATGTGTCTGTTGGCCATTTGGATGTCTTCTTTGGAAAAATGTCTGTTCATGTCTTCTGCCCATTTCTTGATTGGATCATTTGTTCTTTGGGTGTTGAGTTGGATAAGTTCTTTATAGATTTTGGATACTAGCCCTTTATCTGATATGCCATTTGCAAATATCTTCTCCTATTCTGTCGGTTGTCTTTTGGTTTTGTTGACTGTTTCTTTTGCTGTGCAAAAGCTTTTTATCTTGATGAAGTCCCAATAGTTCATTTTTGCCCTTGCTTCCTTTGCCTTTGGCAATGTCTCTAGGAAGAATTTGCTGCGGCTGAGGTTGAAGAGGTTGCTGCCTGTGCTCTCCTCTAGGATTTTGATGGACTCCTGTCTCACATTTAGGTCTTTCAACCATTTTGAGTCAATTTTTGTGTGTGGTGTAAGGAAATGGTCCAGTTTCATTCTTCTGCATGTGGCTGTCCAAGTTTCCTGACACCATTTGTTGAAGAGACTGTCTTTTTTCCATTGGACATTCTTTCCTGCTTTGTTGAAAATTTACAATTTATTGTTGACCATAGAGTTGAGGGTCCATTTCTGGGCTCTCTATTCTGTTCCATTGATCTATGTGTCTGTTTTTGTGCCAGTACCATACTGTCTTGATGATGACAGCTTTGTAATAGAACTGGAAGTCTGGAATTGTGATGCCGCCAGCTTTGCTTTTCTTTTTCAACATTCCTCTGGCTATTCGGGGTCTTTTCTGGTTCCATACAAATTTTAGGATGATTTGTTCCATTTCTTTGAAAAAAGTGGATGGTATTTTGATGGGGATTGCATTGAATGTGTAGATTGCTCTAGGTAGCATTCACATTTTCACAATATTTGTTCTTCCAATCCATGAGCATGGAACGTTTTTCCATTTCTTTGTGTCTTCCTCAATTTCTTTCATGAGTATTTTATAGTTTTCTAAGTATAGATCTTTTGCCTCTTTGGTTAGATTTATTCGTAGGTATCTTATGGTTTTGGGTGCAATTGTAAATGGGATCGACTCCTTAATTTCTCTTTCTTCTGTCTTGTTGTTGGTGTATAGGAATGCCACTGATTTCTGTGCATTGATTTTCTATCCTGCCACTTGACTGAATTCCTGTATGAGTTCTAGCAGTTTTGGGGTGGAGTCTTTTGGGTTTTCCACATAAAGTATCATATCATCTGCAAACAGTGAGAGTTTGACTTCTTCTTTGCCGATTTGGATGCCTTTTATTTCTTTTTGTTGTTTGATTGCTGTGGCTAGGACTTCTAATACTATGTTGAATAGCAGTGGTGATAGTGGACATCCCTGCCGCATTCCTGACCTTAGGGGGAAAGCTCTCAGTTTTTCCCCATTGAGAATGATATTTGCTGTAGGTTTTTCATAGATGGCTTTTATGATATTGAGGTATGTACCCTCTATGCCTATACTCTGAAGAGTTTTGATCAAGAAAGGATGCTGTACTTTGTCAAATGCTTTTTCTGCATCTATTGAGAGGATCTTACGGTTCTTGTTCTTTCTTTTATTAATGTATTGTATCACATTGATTGATTTGTGGATGTTGAACAAACCTTGCAGGACAGGGATAAATCCCAGTTGGTTGTGGTGAATAAACCTTTTAATGTACTGTTGATTGTATTGGCTAGTATTTTGGTGAGAATTTTTGCATCCATGTTCATCAAGGATATTTGTCTGTAATTCTCCTTTTTGATGGGGTCTTTGTCTGGTTTGGGGATCAAGGTAATGGTGGCCTCATAAAACGAGTTTGGAAGTTTTCCTTCCATTTCTATTTTTTGGAACAGTTTCAGAAGAATAGGTATCAATTCTTCTTTAAATGTTTGGTAGAATTCCCCTGGGAAGCCATCTGGCCCTGGGCTTTTGTTTGTTGGGAGACTTTTGATTACTGCTTCAATTTCCTTAGCGGTATAGGTCTGCTCAGGTTTTCTATTTCTTCCTGGTTCAGTTTTGGTAGTTGATACATCTCTAGGATTGCATCCATTTCTTCCAGGTTATCTAATTTGCTGGCATAGAGTTGCTCATAATATGTTCTTATAATTGTTTGTATTTCTTTGGTGTTGGTTTTGATCTCTCCTCTTTCATTCATGATTTTGTTGATTTGGGTCATTTCTCTTTTCTTTTTGATAAGTCTGGCCAGGGGTTTATCACTCTTATTAATTCTTTCAAAGAACCAGCTTCTAGTTTCGTTGATCTGTTCTACTGTTCTTTTGGTTTCTATTTCATTGATTTCTGCTCTGATCTTTATTATTTCTCTTCTCCTGCTGGTTTAGGCTTTATTTGCTCTTCTTTCTCCACCTCCTTTAGGTGTAGGGTTAGGTTGTGTATTTGAGACCTTTCTTGTTTCTTGAGAAAGGCTTGTATTGCTATATACTTTCCTCTTAGGACTGCCTTTGCTGCATCCCAAAGATTTTGAACAGTTGTGCTTTCACTTTCATTGGTTTCCATGAATTTTTTAAATTCTTCTTTAATTTCCTGGTTGACCCATTCATTCTTTAGGAGGATGCTCTTTAGCCTCCATGTATTTGAGTTCTTTCTGACTTTCCTCTTGTGACTGAGTTCTAGTTTCAAAGCATTGTCGTCTGAAAATATGCAGGGAATGATCCCAATCTTTTGGTACCAGTTGAGACCTGATTTGTGACCTAGGCTGTGATCTATTCTGGAGAATGTTCCATGGGCACTAGAGAAGAATGTGTATTCCGTTGCTTTGGGATGGAATGTTCTGAGTATATCTGTGAAGTCCATTTGGTCCAGTGTGTCATTTAAAGCCTTTATTTCCTTGTTGATCTTTTGCTTAGATGATCTGTCCATTTCAGTGAGGGGGGTGTTAAAGTCTCCCACTATTATTGTATTGTTGTTGATGTGTTTCTTTGCTTTTGTTATTAATTGGCTTATATTATTGGCTGCTCCCATGTTAGGGGCATAGATATTTACAATTGTTAGATCTTCTTGTTAGATAGACCCTTTAAGTAGGATATTGTGTCCTTCCTTATCTCTTATTATTGTCTTTGGTTTAAAATCTAATTTGTCTGATATAAGGATTGCCACCCCAGCTTTCTTTTGGTGTCCATTGGCCTGGTAAAGTGTTTTCCACCCCCTCACTTTCAATCTGGGGATGTCTTTGGGTCTAAAATGAGTCTCTTGTAGACAGCATACCGATGGGTCTTGTTTTTTATCCAATCTGATAGCCTATGTCTTTTGATTGGGGCATTTAGCCCATTTACATTCAGGGTAACTATTGAAAGATAGGAATTTAGTGCCATTGTATTGCCTGTAAGGTGACTGTTACTGTGTATTGTCTGTGTTCCTTTCTGGTCTATGTTGCTTTTAGGCTGTCTCTTTGCTTAGAGTACCCCTTTCAATATTTCTTGTAGGGCTGGTTTCGTGTTTGCAAATTCCTTTAGTTTTTGTT
Source organism: Phoca vitulina (assembly GCF_004348235.1). Taxonomy (NCBI): domain Eukaryota; kingdom Metazoa; phylum Chordata; class Mammalia; order Carnivora; family Phocidae; genus Phoca; species Phoca vitulina. Next base: position 25,536,610 of record NW_022589719.1, on the reverse strand, counting down.
TGTCCTGGAAGATTTTTATCTCTCCTTCTATTTTCAATGACAGTCTAGCTGGATATAGTATTCTTGGCTGCTTATTTTTCTCATTTAGTGCTCTGAATATATCATGCCAGTCCTTTCTGGAAGGCAGCTATGCTAACCACTATACCACCAACGCTCCAATGCCAGTCCTTTCTGGCCTGCCAGGTCTCTGTGGATAGGTCTGTTGCCAATCTAATGTTTCTACCATTGTAGGTTACAGATCTCTTCTCCTGAGCTGCTTTCAGGATTTCCTCTTTGTCTCTGAGACTCGTAAGTTTTACTATTGGATGTCGGGGTGTTGACCTATTTTTATTGATTTTGAGAGGGGTTCTCTGTGCCTCCTGGATTTTGATGCCTGTTTCCTTCCCCAAATTAGGGAAATTCTCTGGTATAATTTGCTCCACTATACCTTCTGCCCCTCTCTCTCTTTCTTCTTCTTCTGAGATCCCAATTATTCTAATGTTGTTTCGTCTTATGGTATTGCTTAGCTCTCAAATTCTGCCCTCGTGATCCAGTAGTTGTTTATCTCTCTTTTTCTCAGCTTCTTTATTTTCCATCATTTGGTCTTTTATTTCACTAATTCCCTCTTCTGCCTCATTTATCCTAGCAGTTAGAGCCTCCATTTTTGATTGCACCTCATTAATAGTCTTTTTGATTTTGACTTGGTTAGATTTTAGTTCTTTCATCAATATCTTTTAGTTTTTAATGTACAGATCTTTCACCTCCTTGGTTAAATTTATTCCTAAGTATCTTATTTTTGATGCTATGGTAAATGGGATTGTTTTCTCAATTTCCCTTTCAGATAGCTAACTGTTAGTGTATAGAGATGCAACTGATTTTTGTATATTGATTTTTTATCCTGGAGCTTTACTGAAAATTTTTTATTAGTTTTAACAAGGTTTTGATGGAGTCTTTCAGGTTTTCTATATGATTATTTTCTATATGATTTCTATATGATTCTATTTGATTTCTATATGATTGTTTTCTATATGATTTTATATGATTTCTATATGATTTCTATGTGATTTGGTATGATTTTCTATAGGATGATTATGTCATCACATCATCAGTAGGGTCCCATATTGGTTCAAAAAACCTCCAGAATTTTTTAATTTTTATTTTTTAATTTAAGTTCAATTAGCCAACTTATAGTACATCATTAGTTTCAGATGTAGAGTTCAATAATTCACCAGTTGCATATAACACCCAGTGCTCATCACATCATGTGCCTTCCTTAATGCCCATCACCCAATTACCCCATCCTCTCACCCACCTCCCCTCCAGCAACCCTAAGTTTGTTTCCAACAGTTAAGAGTCTCTCATGGTTTTTCGCCCTCTCTGATTACTTCCTATTCAGTTTTCCCTCCCTTCCCCTATGGTCCTCTGCCCTGTTTCTTATATTCCACATATGAGTGAAACCATTATGATAATTGTCCGCCTCTGATTGACTTATTTTGCTCAGCATAATACCCTCCAGTTCCATCCACATCTATGTAAATGATAAGTATTCATCCTTTCTGATGGCTAAGTAATATTCCATATCTTCTTTATCTATTCATCTGTCAATGGACATCTCGGCTCTTTCCATATTTTGGCTATTGTGGACATTGCTGCTATAAATATTGGGGTGCATATGCTCCTTTGGATCATTACATTTGTATCTGTGGGATAAATTCCTAGTAGTGCAATTGCTGGGTAGTAGGGCCTCCAGAAATTTTAATAGGTCTTTGTGCTGACCATGGCCCTAGACAATATATGTATTAATGTGAGAAAACTGAATGTTTTTGTATCACTTATGAATTATGGAAATCTAGGAAAGTGATTGCTCCTTCTGGATTTCGGTCTAGTGGCATCTTCTGTTTCCTAGAGTTGTGAGGCTCAAATGAGAAAATATAGGGTAACAGATATATTCCATGTGTTGTTTTTTCTTCGAGTACTGAGTAGCTTCAATTGCAATTCCAGAGTCAATGCACTCTGAGGGGATGACACCTGATAGGGATATAACCTGGGAGTCTCCAGCTTTATCAAGGCAAAGTAGAATTGGACATTCAAAAGAGTCTTAGGTGTAGTACTTTTTAGATTGCTTTCACCCAACAGGTCTTAAAAGTTGGAATACAATAGGGAAAAAAGTGGAAGTAAAAATATGGAACTCCCTAAGAAGTTGAATATTTTGGGCTTTGTTTTTTTTTTTTTTTTTTTAAGATTTTATTTATTTATTTGAGAGAGAATGAGAGAGAGCACATGAGAGGGGGGAGGGTCAGAGGGAGAAGCAGACTCCCTGCCGAGCAGGGAGCCCGATGCGGGACTCGATCCCAGGACTCCAGGATCATGACCTGAGCCGAAGGCAGTGGCTTAACCAACTGAGCCACCCAGGCGCCCTGGGCTTTGTTTTGTGTAGATCCACAAGTGTATCTTTTTTTTTCCAGTAAAAATATTGGGAAATCAGGCTTTAAGGGCTCAGCCGGAGAGCTTTTAAAAATACACCTACCTGAGTCCTATCATCAAGGATTATGATTTAATTGATTCAGGATAAGTCTGGGCATTAATATTAAAACCAAACAAACTACAACCATTCAGGATTTGAGAATTACCAGATTAAGTGATCATTATGTGGAGGTGTGATTTGACTTAGCTGGCTCTTTGTACATTGGAAGGACTTAATTAATGTTAACTTTTTACTTCTCTCCCTTTCTCTCTTCCTTCTTTGTTTTATTCCTCTTTTTCTTCATTTCCTCTCTTTAGTTCCATAACAAGGGAACAGTGTAGTGGTCTAGATATTTTTATGTCCATTTTAAAGATGAATAAGCTGAGGTTCATGAAAGTGAAGTGGTATGTTTGAGGTCACATCTAGGAAGTCCCCAGGGTGGCCCTACTGTATCCTTATAAAGTTTGTGTTTTGTTGCTATGTGATAGTAGATGGTTCCAGAGTTTGCTACAATCAGGGAGAGGGGAATGTAGGGTTCAAATTTGCTATGTGGATAGTTGAGAGTATACTAGCAACATTATCATCTCTAAGTTCCAGTAGATTCCAGGAAATGACACTGTGTTTGGTCTCTGAACCCTGCACTTTAGGTTTTGCTCTTGTGATGAATGCACTCATGTTCATGATTACCAGTATTAGGCAGTTGTGAAGGATGAGGACATCCCGGTCACTTGGAAGGGTCCCTTTCACCATGGTACAGGTTCATATGCAGGGCAGGGAGAAGGAGAGCAACCAACAAATGCCTTAACCAGGGAATCCCTCAGAATAAGTAATTAAGTTTTAATTACTGATCTGGGACATTATCCCTCAAGAATCTAAAGTTCAGCCTAAAGTCCTAAAGCAAGAAAACTAGGATGACTTAAGGATTGCACTATGTATGTATTCATTATCTTTATTTTTTGTCTATAAAAAGGCTGAGTTAGATTACAACACTATCTCATTTGTGGTTACCATAAAAAGGGATTTATTTTTATCTCCATGGAATTATATTTTTTGCATATGGATATCACATCTGCTGTCTTTTATGGGGTTTTGTGTACATGAGTATGTGGTGAGGTGTACAGGTATTATTTCTATACATTGCTTATGGCCTTAGGGTATATTTTATCTGCTGTGCAATTGTGATTGCAATTGTCTACTGAGATGTAAAACAAATAGTAAAATAAAACTACTAGTTGTTTAAATAAAAGACTTTAGAATTAGGCAGACTGAAGTACAAATTATGGCTCTGCTAAATACTCTAAAAAGCTGTACAGCTTCTCTGAGCTTCAATTTTCTCATGTTTAAAATGGATATAAATATGCTTTGGAGTTGTAGAGATGTAATTTAATATGAGCAAAGTACCTAAAAATGTCATTTATTAGAAAATTATAATATGCAGCAATTAATATCATTCTTTGTTTTGGTGATTTTTTTCTTTCCCATAGAGAAAACTTATTTTGCAGGTGGGGTGGAGGGGTGATTTAATTGCCTGCCCTGAACATACCAATTTGTTAACCTGTGTTATGATATTTACCATCATGGCATTCTTGTCAGTGTGCAGAGTTGACCCCCTCTCAGAGCAAGGCCTCCCAGGAGCCCCTGATTTTATATTTTCCTCCTTCTCCTTCATGCTACATCAAAACCAAATCCACCTTACTTGTTTAAAAGGTTTTGTGAAACTAATCCACACTACATGGTAAATTATCATCTACAATGCAATTTGTAAACACTGTAAGTGGTGCTTTTATTAAAAAAATGATCATTATTTTTCTAGGATAATTTTCAAACTCAGTAATGGATTCACAGGAAAAGTCTTCCTGGTAGCTTTTCCTAGTGGTTTTCCTTAACTAGGTAGGAAGCAGGATTATGATGCTATCTTTAGTCTTCTTAATTTTTAAAATTCTTAGTCCTTAAATTAATTTTTAACAATAAATTTTGTTGACTGATGAACTGATAGTCAATGAAAAGACATCACAGATTTTGGTATTACAACACACATAGGGATTGTGTGAGTTTGTGTAGGCTCTAAATGTTTCTATAGCTATATTATACACGTGTGTTGTAGGGGCTTGCACATAGATTCAGTAATTCAATGATTTAGGACAAGTTGTTTACTGTCTTAAAGACTTAGTTTCTCTGCCCTATAGGGAAGTGGGTGAGGAATGCCAATAATTCATGATTTGTGCACTTAAAGATCCTCTAATGAGGATCACATGAAACATAATAATAGTTAACATATATTAAGCCCTTACTATAGATGTCTAACTCTGTTTTAGGTGCTTTACGTGCATTATCTCATTTATCTCGTGTATCAGTTCTGAGGCTACTCTGCCCCCACCCTACAGAGGAGGACAGTTGGTCACAGGTTGGTGTCATGAATTGTGCAAAGCCCCCCAGATGTGTCATCTTGCTCTCCCGTGGTGGATTCCATGTACTGCACTACAGTGGTGTGATCTCCTGATTATATGCCATCTTGTCAACTGAGAAACTCATTGTGGATGTCATTTGTTGTCATTATAATCACTCCTAAAGTCAGCAAAACATTTCTTATTTGCAGCAGAACTTGGTTAGTGCTGATTGAAGGGCCTGGAAGGGAGCTCTATAACCTCCTTGCTCACTCCCTTTCCTGCTGCTCCTGGTGAAAACAGGACTGTGACCTAACGTCTCCCTCCTCCTTCCAGGCCCATCCCTCCTTTATCCCTGGACTTCAGCTTTTAGATAATTTAGTTTTATCAGTTCACTGAATAATTTGATTTGAAAAGCCCTCATCTAAATAAAAATGCAAGACAGCCCTTTATTTTTATTTTTTTAAAGATTTTTTTTATTTATTTGAGAGAGAGAGAGCATGAGTGGAGGGGCAGGGGCAGAGGGAGAAGGAGAATCAGACTCCCCACTGAGCAGGGAGACCAACAGAGGGCTCGACAGGGGGGCTCAATAGGGGGCTCGACGGGGTCTCCATCCCAGGGCCCTGGGATCATGACCTGAGCTGAAGGCAGATGCTTAACCGACTGAGCCACCTTTAAAAGCCCTTTAAAAGGTATTACATGCAAATTGATATTATTTGAGAAAGGATGTGTTGCTTAAAGTAGTCTTTTTCATGACCCACAACTACTTGGTTCTTAAACGTCTTCCTGATAAGCTCCCCCATGCTCTCAGGGATGGGGCTGTTTCCTTCATCACAACTTTCCACTGGACCATAAGCTCTGAGACTGTTGAAAATGTCTGTTGTGTTTGCCAGTGTATACCCAGCATCTGGTACACACTAGATTATCATAAAGATGTTTTTGAAAGAAAGAATGAAAAAGAAAGAAGACACAAAAAGGATGAAGAAATGGGCAAATGAATGATTGTCAGCTTCTTTGGGCTGCTGTAATAGTGCTTACCTCTAGGACTCTTCCTTACCCCATATCTGTCTTAAGTCACTACTTTTAATCTGCTCATGGATGCAAGTCAGTTAACTGAACATGCTAACTCAGCACATAAGTAAATTTAGGGTAAGTAGGCACAGGATCAGGGCCAAGGAGTTCTCAATGAATAGACCTGGTAACCTTAACTTGTCTGGATCTTTTTTATTAATATTTCTCTGAAACAATTTTTATTAGAGAAATGAATTATAGATAAATGTAGTATCACTGTACATTAGTAGAAATATAAATAATATGTGTTATTTTTGGATTATTTCCTCATGTAGACATTGTCTTAAATTCTTTATTCACATTATTTAATGTAATCTGAAAAAAATTTATTCCCCATTATTCTATCAACTATTCCCATTCTATGGATGATGAAACTACCCAAGACCCCACAGGATGAAAATGGTGAAGCTGATAGAACTGGCCATTAATGTGACCCATGACTGGTTTTGTTGGTAGTGTGTGCAGTCTTTGTTCTTTAGGATATCAGGGTGTCCAAGCATGAAAAGGTTGCATCAGAGTGATACAGAAAAGCACAGGTTGCCGTTCCTGCCTTTACTTTTAGGTTAGTACATGAAGTAATGCCCTTCACTGTTTTTTACTTAAGTTCTACATCATATGCTGCTCTATTATTAGGTGTGGAGCAAAGACATAATCGGATCTTTTTAAAGAGGTGAGCCATGAGTAAAGCTTTGAAGAATGAAGAATGAATTGGTTTGGACAGATTATGAACAACCAAAAAAGCATACCCTTGGAGAAAAGTCAAGAATATCTGCTTAACTCAATCAGCAATTGAATGTGAAATTCTCAATCTCGTCAAGATAATATGCCCTCCAAAAGTAGAAGAAAGGCTTTCCATTTATAATACAACTCAGATACTCAGGATGTAATTTCAGATCAAGACTTCTCTTTGCTTTCTTATTTATGTCTTGAGTTTCCAACACTGTGCTATCGATATAGGACATTTGATGTTTGCCTTCAGGTGGATGGGTGGCTGAAAAATGAATATGATAAAAACAAACTTCACCGTGACTGAATTTGTGTTCCTGGGGCTCTCATCTCAGCCAAAGATGCAGCTCATTCTTTTTATTATGTTCTTGTTCTTTTATTTATTAACAGTGGTGGGGAATATTATAATTATCACTATTATCCAGATAGAACCTCGCCTCCAAATGCCCATGTACTTCTTCCTCACTAATTTATCCTTTCTGGATATCTGCTACACATCCACTAATGTCCCACAAATGCTGTCCAACATGATGGGAAAAAAGACCATCCCATTCTCTAGCTGTGCTACTCAGATGTACTTCTCTCTCTCCTTTGGAATGATTGAGTGTGTTCTCCTTGGGGTCATGGCTTATGACAGATATGTAGCCATTTGCCATCCTCTCCATTATACTATCATTATGAACCAAAGCATCTGTGTCCAATTGGCAGCCATTTCTTGGTCCAGTAGCTTCCTGAGTTCCATGGTTATCAATGTCCTCACCTTGAGTTTGCCCTACTGTGGGCCCAATGTCCTGAATCACTTTTTTTGTGAGGTCCCTTCCATCTTGAGGTTGGCTTGCACTGACACCTCATTTACTGAGCTGGTTGTTTTTATCTTCAGTATCATCATTGTCTTCATCCCTTTTCTCCTCATTGTTGTTTCCTACGCCCGAATCCTTCTATCAGTTCTCAGGATACGGTCAGCCTTTGGGAGGCATAAAGCACTGTCCACCTGTGCCTCCCACCTGACAGTGGTGGTCTTATTCTATGGAACTGCCATTTTCATGTACATGAGACCCCAGTCAAAGTCCTCCAGGGCTGGGGGCAAGATCATTGCGGTGTTCTACACTGTGATCACACCCATGCTCAACCCCTTGATCTACAGCCTAAGGAACCAGGATGTGAAAGGAGCTTTAAGGAGAGCTATTGCAAAGCAGAGGACATGAAGTATCTTAATGGGACACTAAAGTTAATTGTTAATCTATGATAACTGACTTCTGAATATGAAGTGAGACCATACATAAGACCTTGGACAGTCAATGTTTCTCTTGCTATTCATAAAGGACACATAAATCCAGCTGCAAACTCAACAGGAAACATATATGCCCCAAGGACAAATGGTGGCTTTAATGTGTGAAAACAACTCCCTTTATTGAGTGACTATTTGCTTACTCCCTGAGAAATCTTGGTTCTCTAAAATCATAGACTATCTGAAATTAATTGCTTGAAATTATAACCATAAGATGAAAAATCTTATTCCAATCTGAAGGATCTAAAACATCTTCATATAGAGAAACATTCTAAATTTTTAACTCAAGTAGAGAACTTCAGATAAGGGTTTTTGGATGTAACATTTCACATCTGTCTTAATTTTGTAGTTTACAAGGAAACAAGACTGCATCTACTTTGTGGTTGAGACCAATTTTTGAACCCTTTACATATAGCCCTGTTTTGCAACAAATCTGTCCAAATATTGCTTCATTTAAATTTCATTCAGCAGCCAGACCATGCAGGGCTGAGATGCCTGTGTTAGGAGTAAATATTTATTCTTAGTAAAATGTAAGTATTATAAGGAAGGTGATATGACACAACTTACGTTTTTGAAAGGTTTTCTGGTTGCTGTGTGGAATATATATATATATATATCTCACAAGTTTATGGAAATGAATATTTCTTGTGTTTTAAAGCTTTTCAACCAGTGGTATACTTATTTTTTATTTTTTTTTAAATTTTATTTATTTACTTGAGAGAGAGAATGAGAGAGAAAGCATGAGAGTAGGGAGGATCAGAGGGAGAAGCAGACTTGCTGCTGAGCAAGGAGCCCAATGTGGGACTTGATCCTGGGACTCCAGGATCATGAACTGAGCCAAAGGCAGTCGCTTAACCAACTGAGCCACCCAGGCGCCCCTCAACCAGTGGTATCTTTAAAAAGAATTATTTTTTGAATTAAGAGAATAGAAAAAATAATTTAGCGTTATTATACTTAATAAGCCTAAATATGGCCTTTGATTAACATGTTATTAAGTTAGATACCCTATTTCTAAAATTTTCTCACTTGTTGTTTTATAATTTAGAATAAAATAAAAAGAGTGTAATTCACTTTCACAGATATTCAACAACTAAAATGCCACCATTTCTTCCACTTAAATGTGAAGGTCATATGCAATCAGTAAATGAAGCATTTCTGATGGAGTATAGGTAAAGTGGACTTCATTGGTTTAAAATTGACTTAAAAAGTAAAAAGCAAAATCACTAACCAACTAGTCAAATTCATTACATAGCAGGGCACTTTTCTTCTATATTTGCCTTAATATACAAATGACTTTATATATCATGTATTTGCTTAATACATGGATGAGGATTAGAAACATATACTTCTTTTTTTTTTAAGATTTTATTTATTTATTTGACAGAGAGAGACACAGTGAGAGAGGGAACACAAGCAGGGCGAGTGGGAGAGGGAGAAGCAGGCTTTCAGCAGAGCAGGGAGCCCGATGCCGGGCTCGATCCCAGGACCCTGGGATCATGACCTGAGCTGAAGGCAGAAGCTTAACGACTGAGCCACCCAGGCGCCCCAGAAACATATACGTCTAATCAACTTTCTTCTGAACAATTTAAAGGGAAAAGTAACATTTAAAATTCTCTCAGGTACTATCAAATAAGAAATACATATTTAGTTGGCTATTTGTGAATTAAAAACATTAAATTAATTTTGAAGAAGGGACATGAAATGCCTGAAGGTACAACAAATGGGAAGTTTATTTTTTGTTTTGCAAAAATTACTAATCCATCTTACCGCTCAGCTCTGTAAATGAGTGAATTAGTTAAAAATGCATAAAAAAATTGCAAAACCATTCTCATGGGTGGGGCGGGGGGGGACACATAGCCAGAATATGTAAACAAATGGAAGTAAATATTTTTGCATATTTTTTCTAAAAATATTTAGACCAATTGCTTGGCCTAATTGATTCATTCTGACTAGTTTGTTTTGATCAGTAATTTGGAGTTGGGTGAATGAAGAATAATAATGCAATCCAAACAGCTCATGCCCTATCCTAGTGCCTAGCTAGAACTTTTCTTCTTTTCTAATTTTTTATTTAAATTCAATTTAGTTAACATATACTGTATTATTAGTTTCAGGGGTAGAATTTAGTGATTCATCAGTTGCATACAATACCCAGTTACCCCATCCCCCCACCCGGCAACCCTCCCGTAACCCTGAATTTGTTTCCCATCCAGCTAGACCTTTTCAAGCAAGCTTTCTTCCTTTCATAGGCTTGCTTCTTTTGACAGAAAAGGAAAATGTAACACTTAAAGACATTTAACTGATAATTCTATGTACTATATGTTATGATCATAGCTAGAACAAACAACAATTAATTTTAAGATTAACACAAATAATGGTGAATTCAGCAATTATTGGTCCTTCACAACATCAAATGTCCTATTAAATTATTTCCTTCCTACATTTGTTCGGGATTATGGTAATGAGATGACAGCATAGCTAGGATAAGTACTAACTAGCACTTTGTTCGTACTGAAATAAAATTAAAGCCTAGAGTAAACAAAATAATTAGAGAATGGATTGTTGCCATGAACTACATTTTCTCAGTGCTTGACTAATCAGTATTATTGTGTATTATAAGAGATCACATTTGGAACAAGAATAATGAAGTTATAATTTCACGGTTTTAATTTAGCTATGTTACTATGAAGAAGTCATTCCATTTCTGTGAACCTCATTTCCTTCATTTACAAAGTAAGATTGTTGTTGGATTAGATCATCTTTAAGTATCAATCAACCATGTCTCTATCTATATCTAGCTATCTCTGTTCTCTCTGAATAGATTTATTATAAATTTGTTACCAAATTTATATATCATAAACTTGTCAGAATTTCTTCTGAAATGGCTTTAGTTTCACTTTTTGGATTTGGTTGATTTATTTTAAGGATAATAATGCAGTTGAAAGATTTTAATGTCATTACCATAGGTATAGAGGATATAATACAAACTTATAATATGTCATGTTACCAGCTTTCTCAATAAGCATCTTTTCCCTTAAAGTGAAAAACATTAGTTTTGTATTCCAGTCAGTAAGTATGAGGATTGTAAAATACTGAATGGGAAGAAAGTCATGGGGAAATTGATCATTCCTCCTCGATACCATTCTTTCAGCATGATCTGAAAGCTGACCTGTTTCTTTTATATCATCTCCTATTTTGCATCTTTCCCTCACTTCCTTAAGATATAGTGACTCGTCCAGCCCATCTGATCTTGCAAAGATTCAGCTTACTATGGTCATAAGCAAATGTGAAACTTTCAACGAATGCCTCAGAATACAATCCTGACTAATCAATCTAATCAAATCATCAGACTGAATATAGCCACAAACCAGACCTTTATACAGTTTTCCAAATTCTGATTATGCCTGTCACTTTCTTTAAGTTTGCACATTTCCCTATTTTATAGAACACTGGACTAAGAATTGGAAAAATTTGTTCCAATTCCAGCTCTACTACTTATAAGCCAAGAGCCCATCAGCATGCCATTTAAACTTTTATAACTCTGGTTTCATCAACTTAAAATATAGGGCCAATAATGTTGTCCTATATATTTCAAGATATTTTATGTATTCTTAGTCGGTTTCCCAAGGCCCAGAGTTGGGACTAGGTTCTGGTGGTTCTTTAGTCCAGGAAGGCATGGTCATTCATTTGTTCAATGAGCATTTATTACTCACTTATTATATCCCAGGACTTGAGGACAAAAAATAAGACTACCTTAAAGTTTCACAGTCCACCAAGGAAGCCTTTATATCAAAAGAGTATGTACCCAGTACTTCTCTAGAACAGAGGAAAGCTGTGATGATTGATTTGTGACATAAAACAGTATTTTCTAGATGGGTTAGTGGCCTTTAAAGCATAGGACTGGCATTAGCAAAAGTATACAAAGGGAAAGATTTCATGGTATCCTTGAGTTCAATGTGACTTGAACTTCTGAGAAGTGGGATGTGGAAGGAGATGGCTGGGATGAAGCCAAAAATGTCGTATTTCAGATGTCATGTGTGGATGCCATTCATAGTGCGCATTCTCTCAGCATCTCCAGTATCCTAGAACCAGGTCTGATGAAGAGGTTAGTTCTTCTCATTAACACTCAATCAAACAGAGTTAAACACACAGATCCCAGTACAGCTGCTTCCAGAGCCCTCACGTGGCTGCACGTTTTTGCAGTGCATGGAGCTCTGAGAAGCAGTTGAGCCAACAAATAGTTCATCTCACGCCTTTCTTTTCATAAGCTTGTTTTTCCTTCAGTGTATATTATGACCTCATTATTGCTATGGGGCAACTCAGGTACATCTTTTATAGTGTCTGCTTTTGAGACATTTACACATGTACGTGCATAACTATAATATCCACACACACAGTCATAAAAAAAGTTATAAATTAAAGGTTGCTGTTCAAAACAGTGGGGTTTTTTTAGCAATCCAGTAGCTCAGAGAGCGCATTTCAAGGAGTGGTGTTGGAGCTGGTCCTTGAAAGAAGAGAGGAATTTGCATGTTCTGAGATATGGAGCTGGGACTATTAAAGAAGCACAGAGTGGAGAGGAGAAGGAATTTGGAAGGATACAGAGGTAGAAAAATCGGAGGGCCACTAAAGAAATAGTTTTGCAGGAGAATCTGTTGCACAAAGAGAGCCAGAAGGAATAATACCAGAGAGGTGGTTTAAGGGTGACAGCCTGGAATGCCAAGCAAAGGACTTTGGCAATATTATAGCTCCTGAGTTAAGAGGGATAACTATGGGAAACTATGGGATAGATAAGGAATCTCAGTCCCTAGTTATTCTAGGTATTCTCTCTAAGGCAGAGACTGAAGGCAGGGATTTCTGCTTGGATTCCTCCCCTGGGAGAAGACTAGATATAAAGCTAAATATAAGAATTTTATCCAAGCTCCATTAAGAAGATCACACCATCTTAGGTCACCAAACTTTCTGAAGTTGCCAGAATCTACTTGAATTTATCAACCTAGAGGGCAGGTTATTATACTGGTTTCCCCAAAGTTTGCTTTGTTGATGGATAAGGGACAGAATGGATGAGAACAAAGATGAATCTTCTCTTGAATCCACAAGTGATATACTCCCTACTCCCCAAGCAATAAATTCCCATTTCCTAAATTAGTGTCTGATCTTGACCTACATTCCAGCTTCACCACCCAGGCAAAATGGTCCATGGAAATGTCCCCCGGTTTCCAATCTCTTTGCCTTTGTTCACTATGTTTTTTTCTTCTGCCAGTCCCTACTACATTTGCTTCCCTCTTTAATTTCTGGGCTCTGCTTCCCAAAATAACTCACATGCTCCCTTCTCCATAAAAATTCCCTGATCTCCCAAGAAGAAATGCTGCCTTTCAGGTCTGAGTCTCCAAAGCACATTGTCTGCAATTCTCTTTTGGCAATTTTTACCCCTGTAGTACAAGACATTTGCATTTACTTTATCTCCTATGGATGTCAAATCCATGAAACCGGGATATATATATAATATATATATTGTCCACCAAGTCTTAAGCACAGACTGTTTAAAAAAAATCTCTGCTAAGTTTACATAACTTGAAAGTGGAAGGAGAAGAATTTAATCTCAGCTTTATCTCATTCTGACATTGCCCCTCTTAACCACTTCTGCATCAATTTTGGCTTTTCAAAGCTCCCAGTAGAATGAGTACCAAGTCTTTGTTGGTTAAAGAAAATACCCGCTCATGTGATTTTTGCAGTCTATTATAGAGAATATGATTGACATATTTACCTTTGTTATGATTTTTATCACTGGACAAAGTAATGTTTGGAAGAGCATTCAGGCCTTTTCAAACATAAGGCATTTATTTATCACTTATTTGAGCAAACTAATAGGATTGATAAGGTATAAATACTAGTGCTCATTTTATTGATGAAAGGACTGAGGTGCAGAGACATTAGGGGATTTATCTGATATAATTATTGCTGGGAGTGGGATGAAGACTAAGATGACTCAACTTCTTTTTTTTTTTTTTAAGATTTTATTTAAATTTATTTGTCAAAGAGAGAGAGAGAATGAGAGAGAGAGAGCACAAGCAGGGGGAGTGGCAGGCAGAGGGAGAAGTAGACTCCCTGCTGATCAGGGACCCTGATGCGGAACTCGATCCCAGGACCCGGGGATCATGACCTGAGCCAAAGGCAGACACTTAACCAACTGAGCCACCCAGGCGTCCCATAAGGTGACCCAACTTCTACCCATCTTTCTCTGGCCATTGTAAATTGATATGCATACCTTCACCACCAATTACATGGAAAAAAAAAAAAGATTCCTCACTATATTGCATCACATTGATAGCAGAATCATAGATATTTTAGATATAAATGAAAGGAAAATAGAAGCAACTAATGTTTATTAATTATCTTTTATGTGACAGATTCTTTACAGAGATCACAGCACATCCTTTGAAAAATGTTAGAAAGTAAGCATTATTATTCTCATTTAATAGATGAAGAAACTAAGTCTGATAGAGATTAAGTAACTTGCCTATAGTCACAGAGCAAGAAAATAGCAGAACCTACATGAGGGCTTCTTTCTAAATAGTCTAAAGCCTGAATATTTGCCATTATTAGAGTGGCAAGCATAGCCCTTGGGTCAGTTTTTGATTCTATCATTAACTTTGGATACAACAATCAATTAAGAAAAAAAGTTGTCCTCCAGTAAGAGGGTCACTGAATAGAGATGCAAAATGGGACTCAAAGGTCTTCCTGATTCTAAAACAACTACTCTTTCAATAATAATGTATACTTGGTTTACATTATAGTAGTTAATGTAGTTAATGAGATAGGAAAGCTCCATTTTCTTATTTTTCACACATCATGTAGATTTGCACATTAGATTATATAAAAAAAAAGTCACTGAAGGCTGACTCTCTGGACTGTTTCTGGACTGCCAGCTCTACATCTGTCCATTAGTTGCTGTACTTTCTTCATAATGTGACACCGGAAATATGTTTTTAGAAATTCATGATATGACTGTGCAATTTTGCACCAGGTAAATTTCATCTCATGTATAATGATACCCATTAGAAAGCCTGGTAAATCCTGGGTCTTTTATCCCTAAAACTCTTTTGTGCCTTTCACAATGAATGGGGACATTATACACTTTAGGATAATTCTTGTGTTTCCCTGACCTTTGCCTATATTGCACTGGGGGAAAGGGGGAGATAGGAACATTATTGCTTGGAAGTATTTTACTGATGGTGTGATGGAATTTTAGCATATCTGAGAAAAACTTACCTTTCCCTCATCTCAGTCTGCCCCCTTTACCTGCTGCTGATACCTGACACTCTTGTTTTTTAATTCAAGATTTGTAGCCTTGA
The DNA here is from genome assembly GCF_004348235.1 of Phoca vitulina. Lineage (NCBI taxonomy): Eukaryota > Metazoa > Chordata > Mammalia > Carnivora > Phocidae > Phoca > Phoca vitulina. The sequence goes on along the minus strand of NW_022589719.1, from coordinate 25,521,349 downwards.
GAACATGCAGAGAGGAATTTGTCTCCTTTATTGTCAGTAATCGATACCTCAGGGTTAATGAAACTGTTCTTGGATAAGGGCCTGGGAATAATGGTGGAAAGCATGAAGAGTGCCAGTGCCCTAGGAAAAGGCTAGGGTTTAACTAATATTAGAAGAGAGGGAGAGGGGATACCTGGGTGGCTCAGTTGGTTAAGCATCTGCCTTCGACTCATGTCATGATCTCAGGGTCCTGGGATCGAGCCCTGCGTCGGGCTCCCTGTTCAGTGAGGAGTGTGCTTCTCTCTCTCCCTCTGCCACTCCTCCTGCTTATGCTCTCTCTCTCTCTCTAATAAATAAATAAAATTTTAAAAAAGGTAGTATAGAAAAGAGGGAGAGAAAGGCATAGGGGATTTGGGATGGGAGGAGTAGGACACTAATCCTACAGACATTACAATCTGGCTAAAATTGGCCTCAGGGATTGATCCAAATTGTATCTTTCTTAGGATCCCAGAGTCCCTGGGCTTCCCTGAAGGCTAAAATGATATCAGTATATGAAGTTAACAAAACCCAGATGCCCACCTCTTTTGAATATTAGGCAGAGGAGACGAAAGAGATCCAGTCATTATTAGGTGAAACCAACCACTAGACCACCCAGTTAGCAGCAGAGCCTCAGTCTGCAGCTCTTATTCTTGGGCTTTGCATAGCTCATGATTTGACCATTGGTGGCCACAGTTTCAGAGAGATAGTACAGTAACTGGAAACACAACAAACTCTTCATTGGCAAATGCATGTCTTATGTTTGTATCCTCTAGAACCTGCCACATATGTAGCACTTAGAAGTTTTTGCTGAATATATGAATGGATAGCTCCTGGGCTAAGTTAGGGCATCTCTCATACCAGCTCCATTCCCCACATATTTAACTACATTTCTCTGACTTGCTTTTAGAGTAAGTCATTTGGATCTGTCATTCCTCATGATCTGGAAAAAATATACTTTAGGGTGATTGGCTATTTATTTTTCCTTTCGAGTTTTGTCTCCATTTCTAAGCAACAGGTGAGCCAAAGTCAAGTAAAAAACAAATGCATCTAGCTCAGCATACTTTTCAAAAATATTAATTTATATTTCCTTCATATCAGAGTGTTAAGAGCTATAGAAAACCCTACAGAATTTAAGATTGACATGGCAAGTAGATGGTGGCTGAGTAGTGTTTATTAGAAAATTATCTACATTTTCTATCTCCTGCCACTGCCCTTTGACCACTATCATTTACCTGTGGTAATTAGAAATTTTCATGTTTTGTTACTCTTGACATTTTTTTCCAATTATTTTTTTGAAAGCAGCTTTCATGTCCTTGTTCCGTAAACCGTAGATCAAGGGATTCAGCATGGGAATGATAACAGTGTAGAACACAGAGGCCCACTTGTCTTGGTCCAGGGAGTAGCTGGATGTTGGCCTCAGGTACATAAACATGATTGTGCCATAAAAAAGGGTGACACCAGTAAGGTGAGACCCACAGGTGGAGAAAGCCTTAAGGCGGCCTTCAGCGGAGTGCATTCTGATGATTGCAATGAGGATGAAAGCGTAGGAGATGAAGATGATGAGGATGGTGCTGAATTCAATGAAGCCACACAGACTAAACAGCAAGATCTCGCTGATGTAGGTGTCTGAGCAAGAGAGGGCCAAGAGAGGTGGGATTTCACAGAAGAAGTGGTTGATAATATTGGAACCACAGTAACTCAAACTGAAGGTGAGGGAAGTGTGGGCCACTAAACTCACCAGGCCGGCCAGGTAAGAGCCCAGCATGAGAGCCAAGCAGACTCGCTTGGACATGAGAGTGCTATAGTGGAGGGGTCGGCAGATGGCCACGAAACGGTCATAGGCCATGACAGCCAGGACATAGCACTCTGCATCCACAAAACCTACGAAGAAAGCAAACTGGGTGGCACAGCTAGAGAAGAAGATGACTTTGTGCTCTGTTAAGAAGTCAGCCAACATCCTGGGGGCAATGGCTGAGGAGTAGCCCAGGTCAACAAAAGAGAGGTTGCAGAGGAAAAAGTACATGGGTGTGTGAAGGTGAGTGTCTGTTATGATCAGGATAATCATACCAATGTTCCCTACTACGTTGACCAGGAAGACCAAGAGGAAGACCACAAAGAAGATGATCTGCAGCTGAGGGTCTTGAGTGATGCCCATAAAGATGAACTCTGTCACCACTGAGTGGTTTTCTTTATCCATCTTTTCAATTTTATGTGTGCCTGGATTTGGTTTATTGTTTGAAATGATTTTTAAAAATCTTCCCAGAAGTCAGATTCTATTAACCATAGGGTAACTCAAATGACTGTAATGAAAATGATGGGTATGTGTCTTCTCCAGGTGCCCAGTCAAAATAGAAGATGTTAGCATCTTGGGGATGGCAAATTCTGCTTCTCCATAGACCTTGGTGCTCTGGGGCAATTTATCACATGCAATCAAGTGTTTGACGTGATCTGTGCAATTATCAGCCTTATTAATTAGTAAAGGACAGTTTTGAGCATCCCTTCCTTCTTTCTAAAACAAAGCAAATATGGACACAGATAATGAATAAACATTAATTCTCTTTATAGGTAGGCACAAAAAGAAAACTTAAAAACCCTCGAATCTCAAATTATAACACACACACACACACACACACACACACACACAGAAAGTAAAATACTTGGAGCAGAAGGTGAGCAATATTGGAAAGGCAGTGGGTAATAATAATTTTTAAAAAGCCAGGAGTCACTGAGTGTTAACTATTTGCCAGAACTTTGAGTGCTTCTACACATTACGTAATTTCATCCTGACAACTCCGTGAAATAGGTACCACCATTATCTCTGTCTTATACTCTGTGCTCTGTTAAGAAGTCAGCCAACATCCTGGGGGCAATGGCTGAGGAGTTAAGTAACAGTTAAGGCTAGATATTAAGTAATTTCAACAAAGTCAGGAGCCAGTAAGTAGTGGAGCTGGGTCTGTCTGACTCTAGGCTTCACTTCACTTTATTGTCTTCTGTGTATATGGGGTTTAATGAATCTCTTTATTCTTGCACCTGTGTTTTGTTTTCCTGTCTTGCCTATCATGCATGGACACAGAATTAGTTCTTTCATTTCCTTAATATTTAGAAGCATCAGGGATTTGGCATGGGGCATAATCAGGATGAAAACACAGCTGTGTCTTTGGACAATTCTATTGCTTAGCCAACAGGTTGTTGCATAGCTCAGTTCAGAGTTTAAGATTCAGGATCCTTTGCTCAGAGGGGATAGAGAAAGCATTATCCAACTCTGTGTTCAGACAGCAGCTTGTTTTAGCTGTTTTCTTTGTGGTTGGATGAATATTTGGTCCATTGATGCTTAATGCATTTGGCAATTGTGTCAGTGCAAGTGTAATTGTGTAAGATTTAATTCAGTAGATGATTGTGTGCTCACAATCCCAGGAAAAAAAAGTTCCCATGCTTATTCCATACATGTAATGTATCATGGACTACTTTAACCTTTAGTGAAGGTGTGATTTTAATTCCACAGCACTTCAATTAAATGATAAAGTGAGTAGAGATAAGGCTATCAAATTCAAAATCAGAGTTAAGATAGAAGAAAACCTTTATATACAGATTTTTTGTCTCATGCAGCTAAACTTCAACCGACCTGACTCTTGAAGAAATAGTAGACTAGTGAATAAATAAGTATATCCCATAGTTAATAAACTCTAATATAAAAAAAAAAGACCAGCAAAAGTATTGTCTTATGGAAGCAATACAGGACAAATATATTTTAGATTTCTATGCATCAGCTGCTTTTGCATGTTTATATGAAAAGAATTCTGGAGTAAAAATCTGGAATCCTGGTTGTGGTCCTGTTTTTTTTCCATTAAGTAGTTGTTTGAGCTTGATGAATTGCTGCATTAGATGCAGCTTCCTTATCTGTGAAATGAATAGGGCGAAAAATTCAAACTCTATGTAACTTTCCAAGTCTAGCGTTTTCTGAGTTTGTACTTATTACGAGGTACTTAAAAGCCAAACCCACAGTCCATGTCTCCTTTTGAAATTTTGAAATGGCACGGACCTGAAGCCAAGCAAAGCCATGCTCAAAGGAGCTGGGAGCAGGGTCATGCTCCACCCCTAATAGGTCATCTCTTTCTCAATCTGTCCCAACGCTGACCTGTGCCCTGACTTGTTTTCTACCTGTTGGTGAGAGGTTGATTGTCTCCTCTTTGCCTGATGGGTTATAATGAACACGTTTCTGAGAAGAATCCGAAGATGGTAACTCACTCAGGTAGCTGTGTCTGAGCTCCTTGCTCACCCACCTTTGCTCCTGTGTGCAGGAGGTTTATCAAGTTTCAGAGTCATGCGTTATCCCCAGAGGAAAAGAGATGACATGATTTCTGCACTCACAGGAGACTGGAAGAACTGATGAACTATCACCCCTAAGGAATTCACTCTCTCATCCTTGAAGCTTAATGATAAAAGAGGGAAACACAAGGGAATTCTTTTCCACCACTCCAGTGAGTGGTGGTGATGGAGTCAAGAAGAGCTGCATGCACTGTTTTTCTGGCCTCTAAAAGCTCCCTACCAGGTGGTGATTTTGATGGCAATTTAGAAAGTCTGTTTGTTGATGCCTGAAAGTCCTTTCACAAAGGGTGATACCTTCCATGTTATATGGATTAGCCATCTTTATTTATTTATTTAAAGATTTTATTTATTTATTTGTCAGAGAGAGGGAGAGAGAGAGAGCACAAGCTGGGGGAGCAGCAGGCAGAGGGAGAAGCCGACTTCCCGTTGAGCAGGGAGCCCAATGTAGGACTTGATCCCAGGACCCTGGGATCATGACGTGAGCCGAAGGCAGACGCTTAACAACTGAGCCATCCAGGCATCCCTGGATTAGCCTTCTTTAAACTAGACTTTAATCTGAGAGAGTCTGGCATAAGGGTGGCATATGAGTACATAAAATGGATATGAGAGATGACATATGAGTCGTTTTAGCTTCCCATTCATGAAGAAAAAGGGAAATGAGCAATTATAAGATTCAAAAGCTGCTTAATTTGGAAATGCTATTTGACTTGAGGAAAATTTTTATCCTAAGAGATTCAAGAATAAAATAAAAAATAAAAAAAGCAAATTAAAAAACCCTTTTTGCAATATGTTTCCCCATTCTTTCACTTTTCAGCCCATTCTTTCACTTTTCAACCCTTAACCCTGAAGTGAGCTCTTGTAGGCAGATGGTGGATCTTATTTTTCTCCCCCAACTTTTTTTACCTGTATTCTTAAATCTTATTTTATGATGAAAAGTTAGTTCCTAATAACATTGACATATCCACTGATTTATAATATTTATTGTCAAGTCAAACTTTTCTCCAACTGCATAATAATCTATTGTGTGGAGGTACCATTGTCTATTTATCAAGTATCCTGTTGATAGACATTTGAGTTGGTTCTGATCTTTTACTATTAGAAGAAAAAAATGCAGTGGTGCCTGGGTGGCTCAGTCAGTTATGTTTCTGCCTTCAGCTCAGGTCATGATCTTAGGGCCCTGGGATCGAGCCCCATGTGGGGATCCCTGCTCAGTGGGGAGTCTGCTTCTTCCTCTCCCTCTGCCCCTCCCCCCCTGCTTGTGCTCTCTCTCTCGAGCACGCATACTTTCTCTCTCTCTCTCTCTCAAATAAATAAATAAAATCTTAAAAAAATGCAGCAGTAAATAACTTTGGGCATATCCAGCTGTCAATTATCTTTTCTCAACTGTTTGGAATTGAATTTTTCATTTCATTTCATATTTTCTATATGTGTATTTTTCTATTCTACTCCCTTGTTCTTTCACCATTCTATACAATTCATTCATCAATAATTTTTTCAATTATAAGTTCCCTTATACACTGGTATAATCTAGTCCCCATCTCCATTTGTTCTCTTTTGTTTTTTTCCAGGGTTTCCATGGCTATAATAGAATATTGTTTTTAATTTTTACATAAACTTTATAGTCAACTTATTTGGGAAACAAATCTGAGGATATTATTATTGGGATTACATTAAATTTATAAATTAACTTAGGGAGAATTGCCACATTTATGCCATCAAGTCTTGCTACCAAATAGTGTGTATGTCTTCATACTTGTTCAAGTCTATTCTGTATCTCTCTGTTGCCCTTTTTCTTCACAGAAGTTTTGAACATTTCTTACTTGGTTTACGCTTAGATCTTTTACGTTTGGTAATCAAAAATGGGGATCTTCTCCTCCACATACATTTTCTAATTGGAGATTTGTTTGTTTATATGAGGTTATTAGGTTAATTTTACATTTTACTAATTTACTAAATTTTCTATTTTTTTTTAAATTAGTAGTATAGTAGTAGTAAAAGTAGCATTTTTATGTATGGTGTGTTATAATGTAGCTGCATCTTATGCTGCCCAAATAAATCGTTAGTTAAAATGAAATGAGCCTCCAAAGCTTAACAAGAGAATTCTCTTCTTGGTTTTGACAGATTATGTAAAATCTATTTGGATGAAACTCTTGGTGGCTAGTGAGTGGTATGTAGCTATCCCCTGGGATGGTGGATATGTATTCTTTCAGAAACAAATGACATATTTTTATAGCAAATAGTTTATATTGTCCCTCTATGTTCCTGAAATGGCATTCATAGATAACTTACCTACACACATAATTTAAAGAGGAGAAATAAAAAGAAAATAACTTACAATACTTTAGTATTCATTCATTCATTTATTTATTTTTTATTTTATACTTGAAATATACTTGCATACTGTGGGACATGAAGAGTTCTTTGTTGTTAGGGATTGTACTGCACTCTGCAGGCTTTTAGCATCCTTGCCCCTTACCCACTAGATTCTATAGTGTAGCCCCTTCACTGTGGCAACCATCAATTTCCATAATGTCCCCAGAGGAAAAACACGACCTCCACTGAGACCTTTTTGAAATGCTAAGCATCTGATATTAAATAGTAATTCTCAATTAAGGGGTGATAATAGTTTACTAAGTTAGACATCTAGCTGTTCCACCTTTCCACCCCTAACATCTCTACTGATATTTAGATGCACTCTTTTCTTAGCAACCAACACCGCCAAGATTTCCATATTAGTCAGAATTCCCCGGAGAAGCAGACCCAGTAGGAGATGGATATGTAGATCTAGATAGGCCTCAAAGGAGTGGATGATGGCCATCCACACTGATGAGGGCAATCTTCCTTACTTTACTGATTCACATGCTAATGTCTTCCTGAGACACATCCAGAAATAATGTTTTATTATCTATTTGGGCATCCCTTAGCTCAGACAAGTTGACATGTAAAATTAGCCATCACAAGCACCTTAGACATTCCTCCCGATTAATCAGTCTTGTCCAGAAGACATCAGATAAGTCATTAGTCATTATTGTGGTTTATGTGTTATTTGTATTTAAACACAGAGGGATATTTTTGAACAAACTCTTTGCTACTTTTGGACTGTGGTAACACAAAATGGTCAGCAATGCTCATTCTGGAGTAAGAAAAAACCATGTTCAAGTCCCAGTTCTGGTGAGTATTAACTATTTGGACAAGTAACTTCTCAAGGCCCCAGTTTACTTATCTATGATGAAGGTGCTTAATAGCAATCTGAAAATGCATGTGTTTAGGACACTCAGCAAATAGTACATGCTCAGTTAATATTAGTTGCTATTATTGTTTAGCCCTACTCTCTTCTAATTATGACCCTGGAGATGACCAGCTGGGTATCATATTAATATATAAGTTCCTCTTAAAGGGGAGGTCACATCTTTACAAGTTAGTATGGTCTCTATTAATTGATCATTAATGCTTGTTGCCTGCTTCCTGGGCTTTAGAGTCCCATGGTTCTTCATTAAAAATTCACTGCAAGCTGTCAGTGGCTTATCTTTTATGGCACCAAGTTCACATTCCAGTATCTGGTGTGAATTCTCAGTACTCCATGGAAATCATATTGCAGCCTAATTTCTGATGGTCTCCATCTTGGTGGCAGGGAGATAGAGCATCATCTGGTACCTCCTTGAATGACACTCAAGCTAGGATTAAAAATGAGTTCTCTTCTTATTCTGAAGCCCTTTGAGATTTCCTGCCTCTGTGCATTTCTTCCAGTCAGCCCCTCCACCATGATCCAGGTAGCATAATTTCTTATATGTACACAAAGTCCTTCCGGAAGGTGGAGATAGAGCTAACCTGCTATTTTGTGGATTCTTTCAATGCTCTTAAGGGAATCAGACCACCAGCTATCGGGTGAGACAGAAGAGGGATGTTTAGTGAGGGCTAGAAATATGGACCTGGAAACTCATTTTCCACTGGGCCCAGGTGTCCCTAGGGCAAAGGAGAGAAATGTGAAGAGGACTTACAATTTCCTTAGCTTCGGGGGGAAAACAAGTAGATTAAAATGAGATGACATGAGGGATGCAGTCCCCAGACACTAAAGAACAAGACATATGTCCTATTTAAAATAATTCAGAATGCTTACTCCAGAGTCTGATCCAGAGACTCTACAATTGGAAATAATTGCAAACAATATTACAGCTGCACTGCAGTGATGTATTCTATATTTTAAAATGTATTTTACTCTGATATAACAAATGGGATTCTTATTTTCAAGGAAAAGTAAGAAAGAAGGCAAAGTAATTATCTTTTGACAGGGAAGGTGTAAAGGGTTTCACTTGTCTTATCTCTGTAATGGGTGATGCCTTAAATCCATTCTAACTCTGCCTACTGTTTCACCTGGGAGAATTGATGAATGCCTTCTCTGAGAAGAAGTTTGATGTGTGTGTTTTGTTTTGTTTTGTTTTTGGTGAATTTAAGCACTGGACAGAAACAAGCAAAAGGACCAAATAGAAGTCAAGTAGTCAAGAAAGGTCAGGAAAAGATATAAAGGGTTCTGCCCAAGTAACTTATTGACCTGAAGAAAAATCCACAACCCTGTACCTTTCTCCAACTACCCATATACCCAAAGCTCCAAGAGCACTGAGAAGCTAAGAAGGTATGTTAAATAAGTTCTCTGTCCATTTTTCTTGTTATAAGACTTGTAAGTCACTAAGAGAAATATAAGCAGTAGTAAATAATATGATTTGAAGATGTTTTTAAATGCCAGAAATTATCAGGAAATCTCACTATTGTTTTCACAAACTCCTAGGAATTGAAAACCTTTGTTAAGAATCTCTGGACTGACTGCAAAATCTCAGAGAGTGGGTTATGGTGAAGGTATATTTTCCAGGGTAGAGGGAGATGGTAGCATGTAATTCATAGCACCAGATGTAAAACAAGTGGTATTTTGCTAATAATGCAAATTAGTGAATGCAAATTCTAAGAAAGACAATTTTCAGCAATTACAACTATATTTTCTCTCTAGGAGATATATAGATTTTTTTCTTTATGTAACTAAATGTATTCTAGCATATTAATGAAGCCCTGATAATTACAATAGCAATTATTCTGTTTATTAGTGCTTACATTTGTTATCGAGGGGGTTATTCTAAATGATCTCAAATGCTAAGAGAATGAGAGTTGCATTAGCTGGGTATAAATTAGATTCCATTAGGTAATTCTGTAATTCTGGGAGAGTCACAGATCTTTTGTACCTCCAATTTCTCAGGTGCAAATGAGGATTATAATACTGCCTATCTCATAGGATTTAAATAAAATATTGCAGGAAAAATAACACAGTGCCTGTAGAGCATAGCGAATGCTCAACATATTTTAGTACTTTATTCATCATTACCTTTCTTTGTGTCTCTAGCACACACACATGCACACACACACACACACAACGTGAACTGCATTTCATTTATTTATTTTTCACTATTGCTGATAGAATAATCCTCTCAGGGAAAGTTTCTGATTGAAGATGAGAGAAAAAGATCCATTCCTTCTTTATATTTCCTTCTGGAGATGCTCTTCTTTGAAATTCAGACAGCAAGGTTATTCCAAGGAAGAGTACCAGGGCTGTACATCTGTCCCATGAAATAGGGAGAGGGGCAATGCAGTGTTGAGGAACAACAAATAATTTGACATCAAACCCAGGATTGTTCTAGTCCAAATTCATCATTCTTGGCTAATAGCCAAGAAAGCCCTACACTTCACTGACCTCATCTAACATAAGATAATCTTATTAACACTTTTAGGATAATACCTGCTATCTCCCTCACTGATTTGTAGTGCAGCTAGGATAAGATAATGGGTGCACTGACAGTTTGAATGTATTACAATACTGTGTAACAATGCTGGGTTTGATCACTGGTGAGGGTATTGAGCCCCTATCCCAAAGGAAACCAGCTGGACAGAGCACGGATACCCACTTCTGAGTATGGCAGTGTCTATGAGAATGGAATCAGTTCCTGCCCACTCTTCTTCCCAACTGTGCTCAAGAGATCCATGATCTCCAGTGTTAGCACAGATATTGGGTTACTTTGGTCCCATGTTTTAATTTTAGACAGTATCAAATAACTTCCTGCTGTGAATGATAAAGGATTTAACACTTTGAGCTATGACTGGACAGCTAGCCCAGGACAGTCTTATCTACTGTTCAATAATCTGAGGTCACGGAATGGGTAGGGGATTGTATTTGAGGTGGGGAAGAATTCCACTGGAGCTGTTGCCTAAACTTTTACTTGGAAGCTCTAGGCTGAGTTTTCTTTTTTTCTTCCTTCCTTCCCTCCCTCCCTCCCTCCCTCCCTCCTTCCTTCCCCCCCTCCCTTCCTTCCTTCCTTCCTTCCTTCCCCTCTCCCTTCCTTCCTTCCCCCCTCTCTTCCTTCCTTCCTTCCTTCCTTCCTTCCTTCCTTTCTTCCTTCCTTCCTTCTTCCTTCTTTCCCTTCTTTCTTTTGTCCTGTATTTGCCTTTTTTGCACTTTACAGGGGGTGAATCTTGTTTTCATTTAGATGACCTGGCAGTGTATTATTCCCCCAGTTCAGCATTGTGACTGGAATATTCCACATGCTGCTGCTGCTGTTTTCTAATCCCAGTGCGATCCTGTGAATCTGAGTGTTAAGTAGAGGTTCTCACTGCTATGGCTTATTCTATTCCTTTCACCTCATTCATGAAATCGAATTCTCTAAATATTGGAGGGAATTATTCAAAATTGTCATACTTAACAGACAGTTTTTCCCCCCTGTAGCTGCTGATACTGGGAAATTCCAGCAGGGTTGCAACCATGCTAGTCACATGCAAATTTCCTCTGTTTCTTTCCTTAGAATATCAATTTTTAAAGTTGCCCCCACCCCCAGAAGATTCAACTCTTTTCTTCTTGTTTGGTACTTTTGATAATTTAATAACTTTCCCTATTTTTTACTCACTCCAGTAAAACTGTGGAGGAATAAGCAGTGGCCTGAATTCATTTGCCATCTTTCCCCAGAAGTTGTGCCTAGGGGGTATATATTAATATATCCATTAATTTATTTATCATAAATAATGAAGAGAGATACATCTTAAGGATAAGTTCCTATAATTATCCAATAAATAGTTAATGCTAGAAGTGCTCTTAGTTAATGGATATATTAAGTCACTTGTCTCAAGGTCGTTAGTTAATAGGCTGTACACCTAGAACTTAGCAGTCTTTTGATGTCTTTTGACTTGACATCATGTCCAAAACACTTCTAGAATTTCTATGTATATATGTCAATAAAAGATGTTTGTGGCTCTGTCATGTATTCATCTGACCAAATGCTATGTTCCATCTTCTCTCTTATTGCAGCTGAAATGATGAGATACATGAACGAGGTTCAAGGAAGAAATCAAACAGAAGTGACAGAATTTATCTTCTTAGGACTCTCAGACAATTCAGATCTACATATTGTCCTCTTTGGATTGTTTCTGTTAATCTATATGGCAACCATGGTGGGTAATTTGGGGATGATTGTGTTAATTAAGATTGATCGCTGTCTCCACACCCCCATGTACTTCTTTCTCAGCAGCCTCTCTTTTGTTGATGCCTCTTACTCTTCTTCTGTCACTCCTAAGATGCTGGTGAACCTTGTGGCTGAGAATAAAGCCATTTCTTTTAATGGATCTGCTGCCCAGTTCTACTTCTTTGGCTCCTTCTTGGGGACTGAATGCTTTCTGTTGGCCATGATGGCATATGACCGCTATGCAGCCATTTGGAACCCTCTGCTATATTCAGTTCTCATGTCTGGGAAAATTTGCTTCTTGCTAGTAGCTACCTCTTTCCTAGCAGGCTTTGGGAATGCGGCCATACACACAGTGATGACTTTCAGATTGTCCTTTTATGGCTCTAATAGGATCAACCATTTCTAATGTGACACCCCACCCCTGCTCAAACTCTCTTGCTCTGACACTCCCATCAATGGCATTGTGATCATGGCTTTCTCCAGTTTTAATGTCATCAGTTGTGTTATGATTGTTCTCATTTCCTACCTGTGCATCCTCATTGCCATCTTGAGGATGCCTTCTTTAGAAGGCAGGCACAAAGCCTTCTCCTCCTGTGCCTCCCACTTCATGACTGTCACCATATTCTTTGGGACAATCCTCTTCATGTATTTGTGCCCTACATCTATCTATTCAATGGAACAGAACAAGATTGCCTCTGTCTTTTATACAGTAGTGATCCCTATGCTAAATCGCCTCATCTACAGTTTGAAAAATAAGGATGTGAAAGGGGCCTTAAAGAAGATCTTACAGAAACATGGCTGTAAAGCCATGTTACATATCACCTGTTATGCATAAAAAATATGTTTTCATATTAATTTTATTGTCTGGTTGCTTAAGCTCTTGTGTGTGTGTGTGGGGGGGTAAAGTAGATTGCTTAAAATGGGATATACTTCTAAATCTTCTGGCATCTTAAATGTGTATCCATGGGCCTATATGATGAATAAACATAGTGGAGGAGGTTGGTGCTTGGTAAAGTATCAAAAGACTTGGTTTTGGCTCACCTGGGTTTAAGATCCAATTTCAATATTTACCTTATCTTGATCTAATATTACATATTTGTCTTTGGGATCTGGGTAAACAGATTCTGAGACAGATATTCCTAAGACTGAGACTCTTAGGAAAGGAATATGTTTTATTTACTTTTTGATTAATTTATTTATTTGAGAAAGAGTGTGAGTGGGGTGGGGGGGCAGACGGAGAGAGAGAATCTTAAGCAGACTCCATGCTGAGCATGGAACCCAATGCAGGACTTGATCTCATGAGCATGACTTGAGTTGAAATGAAGAGTCAGACACTTAACTGACTGAGCCACCAGGCACCCCCAGAGCAGCTGTTATTTTAAAATAGTTTGTGGGTAGACAAGAACTGAAAGGTAATATGTAGAATTATAGAGCAAATAATTGTCAATATTGTAGGAACAAAATCATAAAAACTTCATATGTAGACAATGAAAATTTTATATCCAGAATGGTTATCTCCCACTCACATAGGTATCTGTTTTGATTAGGGGTAACTAATGAAACAAATCTTTTGGGTAATTAAAATGTAAAAAATTTGGTTATTTGTGAAAATAATAAAACACAGATGGTTTTCAATTCAGGCTTAGTCGACATAACAATGCATCAAAAGTGTGTTGATAACAAACATCTGAAATTAGAACTTTGAGCCTTTTTTGAGAAGATAATCAGCTTTCATTAAAGGAAACTATGTAATATATTATATGGATGTAAGTCATTTTCATATTCATATTTCATACCTCACTTTGCTGGTAAGAATAGCTCAGTGATGGTCAATATTGTTGACCTATGAACTGAAAGAAAGAACTTCTCTGCCTAGTCAAGTGGAAGTGAGTTCTTGAGTGAGACTGAACACAGGCCCAGCTTAACTGTAACAGAAGACTTCTGGTGATGTGTTTCCCAACAGCCATTATTTCCTTACAATAGTCCCATTTATTGTTTCCATTAGGATTATCACTTGGTCCTAAGCTATGCATATATAAAAAATTTTACTGTTACTCCAGAGAATTGCATTCAGATACAACCAGTATGGGTTGCTTTTCAATTGTTTTTGAGATTTTTTTTTCACTGGGAGACTGTCAAAATGGACTTTTTCTCCATTGTACCAAGGTTTCTCATAAACACTGCTCTCAAAGCCTGTTTCACATCTTTGTTCCTCAGGCTGTAGATAAATGGATTCAACATGGCATTCACAAAGATACAAACCACGGCCACAATTTTTCCTTGTTCAACAGACTGCTCATTTGTTGGTCTCAGATACATGCAGAATAGGGACCCATAGAACATGGTGACAGCGGTCAGGTGAGAGCCACAGGTGGAGAAGGCTTTGCACTGCCCTTCACTGGAACGGATCCTCATAATGGTGATGAAAATGAAAACATAGATGAGGATGATGAGTAGGGAACCAGTGAGGTTAATCCCTGCAGACACAAACAGGGCAGTCTCCTTTATGTAAGTGTCAGAACATGTCAACATGAGGAGAGGTGGGTCAGCACAGTAGAAATGGTTGATGATGTTGGGTCTGCAAAAGGACAAGCGAGAGGTCAATATTACCTGCACTGTGCCCACCATAGCACCCAGAGGTAGGGAAAAGTGACAAGGCAGGTGCAAAGTGGCCTGGACATTCTGCTATTATAGTGCAGGGGATGGCAGATAGCCATGTACCTGTCATAGGCCATGGCACTGAGCATGTAATACTCAGTAAGGAACAGAGTCACAAAAACAAAACACTGGGCCAGACACCCCGTGTAGGAAATGGTTTTCTTCTCAGAGAGGAAATTAACAAGCATCTGAGGAGATAGATTAGTAGAATAAAAAATATCCACGCATGCTAAGTGGGTGAGGAAAAAGTACATGGGTGTTTGCAGCTGGGGAGTAAGTCTGATTAATGCAATCAATCCAAAGTTCTCTGTCAGGGTGATGAGGTAAATCAGGAGAAACACCACAAAAAGGATGGGCTGCAGCTCCTGTTGGCTGGTCAGTCCCAGGAGGATGAACTCAGTTGCCTCAGTGCCATTGTGTGGGAGAAGTATGGCCATCTTCATATTCTCTAATATGGAACAATTTTTCAGATATAAAAACAGAAATAAATTATAGGCATTTCAAGAATAGACAAAGTAAATGGGCACTAACACAAACCGGTTTTGAAAAGAGAGGTTTAAATAGGTTGTTACTTCCCCCAGAGATGGAAGAGTTTCAGTAGTTGCCATCAGGTGGTTCGTGATGCTGATGAAGTGGACAATATATTTGAAGTCCATGCACCAGCCGTGCTGTCTGCTTTGCTGCTCTCACCTTCATATGGAATTTGACTTAGCTCACCGGTGTCCCTAATTAGGCTATAGGATCAGAACCTTTTGACACTCAAACATGACTACTGCCATAATCTGGTCATGACATAAATGCTTCATCAGGGAATGGGAAGAAGGGGTGACTTTCTGTAGACTGGTTGTATTGTTGCCTGCAAGGGCCAACATTTTGTAATTGGAGTAGCATATACTCTTGAGAGCCTGTTGTGTATTATTGATGTTCAGTTTCTTCCTAATTTCTTCCTTATCTTCCTATAGCAACATACCTCTCCTGGCTCTTTGGTGATCTGTCCCTCTTATCTCCTTTGTTCCAAACCAGTTGTTGATGGTCTCAGTTGTTTTTCACCTAATAATATCCCCTTTGATCTCATGGTCTCTTTTTATCTCACTGTATCCCAATTTATTTTATATTATATATGTCATATTCATATTTCATTTTATCCCATGCCCTTGACTTCACACCTGATATCTAAACTATCAGGAAGTCTTGTCTGCTCTACCTTCAAAAGATTACACATTGAATCTTAGAACAGCTTATCAGCAGTTCCTCTGCTGCCACTTAGGTCTAAGATAAAAGTCTCCCTCCAGTCCTTTTTCTTATGCCACATTGTCCTTCTAGCATTTTTGAACATGTTGAACACAATCCTACCTCAGGGCCTTTGCATATACTGATCTCTGCCTTGAAAGTTCTTCTACTAGGCCTTTGAGTGCCTTATTTCATCACTTCATTTAGATCTCAAGTTAAGCTCCATTCCAAATAGCTCTTTAATCATGGCTCATGATCTATTTTTGCTCATTTATCACTTCTGAAATTATTTATTTACATAAATAGTTTTTATTTACATATTTTGTTGTCTATCCTCCATTAAAATGTTAACCACAGGAGGGCAAGAACTTTATGTGTGCCCTATCCCTAGAACCTGGGCCAGTGCCTGAATCAGTGCCTGAATCAGTGGATACACAATAACCCTTAGTTGAACAAATGGATGAATCAAAGAAGTAATTTTGCCAACTCACATCAGCTGATTTTTCATAATGTGTAGGTGTCTTACCTCCCTGATGTACCAGTGGAGACTGAGTCACTACAAAAATTATAGCTGCCATGTAAACAATGTACAGGACGAAGCACAATTATGGGTTTGTTTTTATAACATGAACTAGTGATAATGGCACTGACCTAAAACCTTGAAAATTGGCAATGAAAATTTGCAGGTTGGACTGTTGGAAACAGATGGAAGTTGACTCAGGACTGAAAAAATGAGTTACCTTTAATTTTGTAAGGCCAGGATGATATTAAAAGTTCATACCTTTTAAAGAGTAACTCTATTGCTTATTAAAATAATATATTCACAAATATAACTCTTAGATCAGTGGTTATCAACTCTGGCTTGACACTGGGTTCCAATGTGGAAGTTTTGATAACACCAAAACTTGGGTTACAGCTCAACTCAGGTGGGCTACCCACATTGGCATATTTTTGAACAAGTTTTCCACATGATTTTAATGCACAGTGTTGAAGCACTGAAAGAGACACTTGATACGATCTGTTTAAAGTAAATAAAAGAGGTTTATCATAGGTTTTTACCCATGGTTTTACTGAGAGTTTACACCTTCCCCTTACAGAGGACCCTGAGGTGTTACCACAGAGTTTGCTTAAGTATAGAACTTGCCATCATCAATGCACACAAAATATTTCACCATTAGCGTGAAGAAGGAAGTACCCCATCCTCTAACTTTAACCTTGATAGCATTTTGTTGGTTTTTGAAAGCTTGAAAAAGGAGAATCTTTCTGAAAGTCTCCATGACCGTAACTTAAGTTTTCTTGCATTCAGAAATATAAGGAAAAAAAAGTAAATTTTCTTATTAATGATCACACCATTTTATTATTTACTACACACAGTGCAGGGTTTTCTTTCTGGGATACACATGGAGAAACATCTCTTGCAGAAGTAAATTTGATATAGTTATATTTCAAATTATGAGCTGAAGTGAAGGAGTGGGAGAGAAGAACTCATGTGTTCTTATTCTTACTAAAGTATTCAGTGTTTTAAAAATGCCAGCGCAGATCATGCTGAATAGCATCAAAAATTTTTTCAGTCACACATCACACTCCATAGCCTGCCATGCCATGGGCCTCCACCAGCTGGATGCATTCCAAGTTGTTAGGAGACCTTCCCTCCTTGTCATTCAGTGCTTTTCTTTTCTTTTTTTAGTTTTTTTTTTTTTATTATGGTTAATCACCATATATTACATCATTAGTTTTTTTTTTTATTTTTTTTATTGTTATGTTAATCCCCATACCTTACATCATTAGTTTTTGGTGTAGTGTTCCATGATTCATTGTTTGCGTATAACACCCAGTGCTCCATTCAGTACGTGCCCTCTTTAATACCCACCACCAGACCAACCCATCCCCCCACCCCCTCCCCTCTAGAACCCTCAGTTTGGTTTTCAGAGTCCACCGTCTCTCATGGTTTGTCTGCCCCTCCGATTTCCCCCCCTTCATTCTTCCCCTCCTGTTATCTTCTT